>NC_090922.1:1077293379-1077596410 GCF_040938575.1 Ambystoma mexicanum
CTAGCGCACACTCAGCACCGTAGATTAAAGCGGGGACGGCCTTTAGCTTATAAAAATCAAGGACCGGTTTACACTTTAACTTGATTTTTTCAGACCATGGAGCATCATTTAGGCTAGAGCTGACCCACATTCCTAAATAGCATGTTTGCATGACAGATTTCATGTTTTCTTTGCCCAGATGCCAACTTAAAGGATAGTTCCGGGACTTTTTTTTTATTGTCCCTACGGGTCGGCCATGTGTTTGTAAGCATAAATCGGTAGATCGTAGGAAACTTTCCTATGGACCTTACCCGACTTTTCGCCCATTATCGCACTCGAAATCAGCCTCCATTTTGTGATAATCCTATCATTCCGCCGCATCGACCTGGCTCACCTGCCTTTGCGGCACTAAATCAAATCCCCCGCCCCTGAAACAGACTTTATCAAAACATTCATATTCCCCGCCTCTATCCGTGACGTGACTGAGCTGCGTAGGCAAACGCGCCCAGGCGTCTTCTACGCGACTCCACACAGACCCCGGAAATCAACACAGATCAGCTCACAATACAGCGCACCACAATTCGGAATATGAAACTGTACTTTGAAATCAAACCGCAAGATTGTAAATGTGGTAAAGTACATTTATTTGACATCAAATGTTTAGAGAATATTCAGCGATTTGCATTTTTATTTGCTCATGTTCCAAAAAGTTCGTATTGAGGAACGCGATGGTCCTTTGCTGTACACAGGGTCTTAGAGCATCTCACAATACAGCACCACAATTCGGAATGTGAAACCGTGGTTTAAAAGCAAACGGCAAGATTGTACATTTGGCAAAGTACGTTTATTGGACATCAAATGTTTAGAGAATATTAAGCGATTTGCATTTTTATTTGCTCATGTTCCAAAAAGTTTGTATTGAGGAACGCGATGGTCCTTTGCTGTACACAGGGTCTTAGAGCATCTCACAATACAGCACCACAATTCGGAATGTGAAACCGTGGTTTAAAAGCAAACGGCAAGATTGTACATTTGGCAAAGTACGTTTATTGGACATCAAATGTTTAGAGAATATTCAGCGATTTGCATTTTTCTTTGCTCTCGATCCAAATTAGTTCGTCTTGAGGGAAGCGATGTTCGTGTGCAGTACACAGGGTGTTGGTTTACGATAAAAATAAGCTCTTCTGTCGCACTGATAATCGCATGGCTGTTCCAACAACGAGGCACTAGGCCACCACAACGGTAGGTATGTTGCATCTAACCGTTAGTACCGCGTAAGGGCATACTTGTACTTGGCGATCGTCCCATAAAATGGTCAGGGTGGTAACGTTGTTCACGCGGAGAAGCAACTGGCGGCTGTAGAAGCCGTCCGCCGGTGTCTGGTACTCGTGACACAGACAGTAGTGAATGATGTACCTAAAAACATAAAAAATGAAATTAGTCTCACCATCAGATCCTTATTAAAATTATTCATTTCATAGCGAGGACAGCGCTACTGGGTGTACACAAGTGTTTAAAGGCGTGGCGAGGCATGGAGGGGGGGGAGTGGAGTACAAGGTAAGTAGCATAAAATAATAAATAAATAGGGCCAGCTGGTGGCAAGTGCAAGGTAAGTGCAGAACAAGTGCTGGGAAGGGGGGGCTGTAGGATACTGAGACAGTCCCCCAGTGCAGGGGTTGACAGGGAGGCAGTGCAGGTGGAGAGTGGAAGGGCCCAGGACCGAGGTCGCAGACAGTGGACCAGTTGTAGCAGGGGAGAGGGAGAGAGAAAGCAGAAGCAAAGAGGAAGGTTTTGAGGTGCTTCAGTAAAAGAAGATGGTTCTCCTCCAGATAGTGCGCGGTAGAAAACACTATGCCACATAGAACGAACAAGTACAAC
The DNA here is from genome assembly GCF_040938575.1 of Ambystoma mexicanum. Lineage (NCBI taxonomy): Eukaryota > Metazoa > Chordata > Amphibia > Caudata > Ambystomatidae > Ambystoma > Ambystoma mexicanum. Next base: position 1,077,295,237 of record NC_090922.1, read on the forward strand.
TGAACCCGTCTTTAAAGCCACTGTATAGTAATGAAATTGCGGTATAAACTCATCAAAAGTTACTTACATTATATTTGCATTTTCCATTGTGTCTCTGTGTAGGGCAGACCCGAAACACCACTCCTTCTTTGCCGACGTTACTTCTTCTAATGAACGTGGCTCATCGTTTCGTTTCTGAAATTTTATTCATTATCTTTTCTTAGTCTTTCAGGATGGTCCCGGCCTGTCAAGGTCAAATCACAATAGAACCTTATATTGGGTCGTGGGCCTTTCCGCCACCCGAGCAAAACATCAAAGCAGCTGACCTTCACTTTGAGCGAGCACACATTTCTAGTTAGCTCCAGTTAGTGTAAGGGCATCTTGTCTGCGTGCCTTTTTTTTTATTGTCCCTATGGGTCGGCCATGTGTTTGTAATACGGAAACATTCTATAATTTTTGTAAAAATGATTTATATTACTGTTTGGTTTAATTGCAATGGGCCTGCAACATGAGGAGACTCGAGAGAACAGACAATCGAATTACAATCATTTAAACCGTGATGTGTATTTCTCAATGAGCTCTGCTTTAGGTGGACATGGAACAGAGGCAATGTTGGGTGGCAATGCAGTTGTCCCCTGCATAGGTTCGTTCACCACTCCATGTATGTGCCTATCGAGGACATCTACGATAAGTCTCTCAATAAACTCATATTGCATATCCTCAAACACTGGTTTGATCACCCATTGTTTACTTCTTTTAGTGAAGGCCTTATTGTAGCGAAGCGTCCCTAAAGTTCCGGTCGTCCTACTTTGTTGACGGCCAACATTATGGTTATGTGCCAAGACCGCTAGAAGAGTCCGATTTTTCATGCCTTCCATGCCAAAATGCAATCTTTTGGGCCTGTACTTTAGGCACATATTGTGGAACACCTCCAAATCTCCTGTGTGGCAGAATTCCGTGAGTCCCCTCAAATCTCTTGTTATAGTTTTATCAAATACAATCTTTTCAATGGCCTTGTGAGTGGGTGATGAAGGAATCAACCACTTCTTCTTCCGTGCCTCCTCTGTGGACAAATGGCCATGTTCACATTTGTGGAAATGCTCATTTGTCGACCATCGATGTACGTTGCTACAGTGCAACATTACTGACCGCCATTTTTCCAGTAGAATTTCCAACGACCCTTCACATGTTTTTGAGCTCCACCAAAGATGGTTGCTGATTGACTTGGACCACTGTGAAATACCTTGCATATCTTTTTTTTTTCCTGCAGCCGACAATTTTTTATTGATTGTTTTTGCAAGATGCCATACGTCAAATTGGTGATTTATATTTTTGTACTCTTCTCTCATTGTCTTGGCAATTGAAACGTGTCTGTCCGTGGCTATCAGGTCGATCACCATTCCCCGCGATTGTAGTTCTTGCAATGATGCTACAAAGCCAACTTTCTCCATGGCCACTGAGGATGTACTTTGTGACACCTGCACGACCACCGAACTCACAATTTTCTTACTTTCCATGTCCTGAAAGTGGTAGGTGCAGTACTTGGCTGAAAATCCTGGACTGTCGCATTGTCCATCACCGGCTAGCCTGAAGCGTTTGCCCGCGAATGTACTTTCCATTGACATTTTTTCCATTCTCCAAGCTTCGCTGATGGCTGGAAATAGATAATCGGTTTGGTATTTGTAGAACTGACTTTTCGCAATGAAATGGATTCCCACAAACTGAAAGAAATACTGTAACTTTTTAAAACTTGAACCACTAAAAAGTGCGGCCGCTGCACAAAGTAGATTGCCTGCTGGCAGTTGCCCCAGCATGGGTTGTGCAGACCATGCGAACGGATGATATTGTGTACAGGTGGCATGTATTTTAAGGTTAGTGCCTCGAATTGCACGAGTCACATTAATCAATGGCTCCCCACATACTTCCCCACCAACCCAATGCCCACATTTCATCATCATAATAATATCCATCAAACAGCTATCGAATACAATGAATTTGGCCTCTTTCCTTATACTGTCACTCTGCATCCCAGCTGGTTCGGCCTGTAACGTTGAGGACATGTCACTCGCATGAAAGGTACAATCTCTGATATCGTCTTCCGCTATGCTGAGTGATATTGATGGTGTTTCATTGTCGTCCACTTCATTCTCTTCCATTGCAACATCTGTTCCTTGTCCGGAGATGGGAGAAAAAAACAATGTCTTCAACTTTCGCGTGCTCTTATTTTTTGCGGGTGTGGATTCTGTGAATTGATCTACGACTGCATCCAAACTACCAGGAGGACATTCACTATCAATGGCTGGTGGTGGTATAGCTCCGTTGTCAATCACTTCATATTCTTCCCATTGGCACGATGCATCTCCAGTCTCAAGTCCCTGCCAAAAGGTTTGACAAGCAACATCTCTCGTTCGCTTCACTGTCTGTGTAGATCTAGTTCTTACACCCACTCGCAACTAGAGGACAGATTAGAAAAGGGATGTTCAGTTTAAACACAACTTACAGTATTGAACTATTGACAGTGAAAGACAACATAATATAGTGAAAAGGACACTAACCTTCTTTTGCTTTCTTTTCTTTGAAACTTTCTTTCCTCGAACTTCAACATCTGGACGCTGTTGCTCCGACTCGTGTGTGCATGTCTCCACTTCCTCTCGCGCTGCAACGACTATACTTTCATGATAAGCACATCCATCACTCACTGAGGCTCCATCGACTCGCTGAAACATAGAACTTTCATTAGTATGTATAATAATATTGAAAACACAAAATGTACTTGGGGACCAATACCCATACGTACATCTCAATAGCAAAACACGAATGAACGCATTGTGTAGAACATTCAAACGACAATAGTTCACGCATTGTTGATCTAGTTAGATTGAACTGTCAAGATCCATACCTCGGGCTCCGCATAGACTTCCATTGATGATATTATTGAAGATGACGCTTCAGCAACTCCCTGAAACACAGTAATTGCATTAGTATGGTTTTCTATTTTGTTAAAAAGAACATAAACTTTGTGCAGGCGTCAACAGCTCATCTAAATAGACCTGCACAATCTTTGATCAGTTGTCTAAAATAAATAATGGATATCTAAATATGATTCGATTTGCTCCATCGTTGGAAGTGTCACCACCCAGAGATCTGCATCAACTACTAGGGGTGATGTTCTTGTTGAAGAAGCTCCGTCAGCTCCCTGAAACATAGTACTTGCGTTAATAAAGAAGGAAGTATAGCGGATGTAATCACGTCATTTGATCTCGCTTGATCAATCTGTCAGTATCCATACCTCGAAATGCATAAGAACATCAAGGGACGCTGTAACTGCGGTGCACACTTCTGCAAGCTGTTGCGCCGACCCGTAACTGCACGCTCCCCCTTCTTCTTGGACTAATGCTCCATCGACTCCCTGAAACATAGGACTTTCATTAGTAATGAACACAATATTGAAAAAAGAAGACACATACGAGGGCGACGACAGAAGGACATATCAATGGCTAAAAACGAAAGAAACATTGTGTGTAACAATCACGCTACAAGAATGCAAGATCTGATGATCTCCATCGATGGAACTGTCCTGAAACGTACCTCGAGCATCTGAGTGACATCTACGGTTGTCGTCAATGCGTTGGACTCCTCAGCATCTCCCTGAAAGACAGTACTTGCATTATTTTGGATAACAATAATTATAACTGAAAACAAAGACTAGAGGACGAGTACTGTGGTGTACCATTAGGTAAAATAATTACACGATCAATTAAAACTATTGATTTACATGCCTAAAACAAGTCAGTGTCAGAATAGCTAAGTAAGATTACCCGATAGGCGCTTGAAGTGGCTGATGACTGCAATAACGACACGGATGGAGAATCTTCAGCCTTCATATTGAGTGGATACATAAATGGGGAAATTATTGTTAGCTAATGCTACACACTACCGCAATGCCGAGAGATAAATACGTAAACTTGACTCACCAGTGGAGGGATGTGGACGAATAGAGTGGGAATAGCGGTTGAGAGCAATTTTCGCCTCGCTCGCGGTGTTTTCGTCCTTATTAGCAATGATGTGGAGTACATGTCTGGGCTAAAGTGCCTGCTGCAGATGCGGTATCGATCACCCCTCTTGTCCGCAAAGACTTCTAGGACTCTACTTTCTATCTCAGAGGCTGGATATCCGCAATATCGGACCCATTCTCTTATCTGATCTATTGTCTTAGGGAAAACATGCATTATAGTACCTTCAGATTTGTTATGGGTCTTCGAAGGGCAACCGCCAATGGAACAGGCAGGCATTATGGAAAGTTCTGAAAAGTAAAGATCAACAATTCTCTATGAATACCAATGTGTTAAAACATTAAATGACACATAAAAGGTTCAATGCAAGGTCCGTTTTGGTTCTTGGAACTATACATGTTATTCACATGCGGATAAGTATTTCAATAACTTTCAAAAAATAGAAAAAGTAATTTGACTAAACTCAGAACATGTGACTAGTTCCTTGCATGTACTGTCGTGAACGAAAAGAAAACATGGATGCAATTTGATGACTACTAGCAAATAGATATAAATTAAAAAATTGGACGCAAAATGATTATGGTACATGGACTTACCTTGACGAACAAACAGTTAGATGCAGGGATCAGAGTAGTTTCTTGTCGTAGAACAGGGAGCAGTTCACAGGTTGCAAACTGACGAGTTTGCTCAAAGTGGTCACGGAAGTTCACAGAGACGAAGAGCAGATAACCAGCACCTTCACGGGTTGACTAGCAAAGCGCAAAGAAGTTCTCATTAGAAATATGAAGTGGGTTATAAAGAATTCGAAACAGGGGTGTGTTTGTGAATGAATGACGTGTATATGTCGTGGCATTATGCGGTCTGCAGGGGGCCGTCCAGCGTGAGGGGGGATGCTTGGCAGGAGACACGGGGTCTGGAGGTAGACATGGGAACAACAACCCATGCTCTATAGACCACTTTGAAGTGTACATGGTCTTTGGCACCTCTTGGCCTTTATCGCTCCCTGACAGCTCCACTTGCCAGCACAAGTACCCCGGTGCGAACTGCCTTTGATAGGGCGGGGGGGTGGATCGGGGCGGTGGTCGTGCAGACAAGACACAGGAAGACTCGTGAATGGAGACACACTTATGTGGATTGCAGGGGGCCGTCCAGCGTGAGGGGGGATGCTTGGCAGGAGACACGGGGTCTGGAGGTAGACATGGGAACAACAACCCATGCTCTATAGACCACTTTGAAGTGTACATGGTCTTTGGCACCTCTTGGCCTTTATCGCTCCCTGACAGCTCCACTTGCCAGCACAAGTACCCCGGTGCGAACTGCCTTTGATAGGGCGGGGGGGTGGATCGGGGCGGTGGTCGTGCAGACAAGACACAGGAAGACTCGTGAATGGAGACACACTTATGTGGATTGCAGGGGGCCGTCCAGCGTGAGGGGGGATGCTTGGCAGGAGACACGGGGTCTGGAGGTAGACATGGGAACAACAACCCATGCTCTATAGACCACTTTGAAGTGTACATGGTCTTTGGCACCTCTTGGCCTTTATCGCTCCCTGACAGCTCCACTTGCCAGCACAAGTACCCCGGTGCGAACTGCCTTTGATAGGGCGGGGGGTGGATCGGGGCGGTGGTCGTGCAGACAAGACCCGTTTGCCGCAGGGCCTCACCAAGGAGAGGCCATCTAACTGAATGTAAGAGGATGGCTGCAGGATCTACTACATGGAATGCAGGGGGGTGAGTTTATAAATACCTCACCCTCCCAGGAGAATATACACTAGATTCATTTAAAAAATCAAAACAACCATTGTTAAAATATATGTTGGGCTTTATTTTAGATTTTAATTAAACATAAATAATAAACATTACACATTGTAAAGTTGAGGTTGCAGCACATCGAGGGAAAATCCGCGGTATTGTCCACTGTCACTGGGGAAATGTTGTCTAATGGCAAGTACCGCACAGGCAGGTATTACTCTCCGAACGCGGTGTCCGAGCCTCCCGTGAAGCCACCAAGTGAAGCAACGATAGGCCACCAGCCTGTACCACCTGTGAAAAAAAAAGATGCAAACTGTATTAAACTGACCAAACTTTCTTATCAATGTCGATTCAGGTAACACATGTCATTTTTCTTAGAAAAAAATTATATCTAGAAAATGCACTATATGGAACAAATTTACATGCGTTCGAATGATATGTAAATGTAATTTTATATGTGGGAGACGACCATGAAATAGTGGTGGCATCACTGACATCACAAACAGAGTATACTTACTCGTTACTCGGATTACGCGGACGAACAGTGCCGTGAAGTTCGTGCATAAGCACCATCATCATCCTCAACACGGTCCGTGAGAGGCAGGCTTCCCTGAACTCTGGCAGCTCGGTGATGCATTGCGGACTTTGCTCGCCTTCCTGCAGACTTTGCTCGCTTTCCGAAATGTAGGCCAAGCACCCGGAATTTTCACGGCAGCAGCAGTTCTCCTCCTCAGTTGGCATTAGCTCGCACCGATTGCACGTGCACCAGGTGGAGACGCCGTCCATGCGACATGGTCCAGGCTCTTCATCCGTTGACTGGTCCTCCCAACTGCCGTCCGAATCCCCATCGTTTTCGCGTGCTTGACTTTCCAGTAGTTCTTCCTCGGTGTACTCGGGCTCGTACATATACGGCATTATTGTGGCCATTGTGCGGTAAAGATAGTAAAATAATTTACAGAGATGGTACAGGTGTTCACACGGGCTACAAGCGGCGAAGGTAGCTGACCAGAGCACTGAAACGAGTCACAGAATACTCAAAGTAACACAGAGAGAGGAATGGAATCGAAAATCTGCTGCTGTGTGTTGTGAAACGGTCTGTTTATACTTATTGGGGAAAGAGGCGTCCTGCCATTTCCATGGCAACACGTCAATAGCTGAGGCGCAGCGATTGTTGACACGAGACGTGCTTGAAATGGGCAGTACGCGTCTGCTGATGTCAGGCTCAGGGGCGGGGGATTTGATTTAGTGCCGCAAAGGCAGGTGAGCCAGGTCGATGCGGCGGAATGATAGGATTATCACAAAATGGAGGCTGATTTCGAGTGCGATAATGGGCGAAAAGTCGGGTAAGGTCCATAGGAAAGTTTCCTACGATCTACCGATTTATGCTTACAAACACATGGCCGACCCGTAGGGACAATAAAAAAAAAGTCCCGGAACTATCCTTTAATTTTATTTTGGTCTTACTTCCTTGGTTCTTTCTCAGATCTTGTAGAGTAAGAATTTCTGACTTGTTCGGATTGATACACAGGCCGTTATTTTGGATGTACTGTTCTAAGGCAAGCAATTTCGGTGGAGACCTGCAAGTCATCAGCGTACAAAATCCAATTCACCTAATTTCCATGGATTTTAGGTGGAAACGTGACAATACTTATAAAAGTATCAGCTAAAAACAGGTTAAAGATGATCGCTGCCAATGGGCAAAACTGGAAGCCGAATTTGAAAATATCAAAGACCGATTCAAGAAAAGAGGATTTCCAGAACAAACACTAAACACCGCTATTGAGCGTACAAGAGGACTGGACAGAGAAGACTTACTCAAGGAAAAACCAAAAAAGGAAAACACTAGATTGATCCATACTCTCAAGTACTCGAGTCAGAGTTTCCAAATTAAGAAGATAATCCACAAGAATTGGGAATTGATCAAACAGACGCAACCTTAAATAAATGATTCCCTGAATCACCAATGTTAGCCTATAAACGGGGAAGAAACTTTAAGGATGGATTTATCAAAGCTGAAAAACTTTAAAAAACACATCAGAGATTTCTAACCAAACCTAAGCAAGGAACCTTTGCTTGTTTATATTGTCAACATTGTTCAAACATCCTAAAAGGGGATCATGTACGCCACCCAATTAGTGGCAAAAAAATAAATCTCAAAGACTATGCGACATGCGAAAGTAAGCATCTGATCTAGGCCCTAAAATGCCCATGTGGCAAGTTCTATGTGGGCAAGACCACAAGGAAAATCAAGGAAAGACTAACGGAACATAAATCCAATATCAGAACATGTAATACCAAATTCCCAGTATATACACATTTTCAAGAGAACAGACACAACATCTCACAGTTGAGATGGGTGGTCTTAGAAATTGTAAACCAGTTACACAGAGGAGGAGATCTAGCCAAATGTTTGGCACAAAAAGAACTCCTATGGATTCACAAATTAGACTCACTGGCAGCATTAGGAATTAATGAGGAATTCTACTTGGGTCCATTTCTATAAAATGTTTGACAAATGGTAGAATCACTGTCCTTTAAACATTTCCCCCTGTTTATAAACCATTAGACCTAGGTTGCATTAAGGTTTAGATATTATTCAAGTGACCATCTGAGAATGTCCACATATTACCAGATTGTGAGCTCGCAGAGAGACAGGGTTACTCTCTCTTGTCTGTTAAAAAGTTTTGAACCATGAATCATTCAAATTTTGCATGCACAAAAGCTCCTTTTTTGGTGTAACCTTGTTCTTATCTTTGTTCAGAGATCACCAACTCATAAGAGATATAGAACTGAGTGACTATGTTTTATTAAGAGATGCTCTTTCACGTGTAATCATACTCTTCATTGTGAGTAAGGGTTAATTCCCCCTAAAATGTTTTGTCTCTAACAAATATGCAAAGCGATTAATCAAGAGAGGTTGCTTAATGAACACCCAGGAGCCTTACTCAGCCACAAACATATTAAGTACCTTTAAATCCATCCTAGATCCGCTAGTTAATTTCGATTGAGCAGATGGTAATTTCATACTAAGGTCTCGTAGCTATTAAAATCATGTAGCATCCAGCTAGTAATTTACACCACTCACACTTAGCGGTTCAATCAAAAATTACTTTCCAGTACTGAATACGCCGTAGGGCGCACATACACAGAATTTTGATCAGGATCGGGTTTCTCTTCTGTGTAACATTTGATCACATTTGTGGTCTTTTTACCATTACACCAATTGGGTTTGTATAATTTCTCTATGGACATTATTCCAGCACTATTAATTTCTTTTTTAAGAGACCGCATGGCACGCAGGCGCGCCAATACGTCACAGTGTTTACACTGTGACACGAAGGGGAACGTCATATGCCTACGAACATCTATGTAACATTTGATCACTCATGTGGTCTTGATTTCCCTTGCACCTATTAGTGTGTTTGTTTTATATCTCTCCTATGCCTAGTCCACCTTCCGGCATCATTAATCTGTTTGTTTATTTTGAACACCGAATGTGCCAAGTCCACCTTCCGGCATCATTAATCCGTTTGTTTATTTGGAACACCAAATTGCATGCATGCTCGCTAAGACGTCACAGTGTTTACACTGTGACGTCCAGCATAAGGTCATACGCCTATGAACATCTTCTAACAACATTACGTGAACTCCCCAGTATATAAAGCCGTGTTGTCCTGTCAAGTATATCCAGGAAGCGGCTTTGTGATCCGGCAGTGATTATGAACACTCATTCTCAAGTACCTTTTTTATAGGTGACCATGCTCTTTTACTCACCTCCTCTACAATACTTACCCACTTTTTCATTCTGACCGTGGTCATTTGCTTTATTTCTAGGTGATCCTTTGTGGTCCCTTGGGATTTAATCAACATTGTTGCTAAACTTGCTGGAATCATTTAAACTTTCAAGGACTCATTGGGTTCCATAACTATGTTCTCAAACTGACTTGGGGTAAGCGGTTTTTTTCACTTACCTCTTTCTCTTCACGACTCTGGTACATCGTGATTTTTTAACATATTTCGCATTTGTATTCATTTTTAGGGATACTCCATCCTTAATACTTACCTGAGCTTTATGGGCTACCATAGAATGACCTCATCATCAGCTTCACCAAATGAAAAACTCCTTTCTGTTCCTTATTAGGATATCTGGTAAGCAGTTGCTATATCAACAGATCTGACATATGTACCTATTAAGTGTTGAATTAGAATATAACTAGGGACAATATCCCGCTGACACTATTTACATAGAGATTGTGACTAACATAAATTCAGCAGTCAGCAAACAAGTTGTTAAGTGTTAATGGTTTGATGATCAAAACAATGAAATTTGTGCGTTAGACATATTATGTGCTACTTACTGATAAAATCAAAGGGTAATCCGGTCACAAAATCCATTGATGGCTTGAAGTAATGTCAGTGCACATGTAATGAGTTATGTGTTATTTTTATTATCTATCATTTGTTCTTTTGAAAAAGCATTAGATTATAAGGTTACGAACTCTAGTAGCTGTTAAAAAATCACAGGATGGTAAGGTCACAAACTCTATTATGAACATGAAGATATGACCATCAATAATCTGTTTCATTTTGCCTTTTTTTGAAAGATTGTATGTTAGGCGTTTATGTATACTAATGGGTATTATTTAAAAAAATATTTTTTCAGATATTTACATGAAAAGTAATTATGATTTGCCCCTGAAGAAGTGATTGTTCACGAAACGCTTTGGGCCAACAATAAAAGAATCAAGTTTTATGAAATAATTTGTGTACCTTAAATTATTGGGATGTGCTTTACAATTTATATGTGTATATGTATGTTTAGGTCTAATTTTCCCTAATCAAAAGATATGTAAAAGTCTTCTTTCTTTGAAAAAAGAAAGTACAAACTATTCACTATATATTTCTTTAACAACTAGGACTCATTATTGAGCCTTTTCATAGAGTGCAGAGGACGGGAGTTCCCATACACGGCAACTTTACTGTTTTGTCACCCCTGTTTTACCCCCCGGAATGTTTTTATTGGTGTGGTTAGATTGCCTTTCTGATCCAATCTGATTTTCATGTCCATGTTTGTATGAAGATCCTTTATTGCCATTAGAAGGCTTGGCGGGCAGTTCCAAGCTTGCATCTTAGACCAGAGAAGCTCTCGGTCAATACTGTCAAACGCCTGAGAAAGAGCCACAAACGCAAGATATACCTTCCTTCCAGCTCTTATTGCTTCCATTTTTAACAGATTTAAGATTACAAGATTCAGACCACATCCCACTCCCTTTAGAAACCCTGTTTGCCTTGCATCAAAATGAGCATGCAATGTTATCCATGCAGACAATTGTGTTTGAAGTTGGGATGCGTACAATTTGCCTAAGAAATCCAGGAGTGCGAATGGTCTGTAGTCTTTTGGGTCAGCTCTATTGCCCTTCTTAAAGATGGTCATGACTATTGCACTTTTCCAGGTTAATGGGGTCGCTCTTTCATTAGCCACTTTTGAAAACAGAATCGCACAGAATGCAGCCCGGTCTTCAGGATTTTGCTTTATGATGTAATTGGTGAGACCATCGGGGCTGGGGGCCCGTGATGAACTACTGCGCTTTATACTTGCCAAAATATCATCTTTGCAAATTGAAGATCCCATTTTGTTAGCATCGGTAGAGTAGGTTCTTTGGTTTGGCTCTTCTTATCATACAGTTCTGTGAAATGGAGGACCCATTGTGTTTCAGTGACCATATTCTCTTGTAATGCCATTTGTTGGCAGCTTTCATTGTTAATAATATTCCAGAACTCGTGAGAGTTCTTATTCCGTATACTAGCCATTATTTGTTCATTATCCTGTTCTATGATTATTCTGTGGGAGATTAACCAGTTTTTAAATTTTTGTTTACTTGCTTTTTTATGGCCATTTTCAAACTTTTATCTTGATGTATATGTTGCCTGAGTTCCTTCCGTAGCCGACGTTTTCTGTTGGCAATTTCGCCATCATAGACGTGCTGTGGTCTAAAGGCACAGTTTTTAAGGCCTTGTTCTTTTCCCATATAAAGCTTCAGCAGATGAGTATATTCCACATTACTTTTTATGTTGTCATCTGGGCCTATACTGTAAGCTTCCGTAATTGCGCAAATGTCCTGTTGTTTTATTCGTAGTCCTACAAGGCTCAGCTAATACATTGTGGACCCACTTGTTTTTTTTTATTCCTTTCAGGTGGAATCAATGTCAATTTTAGCAAGTTATGGTCACTTTGTGAGGTGTTTATCACTTGAAGGTATTTTACACATTGTCCTATGCCACCGGAGACAAAGAAGTAGTCCAGAATCAGCTCATTTCAAATCATTTAACATTACTAGATTTCTTCTTTCCATGTCTTCACACCATTGGAGGCCACATTTTGCAATCTTCTATCGATTGCCTGTTTTTATACTCTTTAGATTTAGATCTCCGCACCAAATTATGTTTGGCAACACTTCATCAGTGTTGATTTCATCAATCAGATCGGTCACTGCATCCATGAACCAAGTTGTGCCTGCTGTTTTGTGTTGCCAATATTCATTAATTAAATGCATCTGAAAAAACTCCTCTTTTCGCTCCCTCTTTAGTTCGATCACTGTACTTTGTATAAAGGAACTAATGTTCTTTGAGCAGGTAGTTCTAAGCTCTGAGGCCTTTCTTACAAGTGTCAATAAGCCAGCTGACGGTTGTCCCTTTTGCCTCGTTATTGCTGGATTCAAGAATATTTCAAACACATCTGACATCGGGCAAGTTTCCATCCAAGTTTCCTTTAAACACAGGATATCTACACAGTTAAGCCAATTTGAGGGTTCATTAAACAGATGGATGAAGCCTCTTGTGTTCCATGAAGCGATGTTAAGGTTGGAACTTTTTTGCTCCTCTTGGCATTAACTCTCATTTTAACCACCCAATGCTTTTGCCAGCCAGTCAAGTCCTTTGTAGCTGGTGTGTTATTTGCATCTTTGTTTGATCTTTTATCTACTCCTGTGGGCTTCAGATTGTGCTTAATGGTAATCCTGATCTTTGCTCCAACTTTTGCTTCTTGAAATGGTTTTACGTTGTGACTAGAAGTGGCGACTGCTCCATGATTCGTACACCGAACATCTTCTTCACTCCTAATAAACTAATCAAGATACAGTTCTTTTGGGCTCTGTTTTTGCAATACGTCTACAGGCTGTGACTGCACTGATCTTTGGCCGAGCTATTGGCTTTGTTATCTTCTCTCTCTTCAAAAATGTCAAAGCCCAAGGAAAGCAGCACTGGTGCCGCATCTATGAATAGTTCACAAATAATTCTTGATACTATATGTAGTCTTACTCTGTCGTCATGAAGTTAGTCTACAAAATCGACTGTTTTGATGTTGTTAGACTCAATAGTTCTCAAACAATGGACATGATGTAGCAGCCGAAGCAGGTTGTTTCTGTTGAGAATCAGGCCATCCTTGATGGCTAAGATCCGTTCAAGGATCAGTTGGTGTTTGGATAATTTAATGAGGTGCTCATTAAACTTGCTATGTTTGGGTGCCTTGCTCCAATTTGACTTTTGATCTTTTTGTGCCATATATCTAAAACCACTCTCAATCCGGGGCACCTCCTCTTCAACTTGTCTTTTAAGGGCGTAAGGTCCATCTCTGTAATGATGCTTTTCCTCCCCAGCCATGCGGGCACAATTTACTTTCAATGGAGGACCATTTGTCTTTTCAGCTTTAGGGTGTTGCACAACTGATTTTAGCCTTTTCTCATCGAGGGTCAGGAAATTTGTATACTTTATTTCCACAGCTGTCACTTTAGGGCCAGCAAATGGAAAGAAGAGTTGGCACACTCTAAGCGGTTCTTGGGCTCTAGGAGAATTAATTTTCATCCTCAAAGATTAGCATTTCGATCTACTTCATTAGATGGCACTTCGCTGTCATCTTGTTGGTCGTCGCCATCTTCATAAGTTGATAGATTTAATAGGTCCGCCAAAGTGTCATCAGTACTAGGGGCCTTCTCGGCTACCTTAGAGATGTGGTCACTATTTTGAGGCGTCACTACATTTTGACTTTTTCCCGTCAGGTTCTTTGATCGTTCGGAATTTACAACAACATTTACAGCTTTGATATTTTGCAGGAATTTTCTCAAATTGGTAATGTTTCTGTTCTTTTTTATTGTTTGATTTTTGGTTTTCTTCATTTAAGGCAACTTATTTGCTACTTTCTTTTTTGTTTGAAATATAGCATCATTTGCATCATTTTTTAGAATCTCTGGATTGCTGAGTAATTCTTTACCATTAGCTGACGTGTATGGCTTAGGGGAAGTTACATCATAATTGGCCTCCTTGTGTGACATAGCACTTCGGCTCTTTGGAGGGAACACCCTCAACTCCTTGGCCACTTCTATTGTGGCGTCACATTCTTGGGTGATTTCTAAATCGATGACTTCCGCCTCTTGTTGTTTATCTGAGGGATTTATATGTCTTGTTTTCTCTGCATGTTTCAGGGGTGCGCCACTCACTCCATTCTCAACTGATTGTTTTATGTCCAATATTGGAATTTGAATTGCCAGAAGATTCAGGGTTGTGGAGAGTAAGTACTTCAACTTGCGTCTGAGATGTTTTTGCCATAGCGCCATCAGCATTATATTGTATTTGGAGTTCAATAGGGGCACTCAGATTCTCCTGCGGATGAGTGCTCTGATTGTATTTAAGAAGACCCAGAGCTTCTCTAGCAACTTCAGCAAGTAGTTTCTTATCTTCACTGTTATTTCGTTTTTGATCTGAAAGCTCCTTGAGGGATAGCTCTATTCTTTTTTTATCTTCCCATGTTTTCAGTTTAAAGGAGTCACATTCCTTTTCAATGCTTACCATTAATGCTGATAACGTTGTTAGGTGTTTTCCATGCACACAAAAGTAAAAGAAATGCGTGCTCTGTTAGCTTAATTGGTTAATACCATTATTATCCACATCCCATGTGTGAGGATAGACCCCATTAGACCATCAGGTGTCATATAGAAAGACTCCTTACTCACCTAGCATTTCGGCGTCTGAATCCTTCTGAAGCAACTCCATTACTGCTTGCTGGCTTGCCTATATCCAATGCATGGTGCAGACTAGTGAAAACACAAGTGTGTGCTCAAGTAGCTGCCATGTTGGATGAGTAATTCTGATCTCAAGAGTAATGCCACAATATAAAACACTCAATAGTGGTAGCGGGCATGTACCCCAAACTGAAAAATAGGAAACAATTTTTTCTTGTTGCAATTGAGGCTGTATTAGCCTGAAAAAGAAAAGAAAAATAAACACCAATATCAGAACGCGCATTAATCCCTACTTTTAAGCGCAACTAACCATACTGTTTCCTGTCAACATACCAGGTTAATTCCAACGCTATATAGCATCAAATGTGGTTGTAACCTTGTAGTTAATGCTGCTCTTGCAAAAACCAGTCAGAGTGCACTAACATCCCCATGCTGCAGATGTATATGTAACACTGGCACTGAGTATTCAAAGCATTGACATTACACTATTTATAGTGAAGTACTGACTGTTAACTATAAAACTATGAGGTCATGCATCTCCAACAAACACCAATAGGAGTAGGCAGGGTATCACAAAAATACTGATAATTCATGTTCTGTATTGAGTCCACACAGGGCTGTATGATATTGGCAAATATGTCATGCTTCCAATTGTCTAAGTTTCAATGCAATGTTGCCCCATCTCAGAGGTAAGGTGACTTTTGCCAGACCCAAAAATGTAATTGTTTTCTTGTCATCCATTTGGTGTACCTTTTGCCAATGTATCACTAATGGGTATTTAGCGTCCTGATTTGATATAGTCAACAGGTGTTCCCTTATTCTAATATTAAGTGGCTGAATTGTGCTCCCAATGTAATAGAGTCTGCATATACATAAGATGCAATAGACACAGATTTTGGAATTGCAATTGATAAATGAATTCACATTGTGTGTTTCCAAGATTCCAAAGTCAACTATTTTGGTTTCCAAAGCATGGGCAGACACATTGAGCAGCCCCTGCATTTGTAGAAACCTTTGTTCTGTGCCAATTGCAACCAAGTTTGTTTTGATTGCATGTTGGGCATACAAGAAGGGCCAAGTATGTTCTTAAGAGTACTTGTTTTGTTATAAATGAAATTAGGATATAAATCTAACCATGAACTGATGGCCTTATCCAAATGGAGCAAATGCCAGTGTTGCTTCATGATTGAATATATGTTAGAACTGTCTGCATTGTAACGTGTAATAAATCTCAATTTGTTACTATAAGTAGTCTTGGTGCGTACTTTGGGGGTAAGCAGAACCTCTCTCTCATATTGTTTACTTCATGAATCGCTGTGTTAAGGGTGCGAAAATCGTAGCCTCTTGATAGAAAGCTCTTGGTTATCAATTCACGTTCTGTTTTGAGGCCCTAATAAACTCCCCCTTGGTGATACTGGTGATAACGGACTTCCTGTGGCAACTCTCAGCATGCAGTACTGCATTGACCGAAGTGGACTTTCGAAATGTTTTGGTTGCAAATCCTTTGTCTGACATAGAAATTGTTAAGTCTAGGAAATGAATGCATGTGTCACTATATGTGTATGTGAATTGGATTCCCCAATTATTGGTGGTAAGGTATTTCACAAAATCAAGCAAACATTCCACCATACCAGACCATACCATGATCACATCATCTATGAACCGTTTCCACACATGGATATGCAGTAGGAATTGCACATTTGAAAAGACAAATTGTTGTTCATATTGATGCATAAAAATGTTCACCAGGGCTGGCGCGAAGCTTGCCAGCCATGGCGATCCCAATTAGCTGTTTGTAGTAGAAGTTGTTAAACAAAAACACATTATTAGTGAGTGTACACAATAATAGATCCTTGAGCATTTCAATGTGTCCAAAATATGAAGCTGGTATAGACTGACACCAAGACTACACAAGGTATACTCCCTTTATTATTATTATTATTATATGCAATGAGGCTATTGCAAGGCTTGGATACAGCGTGCACACTAAACCATGTATGATTTGTTTACAAACATTAGTTTTAATTTTGTGTGTTTGCTTTTCCCCTACCCATCTCTTCCATATCTTCATTTGTATGTGCATATCTGCCGCCTGATATCCTTTTTGTATTATATGCAATACTTACATGGATGGGTAAAATTGTATGTTTCTGTGAATGTATAATTCCAAAATTCTTATTGTTTTTTATTTGCACCAACCTGAATGAATTGTCATGCGGCTTATGGTTCTCTGCCCTGCTAAACTGTCTTTTGGTTTGTGTTACCTCAATGGAAAAATTATTTTGATGTTGTATATGATATGTTCAGCCTCTGACGAAGAGCACATAGCTTGAAACACGTGTCAGGCTGACCTACAATCAATTAAATACATGCAATTTATGCATAGACTTTTGTGATTTGTGCGCTGTGTGAATGCAACCTTTGCTCTAAAAATCGACATTAAATACGGCTGAAGTTCTTGTAAGACTTTCTTTACAACCTCAGCAGTGCCAGGGCCGTGACTATCTGATTTTGTTTTGTCCCTGATGCCAAGACACCTGATTTTATTTTCGGATAATCATGTTCAATAAATGAGGAGTCCAATGATGATTCATCAGAAGTGGACTTGTGAGTCCTTGGCATAGCATGAGTCCTCGGTGGTCCTCCTTTGATGACATTTGACATGCTTTTACTTGAAGATGGATTCTCATTACACTCATTCACTAAGTGTTGCTGTTGTTTATTTCGCTGTTGCAAGCAATTAACAGGTGGTGATAGGCTGCTATCAATGCATCTTCTTTTTTGGGTGCCCGCCGGCCACTTGTTGACCGTCCTTGTAAAGTTATTATAAGATTTGACTTCTCCTGACATATGCGCAATATGCACTGAGTCTTGCACTGAAACTTCCTTTCCATTATTTTCAGACTGATTTTTGTTATTCAGTGCATTACTATTTAGCGCAGTATTCATGCAAGTTAAATCTTGAAGGAGTTTGTTAACAACTGACAGAGTTTCTTCTTTTTTTAGGACTTGCACTCATGTTGAAAACTTTGTCGGTCTTCAAGTGATTTGCAGTTTCATTTAGACCCTTCCATGTTGTATTAAAATCCAACAGTATACTACCATTTGAAAGTGTGTCCTCGCTCCACACATTCTACTGGGTTAGGATACATAGGTGCCAGACTCTGCATTGGCTGTAATGCACACACTGTTATTAGGCATCACATCATTAGTCAGAGTCTCATTTTCAGCTGGCACATTTAGTCTCTTGCTTTCCACTGTATTAGTGTCAGTGTTCAAACTTTTGCTAGCCGTGTGCAGCCCCACTACCAAAGCTCCATCCCCTCCCTCCATGGGAGCAGCCAGTCATTCTCGAGTGGACGCCGCCAATGTTTCGACCCACTGCCCCCCAACATCACGGTCACCAGCACTCTCGATCCAGGAACCTGTGTTTGCAGATGTGAGGCGATTCAGCCTTTGATTGGGCAGCATATTTGGCAATAGGGCGATACTTTCACCGCCCGCCACGCCAGCACACACAGGCAGGGAACGGCCCCTTTTCCCGTTGTTGCAGCAGCCTGCCATGGAGCAGCTGCATGTTGAGCACTCAAAATCAGAAGGGCTCTGCGTGCTCTGCAGCCCACTCAACTCCACAGTAAGTTGTATTTGTCTCTGTGTTTCTACAGTTTCTGTAATGTTTAGAGAGCATCTCACAGCAAACTATTGGGGTCAGGGCATGCATTTTTCCCGTCTCGCCTGCAAGTACTTGCGGTTCCTCAGCTTCCACCATTTCAGAAGCATACAGAGCGTGCAAGGCAAGCGGGACACAATTAGAGTTACTTGTGACAAATGGAAGGCCATCAGCTGTGCTAGAAGATTTTCTTACTTGAGTCACCAAAGACCTTGTCTTTTCTGACTTTTTTTGCTGGATCCTCCCGCTTCGGCCGTCCCCCGCCGCAATTGTAATCTTGTCAGCGGCTGATGCGGCTTCCAGCTGCAGTCTTTTTCGTGCTCCATCTTTGAAGAGGGGAACACGTCTCACAGAGCTGGACGAGCTTCCCTGAGCCTCCAAAGACTCACAAGACTCTGTGCTGACTCTGTACCACTCAGCAGAGTTAAATAGTCTTTAAACAAGTCACTCCTCCTCAAAAAATGGTAACAGTAAACAGACTCCACAGACTGCAGCACGATGAGTTCATCCAACAGAAGCTCACAAGACTCTGTGCTGACTCCACACATAAGTAATAGGGGAAAGTACACAGCAAGAGATCAATACAAGGGAGTGGGGAGCTAACAAGGGGGGCTGACAATTTGGCAGCAAGAGATATACACGCAACCACGGTAGGAAACAGTGGGGAGCAGGTTGATCAGTCTCAGGTTAGGTGGAGAGTGGTTGGTGTGTTGACCTAGGTGCTAGGGAGGATGAGTTGATGAGTTGATGTCACACTGATTGTGGTTCAGGTGAGAGTGAGGTTTCTGTGCATATGTAAATCAGCTGTGAATAGTGGTTGTGTAGGGGCTGCTCTATGGAGAGGCAGGTGTTCCACTGATGGTGGTGGTGGATGGGTGACAAGTGAGGATGTTTTTCTCCATGAGGGCTAACACTCCCCAAAACGATAAGGGTCTTCTTGGTTTAGCAACACTCTACCACAATGAGCTCCTATAGCAGAATACCTCAGCAACAGAAAACCCCTATTTTCCAGGTGCAGCATGTCATTCACTCCTTATAGGACACATCCATTTGATGGTGACAATTCGGGATGCCTTCAGCACTCTTTGTAGTGCAGAGCCCAACCATACAATAGCAGTGACCCCATCAATAAAGAAAGGGTGATCCTCAAGCTAAATTATGTTCTCAGAATATTAACCCTGAAAGTTAGTTGCAACTGTATATGTAGAATTGTGTGAGGATCACAGGCTTTTTATCTGGGGGTCTGCAACCAAGAATTAAATGGCAAAAACTACATGAAGATTCTAAAGACGGATTAATTGGGTTACCTAACATGGACGTTTATTTCTGAGTTTTGCAGGGAGTTCAGCTAATCAATTTTTTCCCGAATAACAAAAGTAGACCATTGTGCATTCATATTTTCTCACACTCAATCAAAGATTTGTAGAGAAACCTGCAGTCACCGCATTTGAAAAGGACATGGATGCTTTCCAGATCACAGAAGTTGTCTATTGTTAACAGGAGGCTATTTGGTTACACCTTCGCAGAATCCTGGCTCAGGGAATAATTTGCACAATCACTGTCATGGATATACGTACAATTCTGAGATTACCGCAAAGGCATACCAGCAGACGAAAGGTGAAATGGTCACATTTCAGGCACACAAATTATATGCAGTCTCAAATGTGCACATAGAAACTATGTAGCAGCTTCCTCATGTTATCTTCCTTGAGCGGTGGGGGCGCTGTTGTGCGGCTAACAAGATGGCCTCCGCCTGAGAAGCTCCAGCGACGGCAATAAAATCCTCCAAAGTATCCTGTTCGTTTTGGCCCCCTGCTGTCCCCCCAGAGTGGAGATACATACCTGTGAAAGTGGGGGGCACCGTTCGAACATAGTGACAGCCTGAGCCGTGGGACCCCTGAGCAGTAAGGGAGGAATCAGAAGGGTACCCCTCCACCGGGGTCTACGTGAGGCCTGTTGGGGGCAGTGAAGACCCAGCAGTGCCAGGCGGAAGATCAAAAACCTGCACAAATCGACGGCACAGAGCATTGAGAGAGCCCGTGTAGTTATACACAAAATTGCAACCTTGCCAATCAGGGCTTTAGATGACAGCATTAGCCGCTGAAAGTCAATAGTGTATTCAAAGTATGTGCCAAAATGCTGACAGTAGTCTGTTGTAGCACTTCCATTATGCAGTAGTGAGCTACAAGGAATATGCAGGCCTAGTATGAGTGATAGGTCACATTATGCATTGTTGATAGACAGGCAGGGAGAGGGCCCTAGCTCTGTAGCTAATAGGTATTTTTGGAGTGTTTGGAACATTATGGCACCTATATAGCGCTTAGATAGCCAGTCTTAAGCGCTATAAACACTAAGCTATGAGTGCATGCCTTTTAGAGCTTGCAGATGGGGTTAATGCATCCCTGCTTCCCTTAGAATATTCTGCCTCACTAACGGTAGCCCTGCATGGCCCCAAGCTAATCTCCTTTTCTCTGGGAAGGCACTGATAAGACATTCCTGAGCTTTCGCGCAGATGAGCCAGGGAGGAGCTCAGAAGAAGGAGCAGTGGAAATTAACAGAGTTCGGTTTTTTCCATGAGCCAGCCTATATTTTGCACAGGGAAAGTTCTGGAACTGTGCGTCACGGACGGGCAGCACGAGATTATAAAATATACATGCTCACATGACTCGGGTGGGAGATCGTCCTGTGGACTTGGTTCGAGCAAGATCAAGTGCCCGGAATTTTGAGCTCTGACGGCATCCCGACAGCGCTGTCCTCTGAGCGGGGCTTGTTACAGCTAGCTTATGAGGGCCAGGGTCTCCCAGTGCTGATTGAAGGGGCGTAAGACTGTGTTTCTCTATGTTTCTCTATGTTTATCTAAGTTCTCTATATTTTGCATTTCTCTAAGTTTTGTGCTTTGTAATCTTCTCTAACTTGAATACCAAATGTATATGAAATTCACTGTTTAGAATAAATGCTAAAACTTATTGAAGGTGTCATTTGTCACTAGCATGAGATCACTGCTCAGCACAATAGAACCTGTATTTTGGGCTGAATTGGGTAATTTTTGCTCTCAGAGGGCTGGTCCCGAGGACGATTTGGCCCATATCAAGACATTTGGTGGCAGCTTTGTGGGATTTGTGAAGAGCAGTGCCTTGCTGTGAAATGACAAATTGTGTGAGAGAACACAGTGTAGAGTGAGGAGCAGGCTGTCGCATTTCCTTGGTGGTCTCACTGCAGCTCTGAGACTTCAAAAAGACAGCAGCGTTGTGTCGGCTTGCCGTGGCCGATAGCCTGTGTGGTTAAGACTCCCTTCAGTAAATCAGTCGTGACTGACTTATTGCTTGGGAATGGAGCCAGGGAGTACAAGGCGATAAACAAGCGGGAAATGGCTTTGTTTAAAGCGCTCCGATGAATGGTCAAGAAAGATGTATGTTCAATTAGGAAAGAATTTTATCATGCGGTTTCCCCAGTTTAAAGTTGTAATTTGAAATGCAAAGTGAGACGGAGTTCTCAACTCTATTCTGTCATGAGGGCAGGGAAAAATAGTTGCAAGGATTTGACATGCAAATTGTGAATAGTAATTTAACCATTGACTCAGCCCCAGTGTGCTAGCAAGTGGGGGGCTGTAATGTTCGGAGGCGAAGGTTCGCTTTTTTGATGTATGCTTTTGAAGTGTTGACATTCCTGAAAAATAACGTGGGGAATGAGCCGTGCTTAGGAGAAAGAGTAACATCTGTGCTGAGAGCCTAAAGGGTTTGTTTTTCTTTTGGCCACTGTAAATTCCATGTGCTAGTGGTACATTCTGTTTAAAGGAAACACACTAAAATGGTTATATTGCATTTTAAGCTGTACATTATTTATAATGGGTGAGAGACTCACTTAAAAGGAAGTGAGTGAATGTATTTGGATTTTCGATTTTTGTGTATTGATTTGAAATTGCAGAATCAGTTTGCAATGGTTTGGGGAAAATAAAAACAATTTATATTTTTCTAAATTGCCTCTAAATTGCCCCTGGAGTATTTTTGATTGTTCCCACGCTATGCCATGGATTTGTACTGTTGCTTTATAAGTGATGTATGTTTTTGGAAATAGTGACCTGTTGACGGTGATACATGGTGAAAAATGTTGTTGACACAATAACAGCCCACAAGCAATATAGAGTGTGGGTTGCTCTTGCAGGGAAACCGTGCAGGGAGCTGCACTAAATATGGCATTTTTTAAATGCACTGAAATAAGTGGTTATATTCTGGCAATGGTACAACAGAATGAAAAATCTGTGTGTGATAAGATAGCACAATGATTTAGTGGGTTGCGGGTTCTTTTGAAAGATCGCACATTGCATTGGAGTGAGCTCGTGAAGCCAAACTACAAGGTTACGAGGAAGAAGAGAAAAAAAAAACGTATGCTTTTAAATGAGACATTAATCAGTTTAAAACAGGCTAAAAGACGCTTTGACATTTTGCTAAATTACATGGAGTAGAATCTGATGAGAAGAAAAAGTGCCTCTTTTGAAAATAAGAGTCTTGCTGTGTGTGCAGAGCTTGTGCCTTGAAGCTGTCTTGGGCGAGGTGCAGGAAGGCAGACAAAAGCAGAATACTGCGCTTCTGTTTAATGAAATGGTGCTTCAGATATGGGAGCTTTTCTGAGTTGCTGGAACAGTGCAAGAAAGAGTTAATCTGGATGAACTTTCTGAAACGAGTGCCTTCCATTGAAGCCGCCACAGTGTAAGAGTTATAGGCAAAGAGATAAGCTTGCTGCGCGAAAGATAAACAATGACATTCCTGCATTCCATCCCCTGTGAGAGACACCGGCAGTGTAAAAAAAAAAACTGAGGAGAGGGGGTGCAAAGACAGAAATGCTGATGTACGCATGCTTTCTAATGGCATGCAATAACAGAGCTGATCAGAAGTAAAGAATTTGCCCAGTAACACTGGAAGGAAACAAAGGCTGCATGCAGGATGGCAGATGGGCACATCACATCTGAACATTGGGGAACCTGTGCATCTGTGAATGGGCTAAGAAAAGACAGCTGCCCATTCCAACAGACATTGCCATGCAAACCGCATTCCCATGCACCATGTGATGTGATGTGAAGTGAAACGCTATTGCTGTGCAAGCTGCATCCCAGTGCTCCATGTGATGTGAACTGAAGTAAAGCGCTGTGCACTGGAGAAGAAACCTCTAGGCGCTTTGAGAAGAGAAAATACACAGCTGGCAAAATGCAAGCTACATTGCCAGGGCTGGAGTAACTGACAAAGACATTATGGCATTCCAGATGGAAGCAAAACTGACATAAAGCGCTTAGCCGTTTTGCAAGAGACAACATGCAGAGCGGGGCTTTGGAGTACAACATGAACACTGCACATTAGCCATGATCCAGAAGCCTCACGGCTTAGTGCAAGAATGAATGATTTGTTGAAGCAACAAAAGAAACTGACTTAGACTATCGCACTCAAAGGGGTGGGCCAAGAAATCAGCAAACACCCTTTGAGAAAATGATAAGTGAAAAAACCAGAGGCTTGGAAGACACTAGCTGTATGGAGAAAAATAAACAAAGCTGCTTGTGCAACTGCAGGCGGTATGGGACTGAAAGACTTTACCTTTGAAATATGGAGTGATGCCAGCAGGGCAAACTAAATCAAGATCATGAGACACTGGAAGCAAGTTGGCGCCTGGCATTTGTGATCGCTTTGGTGAAAAAGAAAAGCATTGTGCGACCTGGGTACTTATTATATGGCTTTTGTAAAAGCACAGATCAGTCTGAGGTACCATTGACCAACTATGATCGCATTGCACAAATGAGTTTGTGATTAGGCAGTTACACCCCGTATGGTTGAGTGTAAATAAGCCCCCAGAAACATGCAGAAGAGTGATAAATAATTGCAGTAGCAATGATAAAGTGTGTAGTTACCTGATGAGACTTCTGAAGATGGGGGTGGTGTTCAGGGAAGGGGTGGATAACGCTGATATTGAAGTTTTGATGACATCCTAACATTTCTGTTTGTATTTTGCCTAGGCAAAAAAGCAAGACAATAGCGCGCCATTGACAGAAGTAGATGTATTCAATTTGCGGGTGACACTGATCAGTCAAGCAGACGCATTCTCAGAGAAAGCGGATTACTGCGAAACGTCCTGCACCGCACTCAATGCTGCTAACATGCATGACCTATGAGGACATTTGTTCTGCAACCTGCGAAAGGTGTCCAACAGAGTAATAACTTTTGCTGAACTGGCATGGTGCAGACTTGGCTAGTTATCAAATATTTGATGCTACACATTCAAATGATTCAGTTGCTGGAAATAACTTAATTGACATGTCTTGCCTTTCTTGTTTAAAGGACTGTGGACAATGAGTTGTGGACTGTAAGATCATGCACCACAAACAGCTGTGTGACACAGCACTTGAATGCTAACACATTGAAAAATGGTTTTTAAATGCACTTTTTGAGATGAATCTGAAAAAACGAAATGGTTTTGCTCTTCCAACTGAATTGCTTTAACCAGAGATGTTTTGCTTTTTGAAAAAAAAAAAACTTCTACGTTGCACGTAGGCAGGAAAATGATTTATGAATTGTTGAGGCAGCAGAATTATGCAAGCAGGAGCGTAATTTATTTTGAGATAAAATGAGTGCGCACATCAAAGTCACCTGTGCGTAGGTTAAGATCCTTAATTGAAGTAATGCTGCTAAGTGTGTGAGCTCTAATTTGAGATGGTAACCTTTGAAACACTGGATACTTTTACAGCCAGTTTAAGGCAGGTAAATGAAACCATGACTGACTTGATGTTTGATTTTATGACACAGTGTGTGACACGGTTTTTGTTAAACCAACCAGTTTCATGTTTTAGTGGGGACAGCTGTCTCCAGCACACTAATGCAAAGAGTCACCTTTTGATTGTAGACATTTGGAATAATTCTTTGGAAAAGCGCTACAAATGAGTATCCACATGGAACTGCTAGCGTACTGGCCTGGCACATTGTCAGACATCTTTTGTCACTGACTCATATGACTGGTGTCTATGAGGTCATAGGCCCAAATGTGTCAGTGAATGGATACAACGATTTGTTTAATTTGTTTAATGTGATGTTTTTCTGACCAAGAACTGCAGTCAGTGTTCTCGCCAAGATTTTATGGACTATAACTTGACTAAATGCATTTTACACAATGGTGTGATGAAACAGCCACTGCCGGATGGTAGTATGGTGTTTGTGGCTAAAACTAATATTGTATATGGTAGATATCCCACTTGAAGAAGGGTATTCTCCAAGTCACAATAGGTAGACACTGTGAACATGTGAGATTTTCCAGTAGTAAGGCAACATTTAAATTGTAGGCGGGTAATCCACCCCTCTATTATTACAGTGATACACTTAGACATAGATTTATCACGAGGCAATGTTTCCTTAGTACTACCAAGCTGCTACAAATGGAGTCCATTTCTATGGCCCATCACTAGAGTGCGCGTAGCTAGGGAGCCAGATTCATTAATTGCAGGAGCTTTATATGCTTGTGACATAGAAACTGTGCACAATAAGCTAGCCACTATGGGTTCTGATGGCAGCTCTGCTATAGAAATTCTGGCCTAGTGGGGCCTATTGATACGCCCAACACTGCTACAAGTATTGGCAACCACTGAAGATGGCAGAATTTTAGGTATGAAGACATTTCTTCTGCCATAGGGCAGGTCAACAAGACTGCTAAATACACACGATGCATTGTATGGCAAACATTGTTTAATCAGCAGGTGTTGGCTTTTTACTGAGTGGGGGCGACCACCCTCCACACACTGGCACGCAGAGCTACAGTTACCAGCATACATATGGATCAAATTGCTTGCTTTTGATTGCATGAATAACACATGCCATGCTTGATGTAAGTTAGTAGAATTGTTTTTATTTAGATAACCTGGTGCCCATGGGTTCACCTTGTTCACGAAATTAGATGGTTTCTGGTTGGGTTCCACATACATGGGGGAAGTGTCTAGTCACACAGCCCATAGTCACGTTTGAATGCCCTGGGATCAGGGGGAGGGTAGGCCCTTAGAGTTAAAGGCTGCCAGGTTTTAGAATTGGTAACCATACATAAATGCAATAGTGCATTGTAGATTAGACTACACTGGATTGCCTTGACATTCTAACTGCATGCTGCTTTTTAACTGACAATCAGTTATATAAAAATTATTTAGGTATTGTTGTGTAGGCCAGGTTTTGGCTCGGGTAAATGTCCATGTTCACTTTGTGTAGGTATTTTTGTGTAGGCCAGGTTTTGGCAAGGGTATATGTCACTGTTCACTTTGTGTAGATTTTTGTTTAGGTAGTGTTTTACCTTGCATGCCACGCTGACTAACCGCTAGAAGATAGTTTGCTTAAACCTTTTGCAAAGCCCCAAGGTCTTTATCACTGCACTAAATACTATATTGATGTGTATTAGTCAGCATTTGTCGCACACACGTTGAATAGGGGTGGAATGTAGTGATACACAAAATTGCAACCTTGCCAATCAGAGCTTTAGATGACAGCATTAGCCGCTGAAAGCCAATAGTGATTTCAAAGTATGTGCCAAAATGCTGACAGTAGTCTGTTGTAGCACTTCCATTATGCAGTAGTGAGCTACAAGGAATATGCAGGCCTAGTATGAGTGATAGGTCACATTATGCATTGTTGATAGACAGGCAGGGAGAGGGCCCTAGCTCTGTAGCTAATAGGTATTTTTGGAGTGTTTGGAACATTATGGCACATATATAGCACTTAGATAGCCAGTCTTAAGCGCTATAAACACTAAGCTATGAGTGCATGCCTTTTAGAGCTTGCAGATGGGGTTAATGCATCCCTGCTTCCCTTAGAATATTCTGCCTCACTAACGGTAGCCCTGCATGGCCCCAAGCTAATCTCCTTTTCTCTGGGAAGGCACTGATAAGACATTCCTGAGCTTTCGCGCAGATGAGCCAGGGAGGGGTTCAGAAGAAGGAGTAGTGGAAATTAACAGAGTTGGGTTTTTTCCATGAGCCAGCCTATATTTTTCACAGGGAAAGTTCTGGAACTGTGCGTCACGGACGGGCAGCACGAGATTATAAAATATACATGCTCACATGACTCGGGTGGGAGATCGTCCTGTGGACTTGGTTCGAGCAAGATCAAGTGCCCGGAATTTGGAGCTCTGACGGCATCCCGACAGCACTGCCCTCTGAGCGGGGCTTGTTACAGCTAGCTTATGAGGGCCAGGGTCTCCCAGTGCTGATTGAAGGGGCGTAAGACTGTGTTTCTCTATGTTTCTCTATGTTTATCTAAGTTCTCTATATTTTGCATTTCTCTAAGTTTTGTGCTTTGTAATCTTCTCTAACTTGAATACCAAATGTATATGAAATTCACTGTTTAGAATAAATGCTAAAACTTATTGAAGGTGTCATTTGTCACTAGCATGAGATCACTGCTCAGCACAATAGAACCTGTATTTTGGGCTGAATTGGGTAATTTTTGCTCTCAGAGGGCTGGTCCCGAGGACGATTTGGCCCATATCAAGACATTTGGTGGCAGCTTTGTGGGATTTGTGAAGAGCAGTGCCTTGCTGTGAAATGACAAATTGTGTGAGAGAACACAGTGTAGAGTGAGGAGCAGGCTGTCGCATTTCCTTGGTGGTCTCACTGCAGCTCTGAGACTTCAAAAAGACAGCAGCGTTGTGTCGGCTTGCCGTGGCCGATAGCCTGTGTGGTTAAGACTCCCTTCAGTAAATCAGTCGTGACTGACTTATTGCTTGGGAATGGAGCCAGGGAGTACAAGGCGATAAACAAGCGGGAAATGGCTTTGTTTAAAGCGCTCCGATGAATGGTCAAGAAAGATGTATGTTCAATTAGGAAAGAATTTTATCATGCGGTTTCCCCAGTTTAAAGTTGTAATTTGAAATGCAAAGTGAGACGGAGTTCTCAACTCTATTCTGTCATGAGGGCAGGGAAAAATAGTTGCAAGGATTTGACATGCAAATTGTGAATAGTAATTTAACCATTGACTCAGCCCCAGTGTGCTAGCAAGTGGGGGGCTGTAATGTTCGGAGGCGAAGGTTCGCTTTTTTGATGTATGCTTTTGAAGTGTTGACATTCCTGAAAAATAACGTGGGGAATGAGCCGTGCTTAGGAGAAAGAGTAACATCTGTGCTGAGAGCCTAAAGGGTTTGTTTTTCTTTTGGCCACTGTAAATTCCATGTGCTAGTGGTACATTCTGTTTAAAGGAAACACACTAAAATGGTTATATTGCATTTTAAGCTGTACATTATTTATAATGGGTGAGAGACTCACTTAAAAGGAAGTGAGTGAATGTATTTGGATTTTCGATTTTTGTGTATTGATTTGAAATTGCAGAATCAGTTTGCAATGGTTTGGGGAAAATAAAAACAATTTATATTTTTCTAAATTGCCTCTAAATTGCCCCTGGAGTATTTTTGATTGTTCCCACGCTATGCCATGGATTTGTACTGTTGCTTTATAAGTGATGTATGTTTTTGGAAATAGTGACCTGTTGACGGTGATACATGGTGAAAAATGTTGTTGACACAATAACAGCCCACAAGCAATATAGAGTGTGGGTTGCTCTTGCAGGGAAACCGTGCAGGGAGCTGCACTAAATATGGCATTTTTTAAATGCACTGAAATAAGTGGTTATATTCTGGCAATGGTACAACAGAATGAAAAATCTGTGTGTGATAAGATAGCACAATGATTTAGTGGGTTGCGGGTTCTTTTGAAAGATCGCACATTGCATTGGAGTGAGCTCGTGAAGCCAAACTACAAGGTTACGAGGAAGAAGAGAAAAAAAAAACGTATGCTTTTAAATGAGACATTAATCAGTTTAAAACAGGCTAAAAGACGCTTTGACATTTTGCTAAATTACATGGAGTAGAATCTGATGAGAAGAAAAAGTGCCTCTTTTGAAAATAAGAGTCTTGCTGTGTGTGCAGAGCTTGTGCCTTGAAGCTGTCTTGGGCGAGGTGCAGGAAGGCAGACAAAAGCAGAATACTGCGCTTCTGTTTAATGAAATGGTGCTTCAGATATGGGAGCTTTTCTGAGTTGCTGGAACAGTGCAAGAAAGAGTTAATCTGGATGAACTTTCTGAAACGAGTGCCTTCCATTGAAGCCGCCACAGTGTAAGAGTTATAGGCAAAGAGATAAGCTTGCTGCGCGAAAGATAAACAATGACATTCCTGCATTCCATCCCCTGTGAGAGACACCGGCAGTGTAAAAAAAAAAACTGAGGAGAGGGGGTGCAAAGACAGAAATGCTGATGTACGCATGCTTTCTAATGGCATGCAATAACAGAGCTGATCAGAAGTAAAGAATTTGCCCAGTAACACTGGAAGGAAACAAAGGCTGCATGCAGGATGGCAGATGGGCACATCACATCTGAACATTGGGGAACCTGTGCATCTGTGAATGGGCTAAGAAAAGACAGCTGCCCATTCCAACAGACATTGCCATGCAAACCGCATTCCCATGCACCATGTGATGTGATGTGAAGTGAAACGCTATTGCTGTGCAAGCTGCATCCCAGTGCTCCATGTGATGTGAACTGAAGTAAAGCGCTGTGCACTGGAGAAGAAACCTCTAGGCGCTTTGAGAAGAGAAAATACACAGCTGGCAAAATGCAAGCTACATTGCCAGGGCTGGAGTAACTGACAAAGACATTATGGCATTCCAGATGGAAGCAAAACTGACATAAAGCGCTTAGCCGTTTTGCAAGAGACAACATGCAGAGCGGGGCTTTGGAGTACAACATGAACACTGCACATTAGCCATGATCCAGAAGCCTCACGGCTTAGTGCAAGAATGAATGATTTGTTGAAGCAACAAAAGAAACTGACTTAGACTATCGCACTCAAAGGGGTGGGCCAAGAAATCAGCAAACACCCTTTGAGAAAATGATAAGTGAAAAAACCAGAGGCTTGGAAGACACTAGCTGTATGGAGAAAAATAAACAAAGCTGCTTGTGCAACTGCAGGCGGTATGGGACTGAAAGACTTTACCTTTGAAATATGGAGTGATGCCAGCAGGGCAAACTAAATCAAGATCATGAGACACTGGAAGCAAGTTGGCGCCTGGCATTTGTGATCGCTTTGGTGAAAAAGAAAAGCATTGTGCGACCTGGGTACTTATTATATGGCTTTTGTAAAAGCACAGATCAGTCTGAGGTACCATTGACCAACTATGATCGCATTGCACAAATGAGTTTGTGATTAGGCAGTTACACCCCGTATGGTTGAGTGTAAATAAGCCCCCAGAAACATGCAGAAGAGTGATAAATAATTGCAGTAGCAATGATAAAGTGTGTAGTTACCTGATGAGACTTCTGAAGATGGGGGTGGTGTTCAGGGAAGGGGTGGATAACGCTGATATTGAAGTTTTGATGACATCCTAACATTTCTGTTTGTATTTTGCCTAGGCAAAAAAGCAAGACAATAGCGCGCCATTGACAGAAGTAGATGTATTCAATTTGCGGGTGACACTGATCAGTCAAGCAGACGCATTCTCAGAGAAAGCGGATTACTGCGAAACGTCCTGCACCGCACTCAATGCTGCTAACATGCATGACCTATGAGGACATTTGTTCTGCAACCTGCGAAAGGTGTCCAACAGAGTAATAACTTTTGCTGAACTGGCATGGTGCAGACTTGGCTAGTTATCAAATATTTGATGCTACACATTCAAATGATTCAGTTGCTGGAAATAACTTAATTGACATGTCTTGCCTTTCTTGTTTAAAGGACTGTGGACAATGAGTTGTGGACTGTAAGATCATGCACCACAAACAGCTGTGTGACACAGCACTTGAATGCTAACACATTGAAAAATGGTTTTTAAATGCACTTTTTGAGATGAATCTGAAAAAACGAAATGGTTTTGCTCTTCCAACTGAATTGCTTTAACCAGAGATGTTTTGCTTTTTGAAAAAAAAAAAACTTCTACGTTGCACGTAGGCAGGAAAATGATTTATGAATTGTTGAGGCAGCAGAATTATGCAAGCAGGAGCGTAATTTATTTTGAGATAAAATGAGTGCGCACATCAAAGTCACCTGTGCGTAGGTTAAGATCCTTAATTGAAGTAATGCTGCTAAGTGTGTGAGCTCTAATTTGAGATGGTAACCTTTGAAACACTGGATACTTTTACAGCCAGTTTAAGGCAGGTAAATGAAACCATGACTGACTTGATGTTTGATTTTATGACACAGTGTGTGACACGGTTTTTGTTAAACCAACCAGTTTCATGTTTTAGTGGGGACAGCTGTCTCCAGCACACTAATGCAAAGAGTCACCTTTTGATTGTAGACATTTGGAATAATTCTTTGGAAAAGCGCTACAAATGAGTATCCACATGGAACTGCTAGCGTACTGGCCTGGCACATTGTCAGACATCTTTTGTCACTGACTCATATGACTGGTGTCTATGAGGTCATAGGCCCAAATGTGTCAGTGAATGGATACAACGATTTGTTTAATTTGTTTAATGTGATGTTTTTCTGACCAAGAACTGCAGTCAGTGTTCTCGCCAAGATTTTATGGACTATAACTTGACTAAATGCATTTTACACAATGGTGTGATGAAACAGCCACTGCCGGATGGTAGTATGGTGTTTGTGGCTAAAACTAATATTGTATATGGTAGATATCCCACTTGAAGAAGGGTATTCTCCAAGTCACAATAGGTAGACACTGTGAACATGTGAGATTTTCCAGTAGTAAGGCAACATTTAAATTGTAGGCGGGTAATCCACCCCTCTATTATTACAGTGATACACTTAGACATAGATTTATCACGAGGGAATGTTTCCTTAGTACTACCAAGCTGCTACAAATGGAGTCCATTTCTATGGCCCATCACTAGAGTGCGCGTAGCTAGGGAGCTAGATTCATTAATTGCAGGAGCTTTATATGCTTGTGACATAGAAACTGTGCACAATAAGCTAGCCACTATGGGTTCTGATGGCAGCTCTGCTATAGAAATTCTGGCCTAGTGGGGCCTATTGATACGCCCAACACTGCTACAAGTATTGGCAACCACTGAAGATGGCAGAATTTTAGGTATGAAGACATTTCTTCTGCCATAGGGCAGGTCAACAAGACTGCTAAATACACACGATGCATTGTATGGCAAACATTGTTTAATCAGCAGGTGTTGGCTTTTTACTGAGTGGGGGCGACCACCCTCCACACACTGGCACGCAGAGCTACAGTTACCAGCATACATATGGATCAAATTGCTTGCTTTTGATTGCATGAATAACACATGCCATGCTTGATGTAAGTTAGTAGAATTGTTTTTATTTAGATAACCTGGTGCCCATGGGTTCACCTTGTTCACGAAATTAGATGGTTTCTGGTTGGGTTCCACATACATGGGGGAAGTGTCTAGTCACACAGCCCATAGTCACGTTTGAATGCCCTGGGATCAGGGGGAGGGTAGGCCCTTAGAGTTAAAGGCTGCCAGGTTTTAGAATTGGTAACCATACATAAATGCAATAGTGCATTGTAGATTAGACTACACTGGATTGCCTTGACATTCTAACTGCATGCTGCTTTTTAACTGACAATCAGTTATATAATAATTATTTAGGTATTGTTGTGTAGGCCAGGTTTTGGCTCGGGTAAATGTCCATGTTCACTTTGTGTAGGTATTTTTGTGTAGGCCAGGTTTTGGCAAGGGTATATGTCACTGTTCACTTTGTGTAGATTTTTGTTTAGGTAGTGTTTTACCTTGCATGCCACGCTGACTAACCGCTAGAAGATAGTTTGCTTAAACCTTTTGCAAAGCCCCAAGGTCTTTATCACTGCACTAAATACTATATTGATGTGTATTAGTCAGCATTTGTCGCACACACGTTGAATAGGGGTGGAATGTAGTGATACACAAAATTGCAACCTTGCCAATCAGAGCTTTAGATGACAGCATTAGCCGCTGAAAGCCAATAGTGATTTCAAAGTATGTGCCAAAATGCTGACAGTAGTCTGTTGTAGCACTTCCATTATGCAGTAGTGAGCTACAAGGAATATGCAGGCCTAGTATGAGTGATAGGTCACATTATGCATTGTTGATAGACAGGCAGGGAGAGGGCCCTAGCTCTGTAGCTAATAGGTATTTTTGGAGTGTTTGGAACATTATGGCACATATATAGCACTTAGATAGCCAGTCTTAAGCGCTATAAACACTAAGCTATGAGTGCATGCCTTTTAGAGCTTGCAGATGGGGTTAATGCATCCCTGCTTCCCTTAGAATATTCTGCCTCACTAACGGTAGCCCTGCATGGCCCCAAGCTAATCTCCTTTTCTCTGGGAAGGCACTGATAAGACATTCCTGAGCTTTCGCGCAGATGAGCCAGGGAGGGGTTCAGAAGAAGGAGTAGTGGAAATTAACAGAGTTGGGTTTTTTCCATGAGCCAGCCTATATTTTTCACAGGGAAAGTTCTGGAACTGTGTGTCACGGACGGGCAGCACGAGATTATAAAATATACATGCTCACATGACTCGGGTGGGAGATCGTCCTGTGGACTTGGTTCGAGCAAGATCAAGTGCCCGGAATTTGGAGCTCTGACGGCATCCCGACAGCACTGCCCTCTGAGCGGGGCTTGTTACAGCTAGCTTATGAGGGCCAGGGTCTCCCAGTGCTGATTGAAGGGGCGTAAGACTGTGTTTCTCTATGTTTCTCTATGTTTATCTAAGTTCTCTATATTTTGCATTTCTCTAAGTTTTGTGCTTTGTAATCTTCTCTAACTTGAATACCAAATGTATATGAAATTCACTGTTTAGAATAAATACTAAAACTTATTGAAGGTGTCATTTGTCACTAGCATGAGATCACTGCTCAGCACAATAGAACCTGTATTTTGGGCTGAATTGGGTAATTTTTGCTCTCAGAGGGCTGGTCCCGAGGACGATTTGGCCCATATCAAGACAGCCTGCACAAACATCTGATCCATGTGGCAGTGGAAACACCAGAATCAGAGGAACAGGAGCCTGAAAACGTGGAACAAGAGCAGGTAGGAGAACCCCTCCTCTCCGCATCGAGTAACTCAGCACTGCGCCGGAGTGCTGGGAAAAGTACAAACGCCTGCGGCCAATACACCGTTCCGGGAGGGTGCCAAGGTGAAAGATCCTGATGGAATTCAAGGTGAGATCCTCCCCCCAAGCACATGAAGAGAGGGAAGAGGCCCATACTGACTGTATAGCCTGCTAGAGACCAAGTTCCCCCATGGGTGCAATCAAGTCAGTGTACTAGACAGGACAGGGACTGACCCCTCTATTATTATTGGCATATGGTGAGACCCCAAGTGGGGAGCAGATTCATACCACCATTGGCCCGGAACAGCCTACAAGGGAGTCTGAGCCCACTGGACCTCAGAACATACATTGCGGCCTCAGCCTAGGGCAGCTGTGAACGTGGCCTTGGGGCCTGGTTTCAGTGCCAAAGAGCTTAAAGGAAGGCCTGACCCAGACCCCTGCGCACCTGCACTCCACCCGGGCATGAATAACTAGCTGCCCCCGGTCCCATAATCCTACAAGTGCAACTCCTGACCTAGATAAAAGGCGGCTAGGTGCGGGACGTGAAGACACACGGCTGCATGACATAGCTCTGGGAGTTCTACATTGCGGGCTCATCCCACTGATGGAACAAGGGATATCTGGCACCTCACAGGGCTGGACACCTTGAAATTAACCCATACGGCCGTGCGCCAACCACCAACACCCAGTGATATCGCTTCAGGACCCTGCTTGGGGACTGCCCTGGATGAAAGCCTGCGGATGCACCCGACCCTGCACAGAGCCCAGAGCGTAAACGACTCACCAGCTAATATAATCTTTCAGCACGAAACAACCAACAAACATACCAAATCCCTGGAGCTTGTATCCCATGACAGGACCAAATCAGAATAACTGAAAGACAAATGCACTAAAGAGACATATGGACCCAGGCATTGAATCTTCAGACAGCACTGGAAATGGAAACAGCAGCGAGATAAGTGCGACAGGACGCAGGCAGAAATAATCTACAGGCCGAGACACGGCTCAGGGCCCCTTGCAATGCAGACTCAGTCTCACAAACAGAACCTTGAGACTCCTACCTTGAGATGAAGAGTAGTTCATACAAGTTAGAAGACACAGGTATTAAGGGGTTAAGACTCAACAGTATTTGCACAGAAGAGAAATCAAAGCAGAGTCGGAGTATGACATAAAGCCTGGGTTGCATCGTACAGTGAGGGTACAGGTGAATACTATAGTGAGACACATCGCTTTACAGTATGCACTATGAGTTCGACTACCACAGGGGGAAGGATGAATAGCACGTTGTCAATAATGTCTTGGAACATATGAGGCCTTACAAATCAGAAGAAAACATGGCTAATAGCAAACTACAGCAAGAACAATAATGTAAATATACTGTTACTGCAGGAAACTCACCGAGCCTGGGAAGCACCCCTGCCTCGATTATCAGGGTGGGGCATACATAGGTACGGTTCCTCTTACACCACGCACTCCAGAGGGATGGTAGTCTATATCCATAGCTCCCTAGAATTCAAACTACACTAGCGGATGGGTGATGAGGAGGGGTGATATATAATACCGGCCGGGGAAATCCGTGGGTTAAGACTCCTGATAAACATTTATGCACCGGATATATTGACTCACCTGAGTTTTTCCACTGATGTGCCAATCATATACACAAGTTCCCGGGGTATGATATCATCTAGGTTGGAGACTTTAATATGGCCCTTACGCTGGAACTTGATAGATCCTCTGCAGCACAGCAAACCTTAACCTTACTCCCCCTACACTCTATCAGATCACACGCCAGTCCTAGCCCGACAGCTGCGTCAGATGTTTAGAGCCATGACCCTCTCTGTCCACTTCCAGGGCAATAGATCCCTGAACCCAGGAGAAGGGAGATTCAGGATGGAAAATGATGGGGACATTTTCAGTATCAGAGGTACTACGGAAAAAGGGACAGTCACCCTTTTTCTGGGAGCCACAGAGTTATGACTCGAGACCTCCATATGACCCAAAAAAAGTCTTGCAACTGGTGCGACAGGTCCAATAACTGACCGACGAGCTGGGGTGCATGCTGAAGGCCCAGTCCAACCCTCAAACTAAACCATGCTTCCCAGAATTCCCCAACACCCAGGTCGGATGCCAGGGGGAGGGGTGACAGGAGGACACATCTGACAAGCCACAGGTTCCTGAGGAGGGGGCCCAGTTGGAGGGGAATGGCAATCCCTAGAGGAAGCCTCCTTTCTCACCCAGACAGAACCCCTAGAAACCTCTCAGCATGACAGTGATTTTACTACCTCCTTGAAATTAGAACCCAAAGAGCAAAGGGCAAGTAGCAGAGGCCAAATAAGAACCCACCTTGAAAGAGAAGAGTCCAAGGAGGATTCAGGTAAGCAAATCTTCTCTTTCAGGAATGGGGGAATCCCTCACAAAGAAAAATGGTTCCAAAAGACCCCGAGTATGGAAAATGACCCAGATCAGGAAACTATTCAACCCCAGAAATGTGAGCCAGACAAGGTAGAAACTGAGGTTTCTTCCTCCGAAACAGGTTCTGAGAACTGCCTCCAAGTAAAGAATTGGGGGAGAAAGAAGACTCCCCAAAGCCACACATTGTCAGGTTCCCGTTCTCCGACATAAAAATTGCCCAAGATCACACTGTGTCAGAGTTAAATATTAAGAAAATGAATGCCAGGCTGTTACACTCACCTGGTCTCTGTGGGGACGTTGGGGCACAGTTGGAGCCCTCCCAGGACTTGATTCCCTTGGATCTATTCTCTCCCCCCGCTGCTGTGAAATCAAAGACTCTGGATGCTGGTACTGCCCCTGGGAGAAGATGAGAGGCAGTGAGAGTGGCATGGTGGTGTCATGATCCCCCTCAGCCCTTTCATGCCAGAACGAAGTGAGCAAGAGTTTGCCCATGCAAGCTCACCTGTTTTAATGTAAGGATGAGCCCTCTGTCCTGCTTTCTCTCAGCAGGGGTGCTGTGGATGGGCCTAGTTGTGTCACTCGTCCTTAGCATGGAGGTCCAGACCGGCTGCAACCTATTCCGCCTTGAAGGTAGGTGTTTATAACAATGATTATTGTCTGTATCCTTTGTGGTGATTTTCCCCAATGATTACTGTCCTTAATGTTATATTGTCCTTTCCTCTCTCTCTAGGTATGAAGATGGTCCACGAGTGCGTGGTGATGGAAGAAGTCCAATCCGGAAAACCTACAAGTGGTAAGTTGACTTTCCGGATGATGTGCCAAGTTCGTGAGTTGCTCTGCCCAGCGTTTAAAGTTTATGCTATTGCTAACCTTGTGCTCTCTGTCTCCTTTGCAGGTGATGGCAAGCAGTTCTCCGAACTCCTGCCGGCTGCCAGATGAGAAGATCTGTGAGGATGCTGCGCCAGAAGATGACCCAGTTTTGAATGGGAGTTTGGGACAGGTAAGTGCAAGGTGCCGCCCTAAGTGGATTTGAGGAGACAGGTAAGAGGCGTGCGGCCGCTGCTGGGTTGGGAGCGAGTAGAAGAGCTCCAAGCGATGGCGAGGCTGATCTCAGGTAAAATGCACGCGGTAGCTGCAGAGTCGGAAGCGGGTAGGAGAGCTTCCAGCTATGGCGTAGCTGACCTCAGGTAAGATGTGCGTGGCAGTCTTAATCCCCAGATGAAGAAGGTGGAAACATTAATGAAATTAAAAGACCCTATTTCTCTGCAAGAATTAACATGCCTTCTCTGACTCACTAATTATGGTTGACATTTCATTGATGACTACGCAGAGGTCACTCGACAATTAGTCCATTCATTAAAGGCTAGAGTCAAGTCGGAGTGGGTTCTGGAAAACAATCCCAGGCAGTTAAACAATTGAAAAGAAACCATTCCCAGGCTCCTTGTTTGCATTACCCCATAAAAAACAAGGAGTTCTTCTTTGAGACAGAGTTCTCAGATACCTGCCTAACCGCGGTATTGTATCAAAAGCACGACAAGGTCAACAAAGTAATCTCGTATGTGAGCAAATCTTTGTCCTCTGTGGAGGAAAAATTCAATGACTGCAAGAAGGGATGATTGGCAACGGTGTGGGCGTTAAAAAACAACCACCCATTCTTCCAGGAAAAAGCACATCATTGTAAAGACTCCTCACCAACCCTTGCAATATTTACAAAGTGACAGAATCCGGGCAAGGAATGTCAGCAATTCCAGAATTACTTCCTGGATCCTGTCCATGCAAGCCTATCATACGGAGGTCAGATATGGCCAAAACAAGAAGAGTCCCATATTGCAAGTGTTGGCAGACTTGCATGATTGTGCTCAAGAAAACTGTTTTGAGGAAGAAAGTCTAGTGACCAACAAAAATATGGAGGTGTGCTTAAATTCCCTGCACAAGGTCTACGAGGAAGACAAGTGTAGAGGGATACCCACGGTTTATGTGGATGGGTGTTCTTACAATGTTGATAATAACGGGGGGAAACTAGTGGCTGGCTTTGGGAAAGCCTGGGTGAATTAAACCTCAGAGCCCTCTGCTGGTTACAAAATAGGACCCCAAAGTAGTCAGGTGGCAGAGTTGATGGCTGTTTATCAAGCCATCCTCACTGCGTTGCACCACCAACTCAAAAAACTGGTCATAATCACTTACTCTGATTATGTCAGGAATGGGTTCCTGGAACACCTAATTAACTGATCTGTATGCCAAAAAAACAAAAAAAAACATTAAAGCATGGCAAACTGATCCAGGAAATTGATAATCTTGTGACCTCTAATGAGTTGAGCATCTATTGGAAGAAAATCAGAGGTAATTCCAAAATAGAGTGGGAATGATCTGGATGACCAGCTGCCAAAACCGGAGCTTTGCAGGGGGATTTCATAGAAACGGAATGCCTGCTGCAAAGTCACTGCTGTCACCAGGTCACAAACACGTGCCCCCAGTGAACTCTCGACTGCCCAGTGAAGTAAAGATACCCCAGATGCAGATTTGATGATTGCACAAAAAGAGGACCCGATTATTGGGAAATTCCGACACATTGAAGACCCTGTGAGTTTTCCTCTAACAGAATCGGGTTATGCTGCTAAAGAGGATCTCCAGTGTTGATGAGGTTTTCCAAGATGTTCTGGATCCAAGACGGTTTGTTGGTACAGTGAACCCTATATGGAGGAGACCATTGGGGGATACCTACCTCATTCAAAAGCCTGATGTTGAACCACGCCCATGACGCAGCCACTGCCGGTCATCAGGGGTTACATATGACATTAGAAATCTTGTGCTAGGTTGCCTACTGGCCCCACCAGGGCCGGAACTTCAACATTTACCAAAAGTGGTGTCTTGTGTGTGCTCAATTCTAACCCAGTTCACTCATACACAGAGTTCCCCTACAAAGAAGGGGAATGACAATGCCTTGTTCTGATTTGCAAGTCGATTTCACTGGGCCAGTGATTCTCTACTCCAGAGGAAACAAGTACATGTTGACTGCAACATGCTTGCTCAAAAAGTGCACAGAATATCTTCCAGCCCCGAATTGTAAGGTGGGGACAGCTGCTGCACTAATGATCAGTCATATCTTCTCTCGTTCGGTCTCCCACAAAGAATTGAGTCAGATCTAGGAAGTCATTTTACCAGTGAGGTGATTGCAAAGATGTGGGAGATTCTAGGGGAAAGGGAAAACTCCACATTGCCTACCACCTAGCCTCGAGTGGGGGATTGAGAGATACATCAAGACAATTGTGAGCATCTTAAAGAAGTTCATGGCAGACTCGGAACCAGTTGGGACATCTGATTACCGCTTGTCCCGAGGGCCATTAGGTCTACACCATCTTCTGCAACTAAAATGTCTCCACTTGAGCTTGTGAATGGATGTAAAATGGTGTAACCTTAGCATCTGCTCTACAGAATCCAGGTGCAGACTCTGATCAATGCGTCCACCACAAATGAGCACATTGAAAATTTAAGGAGGCACATCCAGCACGCTTTTGTTTAGGATCAGTGCAATTTAGAAATGTCAACTGAAGAGATGAAGACATATAATAATCTCAAGACCGCAAAGAAGGAGTATGAAGTAGGTGACAAGGTTTACCTGTACAATTTCAAAGGAATTTGACAAAGGAGCGGAAATTCCTTTTGTCTTGGCGTTGCACCTTTGAAATTGTAGATAAAATATTCTCGGTTGTCTACAAGAGGAAAACAGCGAGAGGAGAAATGGGTCCACATCAATCAGTTGAAAAGTGGTCATCCTAGACAAGCCTTGCGACTGATTGAGGAGCCCGATGAAAGTCGAGCAGATGGACCATCAGAAGAGTGAAAGGAAAGGATGAAAACCCCAGATGGAGACTTATAACAGGTGAGTAATTTAATTAATCTTCTTTGGAAATGTTAAGAAAAAATAAGTGTCATATTTATGTTATGAAATATTATATCTATTTCTATGTAATGTTTTCTTTTTAAAAAGGATATGTCCTATCTTCCGGGTAAGGATGTTGTGTAAAAAGTACTGAACCTCTCTTTTGTTCCTATTTCTAGATGACTAACTTCCTTCACTTCCAATGTGGAGGCAGGAGCGGGGTCTGGGGAGGACAACGGGAAGGAGGAAGGAGGGTGTCCCATCACACACACCCCAACCAAAAGTTGGAAGTGGAGGCCGGAGCACCCAATCCCTAAGGAAAGTAAATGAGCCGGACGGGCTCCAACAAAGGAAAAGGACTTGCGAAGAAAACCCCACTCTCCCCTACCCTTTCACAAGACTAATCTGAGAAAGAGACTGGGGGATATGTGAGGTGTAATGACCATCCCAGCACACAAAAGGAAAGGCCAAGTTAGGCCTCCTATGCAAAATGCCTGCACCTGACGGAAGGGCACACTGGCAGAGTGAAAGGCTAACCTTAAAACTGCAATCCAGCTAAATATGCATAGCCAATCCAAAGATATGAACTTCGGCAGATGACGTAAAAAAGATTTGAAAATCAAAAGCACACTGTTGGCTAAGAGATAAACGCAGCAATGTCATTGAAACTGTCAAAAATCAAA
Organism: Ambystoma mexicanum; assembly: GCF_040938575.1. Lineage (NCBI taxonomy): Eukaryota > Metazoa > Chordata > Amphibia > Caudata > Ambystomatidae > Ambystoma > Ambystoma mexicanum. The sequence continues at coordinate 1,077,336,657 of NC_090922.1, forward strand.
ATGCTGTGCACCCTTAGCTGAAATAAATGGGCAGGCAAAATTAAACACCATGTGAATATCTTTCCTTTCAGGTGTTACGGCTGTCTATTGGGGTCTCGCTACTTCACTTTCCCGTGTGCCAAAGCCCGCGGGTTTGCCAAGAATCGGGACTCGCAACATGGAGAAGCCCGAAACTGTAAGCAGCCCACTAGTGTTTCTCGCTCCTCAGACCGAGTGATTAGCCCCGCCCTCGACTTCCGGAATTGTATATCCGGCTACTGGAACTTCAGTACTACGCGTTCCTTCTCTATTCAGAGTCGCGCTGCGCACCGTAAGTTTGTTACTTTTTCTACTCAACAATTGTTATCTAGAGGTGCTCACTTCACTTCCTTTATTCATTTCTCTTCTCATTTCTCGTTCTGAACCTTAGAATCCTCTATCCTTTTCTATGCTCTGTGAATCAACAGGAAGCCTTCTCCCAGTTTCAACAACTGCTCCTGCTGCCATTGGTTTGTAGCTTATGTCCGTTTAGTTAGACAGAGTTCGTGATTCTGACGGGTTTTTCCTCATGCCTAATCTTGTTGTTATTTACAATCTACATTAGGACCCAACCTTAGACATCCTTTTCAGCCTTCTTTTCCTTCAAGTTCAAGACCTGTAATCTGCTCTATGCTATTTATCCCTGGGGCTACTGTCTGTGGGTAAGTTCCCAATCTCTTGTTGCTTTTCCCTTTTCGCACAATTGGACATCTTCTTACTCCTTATATGTTCTATTAGGCGCTTTGCCAACATTAACCATCAGATTGAGATACAAAGACCTAGTAGGGAATAGGCTTGTCACGGTAAGCTCCTTTCTGAACCCTCTACTATTTCACTAGACCTGGGAAACCATATTCTTACTTACCTGCATTTCTACTCTGTTTGAATTAGAATCCTTCATGACAAGAATCCGGACCACATTAAAACTAGCGTGAGTCTTCACCAGCTGCTTGCAGGAAACCACGCAGCCCAGCAGCGCATCACAGGGTTTTTTTCCCCTTTTGGGGTTTTCGCTGGAGATTCCACTTCTACCTAGCCTTTTTAAGAGGGATTTTTAGGTAATTCTCTCCTTCATCTATTACGTGACTGTTGACCATCACAGAGGTAAGTGTTATTTACAATGCCGAGAGACATGTTTGGTTTTAAGTGCTTTATTATTATAAAGTTATTACAATTTTTCAGCACAAAAAACAGACACAAGATAAATAAAAATGTATTTGTGAGTGACCAGAATGAACAGCAGCCCTTCACTTAAAGTTGCCATATTAATAAAGATTGCTGTTTGCAAAGTAAAAGAAAGGCTCTGGATTAGCCAAAAAGAAATTTCTAATGGACAGTGGGGCAGTGGGGCTGACTGCAAAACAGAGATTCAAAACAAATTTCTCCCACTGCTGGCTTTGCTCAGGCCTTTGCAATTGATAAGCTTTCACAGCTTTTGGGCCTCACCAAAGTGATTGTTCATTGTATTGCAAGTCTGAATCAACAGCCTAATGCACATGCCTGGGCCACATGGCTTAAGGGAATAAGAACAAAAATCAAACATGAAACTGTTGTTTATATGCATAAATATAAGGTAATTGACTTTCTTTGAAAATGTATTTGTATTCAATTATAATAGATGTGTGGCAAGTGTCATTTTAAAGGTAATTTCAAGATGATTATGTTGCCACGGATTTCATCCACGTGTGATTTTTGGGACTAAATTTATAAGTGAAAAGGTGTTTCGAGCTGCCCCGAAAATTGTGGAAATCTGGAATTTAGGGAGCTAATGACTTATTAAATTGTAGATCTGGTTATAAAGTTTCACATTCCTAACTATGTTAGTTTTCCAATAAAGGGAGGAAAACCATAGTGTGCCTGCGCAATCTCTTGCCGGAATGAGAGTGACTTCTGCCGATTAGTTATGAGCAGTGGAATTTTAATATCTTCATATCATGGCATTTATTGGTAAATTACAAACTTTTCCCATGTAGGGACTTTTTAGGTAAAACTACATGGAAGAGAAAATGTAAATCTCAAAGGGGAGTTGCATTATTTCTGTTCTAAACTCCTGAACCAAACCTGAACGATGGGCTGGACTTGAGGGTGTCCAGAAATGTAAATGTCCAATCCTGGTTGTGAGATTGTAAGTTAGCACCTCCTAATGTTCATTTTACATGGGAGGGGCTAAGAGAGTAAAAGAGTCTTGCCCTATGGAAGAGGGGACAGCTGCGGAAAAGTCAACAAAGGAGATCTGCTGAAAAATCATCTGGGTGGAAATATTGGAAGAGGGCTGGAGATTCCCATTGCTGGGGAGACCAGAAAACAGAGGATGTGATAATTACCTGGAGCCATAGAGGGGTGCTTTGTGTGGGATCCCATTGACTGAAGTGCTGGACAGAATCCTGTTTTTCACCAAAAGCAAAACCCTGCTCAGTCTCTCTGAGTGCCAAGCCCAGAGATTTCCAAAGGTAAGTAGATTGTCCAACAACATTTCAGCATGGGGATCTATTTTATTAACCTATTCCCTTTCATAAGTGGGTTCCCTTCGATTAGTGGGGGAGGGGATTGTGTAGACCATTAGCATAATTGAGTGTATATTAATTTAATGAACTCCCTACTAGATTGACACAGGGGGGAGCTTAGAAGAATTCGCAACTTTCACCATCTCTCTTAGCAGTGATAATGTTATAGCCACCTAAAGTAATTGGGTAGCCTTTCCACCAAAATGACATTGATAATTTTCACCATTCCCAAACACTACCTTTAAAACATAAACGAATTTATTCCATTCCCAAAGCCGTCCTTCAAAAGCAAAAGGTGTTGTTTTGTTGCTGTTTATCATGCGGTCACTCACTTCAGCGAGTTCCTTTCCCCCCGAAGCAAGGTGGCGCACAATAAAGCACTTTTATTTTAGGTTCAATTTGGTGAGGCCTCCAACCCGTCTGGCACCCAACCCCAACAAACACCCTGTGTTACCAACGGACTAGGATCCAGGCCGGTGTTTAGTAAAAATATATATGTATTTATTTATTTAATATTTGACACAATGCTAACATCAGCCACCAATGCTGTGGCAACACCCACGATCACACAATAATTTGGTTATATTAAACAACACAGGTGACATTTTGAATCATGTGATAATAGCTTACACAGATGTAATATTAATGTAACTAATAGAAAACATTCCCAATACCATACAAGATCCACAGAAATAAAATTTGAAACAATACTTTTCTCCCAGCAACGACCACCCTCCAGGCCTCAATTAAATATGACCCCTTTTATTGAAAGGCTAGGAGCAAGGAGTATGAGCACAGTAGTAAAATTGTTTTGCTGCTGATTTGAAAAGGCACTGTTTGGGAAAGGAATTGAATGGGAAAAATCATTTTTGGCTTATTATTTAAAAGGCAAGGTTGGGAAAAAGGAACTCAAATGGAAATCACTTTTTCAACACACTTGAAAATAAAAGGCAAGACTTGATAACTTGGGGTCAGATAAAAATGGGAACCAAAAGGGAAATTTCGTTTTTGTACCTACAGACAGATGAAATGCAATACTTTGTAATTCTGATTTAAAAGGAATGGGGAAATTCGTTTTTAAACACACATACAGATGAGAACAATACTCTGCAATTCTGATTTTTTTAAAATGAAGAATTTCAATTTTGCACCCTCCACACTGACTTGAAAGGTGGTGTTTTGTGGATTACTTCCTTTTGGGATGATGGATCCCCCCGACCCCCTTTCTATGTGGAAGTCAAGGATTTTAGAGTCAGTCAACCAGGTCTTTATGGACTATACCAGCTCTAACACACTGGGCATGAGCTATTGTTAGTTTTGAATTCCAGCAACCCTCACCACGTGATTTTTTATGTGTGAATTAATTGATTTACTTTAATCAAATGTGCTAAGCATCTACATGGCTTCCCCCCCCCACACTTTAATTGGAAGGATTAAGGGTGGCTGCTCCCAACACAATGAAATTTCAACAGACCGGTGGTTTTCTAATTGAGCACTACGTTTGAGTAAGATTTAATAAATTTTGCAAAGGGCCTTCCCAGTTACAACCCCTCTGCCCATTAATGGAAAGGGATGAAGGCAGGTGGCTTCCCACACAATTGATGGCTCTGGGATATCTACTTACATGGGAGGCTTTGGTCAGGGTAAACAGCAGGGCTCCTCTGAGGACAGCACAGGTCTGTTCAAGGGCTTTCAGTCATGGATTTTCTCCTGCACCCAGACTCCTCCTGCTCCTCTGGTTTGGGTCCCAGCTAGCTTCTCTATGTCCCAGCCACTGTCTACAATGCAAGGATTGAGGCCTCGCTGCTTGTTGTTCCTTGCAAGAGTCCAGCGGCAGCTCTCTCCCTGAATAATTCACAAAAATCTCAGTTCTGATGCATACATGCCTTTTTCTAGTGGTTGTGACACTGCAATATGGTCATAATTCCCACAGTCAGGATTGGCTAGTTTGCTCCATTCACCTCCCACCAAGATGCCCACTGGCTACTGATAGGGCCGGAAATTAAGAGGGCTTTATTATGTAAACTCAGGGAGGAGAATGATATATCATTTCAAAATGACAGGAGAAGTTACATTTTTCAGGTCTGCAAATCTATCAACATGACGATTGATCTTATTTTTCAGAGAATTACATATGTGTATATATATTTTAAAGCTACATTTGAAGACAAATCAGATGATGCTAATTTGAAGTCAGCACACCCTTCTTGAGTGGAGGTACCAGTTTTCTGCTGTGCCAAAATAGCTCAAATTGGGACAGCTGCCCATTTATACCTTATTGTGACGTTACACCCATGCCAACTCTCCCATTGCTCAGGTATATATAAATGGCAAAAATCATACTTTTCAACATAACTTAAACTATATACATCATATACATTTTGTTTTTACAGGGTCCCAATGTGCTTTTTCTTCTGTTTAATTTGAACCCGGTGTGGGCTCACTCGGACATACGATATTCCATTTATTTGGGTAGAACCTGTATTCAATGTGTTAAGGATTTCAATCAGGCACACAACCGGATATTGCCGTGCATGCAATGCACAGATGAAATACTTATTTGTTATGTCTATAGGTTCAATATTCTGAGTGATATACCACTCATATCACACCCGTCTCAAAATACCCCTCAGGTCACAGTGTACCAGAAATCAGGCTGGTTGATAAAAGGTAAATATGTATTTCTTTATTTAACATTCAAATCAACCACAAATCTTAATATATGTATAAGGGCAGCAATCACCAAGGTGGTGACAAAACAATTCGGAAAGTAAGTAAAGCAATTGAATTCACATATAGCAATACAGAATAGAAAATACAGGGGAAAAATACAGTTTTGGTTGGTGAAAGATAGCGTTTAAGTTAAGATTCTCCCTGCAAAGTTCTCAATTAACAAATGAGCAATTCTACGCAGATGTAAGTAACAGGTATTCAGGAATGAAGAAACAGGGTATTGTGTTTGAATATAGTCTTCCCTCCCCAAACAAGAGAGAAAAGCGCTTTTGGAAATTGACACTTTTTAAACTGACAGTTGAAAATGGCTTTGTGAAACAATGAAAAGTGTGCAAAAATCCTTAAATTGATAGAAATTCTTATGAGAGCAACAATGAACAGGTCCTAACAAACATGAGCTACAAGATGAGCAACAGAACACACTTTAAATCAGAATGAAGTTAAGAAACACTTTGAATGGGAATTTAAACGTGTAAAACTTTAGCAAAATGCGAATTCGCGCCTAAATTTCACTATGCGATTTTTCATGAAAATGGGTCAAATACACAGTTTCACAATGCAGTTATTGGTTGTGAATGTAACTACAAGTCTTAGGTTTAATGGAGAGTTGAAATTAAGTCTCTAGCTATAAAACTGAAGAAGTTATGTAAGTTTTAATGAGAGGTGTTTTTGAAAAAATAGAACACAGAAAAGAAGAAATTCGGTTTTAAAATGACAGACTGGTTTTATTAAACTATTTTAAGGACTAAGAAAAATAGAATGCCGCACGGGATTCTCCACAGTTACTGTAACTCTTCATGTGGCGGATACTATGTTTTCTGTATTGGAATTACTTTATTTAATCCAAATCATTAATGGCTTATGGTCTAATGAAACAAATGAGAAAAAAAAAATTGGCGCTTACAGAATGGATTACAACAGGGTTGCAAGAATGGTTCTGACAATATTAGAGGTTCTGAAGTTAAAGATGGGATAGGTTGAGATTGGGATAGGACAAGGTAAATATACTATGGGTCACTAGGATTCCTATTGATACTTACAGTCCACTGTAATTTAAGATTGGACCGTCAAATTATGGTCATCACGGATCAGGTCTACCGGCAGCAGGGCACCTCTGGTGGAATTGCATCAGATGGGCGGTTCTGGTCAATTGGGCTGCACCTCAGATTGGATTGGATTGGATCGACCCTTCGGGTCACTGCACACGGTAGATTAGCGGGATTGCGAGTTTTAGCAGGCAAGCATGAATGGTGGCAAGCCAGACTGGATCAGAATTATTCTTTCCTGAAGTTTGGGATGGTTCAAGGTTGGGCCTAGGTGAAAAGAGTTTGCAATGTATTCTTGAATCAGGACAAAATGAAAGTTCTGGAATAGAATGAAGAAGTCAGGAACAAAGCGCTGCACGGAAATCAGGATGTAGTCAGGAATCACTGTGTCTGTGTGTGGTGAAGTTCCTATATTTATCATGCCAAGTGACATCACAAAGTTTATGGTAGGGGCAGAATTGCAAACCACACCACCACGGCTGTGATAGGTCAAAAGCACTTGCCTTTTTCTGGTTGGAAGTCAGAAAGGGTTGTCATAATTTATGACGTGATTTTGGAACTCCCACATTGATTTGAACCACAATTTAACTTTCCCACAAATGCACATTTCTATAAGTATGCCCTCTAATAAAATCGGACACATACATTACATATTTTGTGGGTTATCCTGACATCTAACTCCAATTCCAGGGAGAGTTGTCTTTGTCATTCTGTGGAATTTTGTCAATTTTAATCATAACGGTTTGGCCTAACAATTCCTAATTCAGTACATATCTGGGCAATTACCCCTAGGACACGGGTATACAATATTATATTTTCAGCTTCAATAGTTTGGCCACAATTATTCTTTTTGTGTAGCTTTGGTTCCTTATGTAGTACAGGGTTCACTCACGTCTTTACAGAAAGAGCATAAAATTAGATCTACAACTAACAATTTTTAGATTTGTCCTCCTTCATGGGGCAAAGTTAAAGGTTTTCAAAACGTAATCACAAATAGGCATTTTAAACAACAAATGTCTTTTAGCAGTTTTTTTTCTTTGTAACTTTCCTTTCAACAGGCAACTGCTGTCAAATTCCTTTGATCAGGGTGGGGTCCTCTGCCCTTGAGAGGGAGGAAGTTTCCAGCCCCACCCCTTTGGGGATCAGTATGCAGCCTGCCATTGTCCTTGGCTGGGCCACAGATGAAAGTCTGATGAGTTCTTTGTTGTAAATATGCGAGAACCTCCAGCATCAATTAAGCCATCCTGCAGCAGCAAGGTGTTACCCATTCTCAGGCTGAAGCTGCCAGCTCAGAATTAAATATTTGATTAACTCAACACTGGGTTTGGACTTTAAAGAATGACCTGCAGCTTTCATTACAACATATAACTTGAAAACAGTTTATAGGTAGATTTTGACATTTAAAGAATTAGGCCTTTCCACAAAAACATACTTTTAAAGCAGGCGATTTTGCACTTTCTTCAGGGAAAAACACATTTAAACTGAGTCTTTTACATCCCATTTTCTTATTCAGCACACACATGTTTAACTCAGCATTATTCTGTCCTTGAGTGCTGGGATTTGTCTGCAATCTGGATGTACGTATCCAGCCTTTGCTTGGAGTTCTCTCTGCACAGCTGAATTTGTTACATGTTGTCATTTTTAGCTGCATTTTTCCCATGGCACTGAAAGAAATGTTGCTGGTCTGCCTTTTCCATGAGATACATTTCTTAGCTGCTGTCAGTCAATGAGGCCCGGCTTCTCTGGCCACACTGGGTGATCTGTAATGCTTTTACTCTCAATGATTCACTGTAAAATGAATGGATGTAGTGCCATAAAAAGCACTTTGCAGGTTGCAAAAGCTGCATTTTAAAAGGCATTTTCGTTTTTTAGCCCAATTCTGTGGCCTTGCTTCATGTTAACTGTAACAGCACCCACTGGCATTCTCCTGCATTGAGAATTCTGTTGTCACCCCCACTTTGACTGTGTGGCAGGGGTGTGCAGCCTTTGGCGAGTGTGACCCATGTGCAGTTTTGCAGATTTTTGCATGCACAGGGGTTAGCGCATCCATTTTTGTCCGTTTCTTTTTCCCCAATGGTAATGGGGTGGAGTGGGGCAAATCAGCATGGTTAAAAATATCCCACAAATGTTTAATCAATTGCCCCAGTGTGTAGGTTTCCATTTCCCTGAAAACATGTGACCAGCCATCTGGTTTATCTGTTTTTATCTTAACATGTCCTTTTGCGGGGCTTCAACGGCCTTGCTCATTGCTTAATGTACAGTTTTATGGGAGGCTTGACCTCGAGGTTACTTCTGCAGGACATGTTATCAGCAAATAATTGACAACCAGACATTCTTCTTGGTAGGCCCAGCTCCAAAAAGCCTGGAGTTCAGATTTCAAAGGTTCTTTTTTCAGAACTAATTGCACTTTTTATGGGGTACCTGACCCTAAAAGTTGTGTCGGTTGGCTGTGTTATCAACAATTCACTGTAGTTGAAATCTCTCCTTCATCATTTCTTTGTATTTTTTCATCTTTAAATAGAAAACCAGACATCTGTCTCCTAGAGAACCCAACCCAACAGGTTTTGGTATTTGGTATTTTTATGGTAGTGAGTCATAAAGCTTTTGATGGCCTTTATCTGCCAATTTGGGTCTTCCACAAGGCCTTTCTTATGTTTGGCAGACTTTCTGCTCTGCAGCAACGGAGTCCACTCGCCCTCGGACTCCGAGCTGCTACTATTGGTGGTCCACTCCCTGTCCTCTAGGCACTCCCTACCTCTATGAGACTAGGAATCACTCCTAAAATGACAGTGTCTTGTCTCTTCTCCCCTGTGGCGCTGTGGGCCCTCAGGGTAATTTCCCTTGTACTCTTCTTTTTGAACAGGGAAGTACTCATCTTCCTTCTGGGCATGGCAGGGGATTCCCCCCACCTCCCTGAATGTGTGAAGGTTTTTAAAATACTCTTTTGAGGCCTAAGCTCTGGTTCTTCTCTGTCTGCAAAGCGGACCAGGTGGTCCCTCGGTAACTTCAGTTTCTGCTAGTCTAACTCCCTGAACTTTTCATCATAGGAGCCCTACTGGTCAGATGTACAGGGGTATTTCAAAATCTGGGTAGAGATGAATATTCATCAATATCTGATAAGGACTGGCCCTCTGGCTCAGTTGGACTAGGTCTGGTTGAGTCCAACCATCTCACGTTTCCCTGATCTTGAAAACTGTCAGGTATGAAGTTAGCGGCACCCTGTACATATGAGGTGGTGAGTTGGCTTGAGGTCACTGGTAAAGAGGTCATCACTCCGTGGTCGGAGGGTGTTTCTCCATACTCTAATTGGTCAGGGGGCCCCAAAGCCTGTCTGTATTTGGCTATTTCCTTTTCCAACCTCTCACATTTATTTTTCTCAGCCCCTTTCTCTTGGTGATATGTAGAGGCCTGCGTTTTCAACTCTGACACCAGTGCTTGAGTAGCTTCACACACTTTATATTGTCCCAATACTCGGTCTCTGAGTCCCTTGTTCTCCTCACAAAGAGACACATTTTCCTTCTGTGAGTCTTGTATTGTCTGGGCATATTTAGACTGCTTCTTTTTCAGGAGACTAATATCCTCCCCTTCTGAAATGTTGGCATATGTTGCCTGCTCTATGTCAACCTCTGCTTGCCTCACATGTTCCTTTACCTTTTCATTTTCTAACCTTATGTCAGTCAGTTCCTGAGAACATGACTCCCTTTTCTCCATGTTTGTCCTTATCTGATGCACCTCCTGATACGGGGCACTCTTTTCTTGATTCAATTTGTTATTTTCTTCCATCAGCTGCTCTCTCTGTTGTTTCAAAGTGTTTAGATCTTGGTGCTTCTGATCTAGCTTTCAGTTGTTTAATTTGAGCATGAAATGTGAAAATATCCTCTAAGCAGGCTCTATTGTGAATCACCTGCTCACTTGTGCTCGGGTTTTCAACACATTCTTGGTACTCTCCTTGCAGGGCAGGAAATTGAGCCTCTTGCTCTGCATTCATTTGCTGCTGTGTCGCTAACTCATCTTTTAGCTGCTGAATAATATTTTCTCATTTTAAATCTGATTTTTGGCTCTCTTGCACTTTTCTTCCAATTGTTCAAACTCCTTCTCGGCTTGATTCAAAAGTTCAGACTGGTTTTGCACAGAGGCTACACTAATCATGGTATCTTTCTTCCATGATTATCATATGGAAGTACATTTATGCTGTGAGCTGAGCCATTTTAATGTGCTCATTTTTGCTGGTCTGTGTCATGAGATGTTTGTCAGGGCCTGATATAATAGCCCATTATCCTGCCACATATCAACATTTGCAGAAGTAACCTCTCGCATCATTCTAGCTTGGTAAATGCCATGCTTTTGTTCTACCCATTCACCTTTAATAAACAATTTGGATAGGAGGTGCTTCCTGGCCATATTGATTTCTTCGGTGCTCATTCTGAAATGTGTTCTGCACCTAATACGCTCCATATCCAAGGGCAAAATCTCAACCCTGTTCCTGCTTACTTTGCACTCAATGACAATGCAAAATCAACACTGTTTTATCTATACACTGCCCTGGAACCCATGGTACAGGTCTGAAAGGCACCTTCACAATGCAACACAACTTTCCATCGTCTGCGATCTAATTATACCCAAATGAATAGTATGCTGCTACTGCACTGTCACAAGTGAAGACTCTTTACCAATCCCGGCACGAGCCCCCAGTTTTGCTATGGTTAATTATTCAGTCACTGAACTCAGTGAGTTCCTTTACCCCGAAGCAAGGTGGCACACAATAAAGCACTTTTATTTTAGGTTCAATTTGGTGGGGCCTCCAACCCGTCTCGCACCCAACCCCAACAAATACCCTGTGTTACCAACGGACTAGGAACCAGGCCGGTGTGTAGACAATATATATATTTATTTATTTAATATTTGACACAATGCTATCATCAGCCACCAATGTTGTGGCAACACCCAAGCTCACACAGGAACTCAGTTATATAAAACAACACCTGTGATATTTTGAAACATGCGATAATAGCTTACACAGATTTTATTTCAATGTAACCAATAGAAAACGTTACCAATACCATACAGGATCCACAGAAATAACTTAATTTGAAACAATACTTTTCACTCAGCAATCCCCACCCTCCAGGCCTCAATTAAATATGACCCCTTTGATTGAAAGGCAAGGTGCAAGGATTGTGAGCACAAAGGAAAAATCGTTTTGCTGCTGATTTAAAAGAGCGCTGTTTGGGAAAGAAATTTAATGGGAAAACTCATTTTGGGCTTGTTATTTAAAAGGCAAGGTTAGGAAAAAGGAACTCAAATGAAAATCGTTTTTCAACACACTTGAAAATAAAAGGCAGGGCTTGACAACTTGGGGTCAGAGAAAATTGGGAACCAAAAGGGAAATTTCGTTTTTGTACCCACAGACAGATGAAATGCAATACTGTGTAATTCTGATTTTAAAGGAATGGGGAAATTCTATTTTTCAACACACATACAGATGAGAACAATTCTTTGTCATTCTGATTTAAAATGAATGAAGAATTTCGCGTTTGCACCCTCCACACTGACTTGAAAGGTGGTGTTTTGTGGATTACTTGCTTTTGGGATGATCGACACTCCCCCCTTTTTATGTGGAAGTTGTGGAATATTTTTATCCACACCAATGCGCCACACTGCACGCCCCTTTGCCAATGAGGAAAGAAAACTGTCAAAAATTGAGGAAATAACCCTGTGCGCACCAAATCTGCAAAACTGTGCATGGTTCACAAACCACAAAAGAGCTGCACACACACAGGAGAAAAGTTGGTGTAACAACAGGAATCACTGCTGTCACCTGTCATCTGTCAACTGTCACATGAAACATGGCCACAGAAGGGCCAAAATCTGAAAATGCCCTTAAAAAATTCAGTCATTTCCCCAGAGAATTATGGAAAGGAAAGTGTGCTAAAATCATGGATTCTCCAGGCAGTCAGAGGAATCCAGGCCTCCATGTCTGACAGCTGCATCAGGAAATTAGCTGTCAAACCTAATTTTAAAGTGTTTCTGTTTCCTGATTAAAATGACAAAATTCACCTATTTAAAGCATGTTTGTGAAGGGCTAATTCTTTGAAAATGTCCAAATCCCTTATAAAGTGTGCTTGTATTTTATATGTGAACTGAAAAGACTTTAATGTATAGGAGCCCAGTCTGGAGCGAATCAACTATTTAATTCTGATCCGACAGCTCAGCCTGGGAAGATTCACATTTCAGCTTGACACTCAGTTGCTACAGGAAGGCTTAATGGCTGCTTAATGGTTCCTGCATAATGAAAACAAAGAGAGCCTCAGACATTCGTCTGCTGGCTGACCCAAGGACAAAGGAAGGCTTGGACACCCAGCCTCCTAAAGGAGGGGAATGATGTGGAGGAGGTTTCTCAGTGAACTTCAAAGGACTGGCCATTTGCTCACTTGGGAAGTAAGAAAAAAAACTGGACTGGATTATGAATGGAAATTACTTGTTTTCGCCTCAGAACTTTATGACATTTAACATGACAGCCAAAATAAGTAGACATGTGAAAAATACAAACTTATAAATCTGAACTCATGCTAGACAGTTGAAGATTTGGTAGGAGTTCTTACTACATAAGGAACCAAAAATACACTAAAGCTCTGATTGTGGCAAAACTATTAATGCTGCAAGCTTAAAATTGTATGTACATGATCCACCGATCAGTGCCCAGAGATGTATCGAATTAAAAATGATTCATCCAAACCGTTATGGTGAAAATTGATAAAAATATGTAGAATGAGAGACAGCTCACACAAGGATGGGGAGTGAATGTGAATGTAGACAATCGAATATAAAATATATGTCTCCAGTTTTATTAGGGTACATAATTGTAGAAATGTACATGTGTGCAAAAGTTATGTTTTGGTAAAAATCAATGTGGGAGTGCCTAAATCCTGTCATAATGACGACAGCTCTGTTCAGACTGCCAACCAGGACAAAGCACATGCCTGTAGCCACTCACAGACATGGGGGTGTGTTTTTGAAGTTCTGCCCACGCCATAAACTTGTGATGTATAAATATAGGAGTTTCACTACACAAAATACTGACTGCTTACTGAACACACTCCTTCCAGAACCCATCCAGATGTCTGCGCAGCACCATATTCCAGAACCCTTCCTCTTGTAGCTGACTCCAGAACTCTTCGAAGATCCAGATTTCTTTGCAGAATCCAGACTTAGCATTGCAGAACTCTTGCTAGCTTGGCCCAATTGCAAACATACAGAACTTAAAAGAATAATTTGGATTCAGCTTGGCTTTCTACCATTAAGGCTTGCCCGCTGAAACTTGCATCCTGCTATCTACCGTGCCCAGTAACCAGAAGGGGCCCTTCCAAATCCAGTCTGAGGCACAGTCCAAAATTGACCAGAACCGCGCCGCTGATCCAAATCCCTCCAGAGGTGCCCTCTTGCCAGTAGACCTGATCCACCCGATGACCAGAGCTATAATATATGTATTGTATTATCCCAATCTCAACACAGCCCATCTTAAATTCAGAACCCTAGTATTGTTAGAATCCTTCTTGCGCTGATTTACCCGTCTGTGTTACAAAACCATAATTCCTTAGTGATTTTCAATAGTTAAAGTAAATCCCAGAAGAAATTGAGGATCCATCAAGTGAATGGTTGCGCTGGCCACATAGCCGTGAAGATTCATGTGTGGTCTCTTATTTTTCATAGTCCTTAATATAGTATAAGAAGACCCATCTGTCATTTTTTAAAACCGAATTCCTGTTTTCATTTTCGCGCCTATTTTGCAAAAACGCCTCTCACGAAAACCTCTATAACTTCTTCAGTTTTAAAGATAGAAACGATACCTAAGACCCTTTGCTACATCTACAACTAAAGACTGCATTGCGGAACAGTGTATTGACAACATTTTCTCCAATATCGCATAGTAAAAGTATGCCGAGAATTTGCAAAGTTGAAAAGTTTACATGTGTCTTTGTTCCATTTTAAAGTGCTTCTTCCATCCCATGCTGATCTGAAGTGTGTATTGTTGTTTATATTATAGCTCATGAGTGTTAGGACTTGTTAGAGTTGCTTTCCTTAGAATTTCTCTCCATTTAAGCATTTTTGACCATCTTGCAATATTTTACAAAGCAATTTTCATCTGCAGGTTTAAAAGTGTCATTTTACAAAACGGTTTTTCTCTCTTGTTTGGGGAGGGAAGATTGCCTATAAACTCTAGAACTTGTCTTTCATTCCTTTATACTTGCTGATTACTCACATTGGTGTAGGATTGCTCATTTGTATTTAAACCACTTTGCAGGGGGGAATATTAACCTAAACTCTATCTGTGCACAACACAAAACTGTTATTTTTCCTGTGTTTCTATTCTGCATTAGTATAAGTGAATTAAATTGCTTTGCTTATTTTTGAATTGTATTGTCACCCTTTGGTGATTGCTGTCCCATATATATATACGGTAGTGGCCATGTAGTTATGGTTAAGTTGCTGTTTCCATAGGAAGAGCACTTTTTGGGCGGCTTATAACTTCGCTCTCCCTGGACGGATCCTCACCAAACTTTGCAAAAAAAGTAGTTGGGTCACTCTGAATTGTTTCGCAAAGTTTGGTGAGGATTCATCCAGGGGGGGAAAAGTTATAGGGGGGGACCCAAAACTTTTTTTTTTCCCATAGACTGAATGGGAAAAACCTTTGCGCACGGCTACAGCCCGAACCGCTGGACGGATTTACACCAAATTTGCGGCAGGAGCGGCGGCCTGGTCCCAAAAGCGTGCTTTTGTAAATTTGGTGTAAATCTGTCCAGTAGTTTTTTTAGAAATGACCAAAATATAAGGCAAAAAAATTAGTGATATCTGCGTTCGCTTCGCGGACGGACTTCCCTGTTCGCTCCGCGGACAGCACCCCGATTGGCCCATGGCCTTGCGTCATGTCCGCAGACATTCGACGTGTTTGCTGATTGGACGGCGAGGGGCGTGGAGCGCGTCAGATTTTCTGTGGCGCCCGCCATCTTGTATTTGCAGTCGACCGCGTACAGCGCAGTGAAACGTGGATAAAAAAATGTATTTAGTGCCGTGTGTTGGTGTGTAAGAGTGTTTGGAGAGGGTGTGGGAGTACGAGATAGGTTCAATGTTTTGTTTTTTTATGTGCTAGACCTTTTTGTTGCGTTCGTTACAGGATGCGTAATGAAACGCGCCCAGTCGTCTCCAGTACTACGTGACTTTACACAGAACCCGGAAGAGAGCACACATTATGTCACAACACAGCGCGCCACAATTCGGAATATGAAACTGTGATTTAAAAGCAAAGAGCAAGATTGTAAATGTTGTAAAGTACATTTATTTGACATCAAATGTTTAGAGAATATCCAGCAATTTGCATTTGTCTTTGTTGTCGATCCGCAAAAGTTCATGTTGAGACACGCAATGTTCCTTTGCGGTACAGAGAGTGTTAGATCAGCTTACAACTCAGTGCGCCACAATTTGGAATATGAAACTGTGGTTTAAAAGTAAACAGCAGGATTGTACATTTGGTAAAGTACATTTATTTCACATGAAATGTTTAGTGAATATTCAGCGATCTGCTATTGTCTCTGCTGTCGATCAGCAAAAGTTTATTTGGAGCCACGCATTGTTCCTTTGTGGTAGATAGGCTGTTGGTTTATGATAAAAGCAGTAAATGGTCGCTCTGATAATCGGAAGGTTGCTCCAACAACGAGCCATTAGACCACCCTATTGGTTGGTATGTTGTTTGTAGCCGCTAGTACTGCGTAAGGGCATATTGGTCCTTGGCGATTGTCCCATAAAATGGTGAGGGTCATGAAGTTGCATATTTGGACTTGCACCTGGCAGTTGAAGACCCCATCCGCTGGAGTCTGTAAATCGTGACGTAGACAAAAGTGGCCACGTACCAGTTTTAAAAAACATAAATTAGTCTCACCAGCCGATCTTCATTAAAAATCATCATTTTATTTATTAGGGCGTGAAACTATTTGCTATCGAAGATAGTGCAACAGAGTATGTTAATAATAAAATAATAATATTTTCCCATTCATATAGCGCTAAGAACCGTGAGGTATGTAAGCGGTGCTTATTATTAACCACGGTGTGTGGTGCTCATTTATCGACCACGGAAGGATGAAAGGCTGAGTTTGGCCTTGCCGGGATTCAAACTTGCGTTAGCAAGCTGTGCACGTATGTCAAATCGAGCGCTATACTCGCTGTGCCACTTGACAGGCTACAGTGAAGTGGCACAGCGAGAAGAGCGCTTGACCGCCTATAGACCGGTTAAATTATTTCTATTAACCCAACCTGTGGCGTCTGCCTTTTTCAGAGCCCTCTAAACGACAGGGGATCAATTCGGCGGTGATAGTGCGCGGTAGAATAAATTATGCCACTTTCAACGAACAAGTTCAACTTGAGCGGTCTTTAATGCTACGTTATTGTAATTATATTTGCTATAAAGTAATCTAAAGGGTTACTTACAATACAATTGCAATTTCCAATGTCTACGAGTGGTGCAGTCCCAAAATACGACTTTGCGTGTGCCAACGATCTTTCGTATAGTGATATAATATATAAAAGTGGTTTCGTTTCAGAAATTTCATCTTTATCTTCTCTTACGTTTTAGCAACACTCCTTCAAGAGAAGTCTTTCATCACAATCTCTGTCTGTCAAGGTCAAAACACAATACAACCTTATAGTCCGCTTCGTGAGCCTCTCCGGGGCCCGAGAAAAAAATGGAAGCAGCTGACCTTCACTGTGAATGAGCAGAAATTCTTACTTTGCAACATTCTGTGTAAAGCCATCTGTAGAAGTTGGTTTTTGCACGCCATGTTTGTATATTGTTTGCGTGATATTAAAAAAACTTTGCTAAAGGGACGTTATGGTTAAGTTGCGCTACTAAAAACCTATGAAATTCAGTGAAAAAACTTTGTTAAAGGGACGTTATGGCTCAAAGTAAAACCGAAAAACTCCTGAAATTCGCCAGTTATGGTAACATAAGCAACCATAACTCGCGCCACCGTGCACTGCTAACACTAACACACAGGACATCAAAGATGACATCACAAATGTCATTGATGACATCACTGATGACATCACATGGCTGGCTCTCCCTTTTTATCCTTTACTGACATATCGAAGCCACATAGTTTTCTTCAGTAACAGTCAGGAAGTAAAAATTGAAAAGGTACTATATTTGTAGACTTAGGGTCCTGTCACATCATATGAAACATATACATAGCGGAAGATACAGGCTTGAAAGAGAGCAATCCTTTCTGTGCATGAAGATAATCATTATGGTTATCAGCACTTTCTCATAGTTTTATTTTTATTATTCTACCTTCCCTCTATATGGTCATATTTGTATACATTATACTCACTCTCCAAAGAGTGAATGGGAACAAAATTTTGCTCGCGCATACAGCCCAAACTGCTGGACGGATTTCCACCAAATTTGGACCAGGAGCAGCGGCTTGGACCCAAAAGCGTGCTTTTGCAAATTTGGTGAAAATCCGTCCAGTAGTTTTTTTTAAAATGACCAAAAAGTAGGTCAAAACAAATTAGTGATATCTGTGTTCGGTTTGCGGATACACTTCCCTGTTCGCTCCAGGAAAGTGTCCTGATTGGCCAATCGTCTTGCGTGATGTTCGCGGACATGCAAAGTGTTCGCTGATTGGATGGCGTGGAGCATGAAGCGCGTCAGATTTTTCGGTAGCGCCCGCCATCTTGGATTCGCGGACGTCCCCAGACAGCGCAGTGAAACTTTGTTCAAAATGTGTATTTTGTAGAGTGTGTTGGTGTGTAGGAGTGTTTGGGGAGGGTGGGAGTGTATGAGATAGGATGAAAGTTGTGTTTTTTATGTGTTAGACGTTCTTTTTGTGTTTGATTTGTTTGCGGCCATCACGGGTTCTGAAATGTTCTAAATAAACTGACTAGGGGGTGTTCTAAGGAGTCAATATGTGTCCGTTTTGTTCGCAAGCAAAGTGAAACTGTTCTAAGAACACTCGCGGTGTCCGGGGAGTGTTCGTAGGTGGTGTCCTGAGGATGCTGTCCGTATTGTTCTCTGTCAAGTTGAATGTGTTCTAAGAACACGCGCGGTGTCCTGAAATGTTCGCAAATAAACAAAATGGGGGTGTTCTGAAGACGTTTTTGAGAACACTCCCGGTGTCCTGAAATGTTTGTAGGGGTTGTTTTGAGGGCGCTGTCCGTATTGTTATCTGTGAAGTTGAATGTGTTCTAAGAACATTCGCGGTGTCCTGAAATGTTCGCAAATAAACAAAATGGGGGTGTTCTGAAGATGCTTCTAAGAACACTTGCGGTGTCCGGGGAGTGTTCGTAGGGGGTGTCCTGAGGACGCTGTGCGTATTGTTCTCTGACAAGTTGAATGTGTCCTAAGAACACTCGCGGTGTCCTGAAAATGTTCGCAAATAAACAAAATGGGGGTGTTCTGAAGACGCTTCTAAGAACACTCGCGGTGTCCGGGGAGAGTTCGTAGGGGGTGTCTTGAGGACGCTGTCCGTATTGTTCTCTGTCAAGTTGAATGTGTCCTAAGAACACTCACGGTGTACTGAAATGTTTGCAAATAAACAAGATGGTGGTGTTCTGAAGAGGCTTCTAAGAACATTCGCGGTGTCCGGGGAGTGTTCGTAGGGGGTGTCCTGAGGACGCTGTCCGTATTGTTCTCTGTCAAGTTGAATGTGTCCTAAGAACACTCGCGGTGTCCTGAAATGTTCGCAAATAAACAAAATGGGGGTGTTCTGAAGACGCTTCTAAGAACACTTGCGGTGTCCGGGGAGTGTTCGTAGGGGGTGTCCTGAGGACGCTGTCCGTATTGTTCTTCGTCAAGTTGAATGTGCCCTAAGAACACTCGCGGTGTCCTGAAATGTTTGCAAATAAACAAGATGGTGGTGTTCTGAAGACGCTTCTAAGAACACTCCCGGAGTCCTGGAATGTTCATAGGGGGTGTCCTAGGGACACTGTCCGTATTGTTCGTTGTTAAGTTGAAAGTGTTGTAAGAACTATCGCGTTGTTCTGAAATGTTCATAGGGGGTGTCCTGAAAACGGTGTCCGTATTGTTCGCTGGCAAGTTCAAAGTGTTCTAAGAACACTCACATTGTTCGCGGACATTAAAAGTTTCCCATAGATCATAGTTGAAATGTTTGACTCTATGGATGTGATATGCTGCGGTGGTTGTTGCCAGGGCATAGAGTCTTGGGTGCATGGCCATTTGATGCCCTGATTGTATGCCCTGGCAACAACCACCGCAGCATATCACATTCATATTTGCTTATAACTTTGGGTGAAAACAAATGTATAAGGAACAAAGGTATTAGATACTATGGATGTGATATGCTGCTATGGTTGTCCTTATTATTGTATACTTACTGTTTGGTCTAGTAATGGGAGTCCATGTTTTTCTTCTTCATTTCTGTGATAAAAGAAAATAGCATGTTAGTATTAGTATTTTGTAATGACTTATTACATTGTATAAGCAATATACTTTTATTTTTTTTCGACCCTCATATTTAGTAGAGTACAAATCAGAGTACTGTGCAATTTGCTCAGTTTCTGTATTTGTTGCTAAAATCATTGGGTCTGTGGGAGAAAAAAAAATCCATGTTGGATTAAAAAAAAAACCTTTTTCTGTTATGCTACAGTTTATTTGTTTGTTTGTTTTCAGTGTTCACTTGTTGTTTCTGGCTAATGCTTTATACTTTGCTTTGTTGTATTTTTTTTGGAGCAGTAACAGATTCTTCATTTGTTTTGATATTATAAAGTTTTGGAGCAGTTAGATACCAATTGGCGTATTCTAACTGTCTATTTTTTTAATATATTTTAGTGGTTTTGATTTATCTATTTGGATATTGTTAAATTTTGGGACAGTTAGATACCAATTGGCGTATTCTAACTGTGTATTTTTTGGCCTAATTTAGTGGTATTCATTTATCTGATTAGTTGTTGTAGAATCTTTGAGCTGTTAGATAGCTTTTGGAGTATTCTAACAGTTTATATTATTTTAACACAAATTTATAATTTTGGGACAGTTAGATACCAATTGGCGTATTCTAACTGTGTATTTTCTGGTCTAATTTAGTGGTATTCATTTATCTGATTAGTTGTTGTAGAATCTTTGAGCAGTTAGATATCTTTTGGAGTATTCTAACAGTTTATATTTTTGTAACACAAATTTACTTAAAGGTTTAAATACAGTTTATTTATCAAATTTTGGTTTTAAGAACATCAAATAAGCATTTGTAAGATTTGCTGGTAATCTCTGCTTTAGAGTAATGGTACTATCATTACATTCAAACCATCCACATTTCTTTTTTATATATGCAGTGTAGTGGCCTGAATTGGTTGTGGTTCCTGCGTGGTAGATTATACCTATTGTTGTGAAGGTTTTCTCACCAAATGATATTTGACCATGTGTGAATCCAGTCAGCTTGCAGTTGTTTTTGGTAGCATCTGCATTGTAACGTAGAAGCATTAGTATTACGTATTTACTATGTGTTTGTATTACTAACGTGGAGCGATTATCTGAAGTGCAGGTAGAGCATAATCTAAAATGGTTTGCATTTTGTACAAGTTGCTGAAATGGAATGGATTCACAATTTGGTATTGATATATATATGAAGCGTTCATTGGGGATTTCTTCTTGTGTCACATTGTTGCAGAGAGTGCATGTATGTTTCCACATGTATGAAATCTGAAAGATTTCATTTATAGGTATGTTTTTGTTTTCCAGTATGTGTAGTAAGTACATTAGAAATTCTTGTGGATCTTCCTGTGAGTTTATAGTGAATTTCACCATTCCAGCACAGTAGTCCAAAAAACAGGCGCACGCGCACGCGTGCGATTCATGGAAGTCCCTGCGCGTGTTCACCGCGGGATGTGCGCCAAACCCGTGCATGGCGCACAAGTCACTGCAACATCGCGAAAGGCGTGCGCGACGCGCACAGTGAAAGCGCACAACCTCAGCGCACACACCAGAAAGTGGGCGGGACATGGGGCGTAACACGCGGAATGGGGAACAACACGCGAAAATAAGGGCGTAACTGGGGATGTACTGCAGGGAAGCAGACGGAACGCCCACACGCACTCGAACCACACGTATTCATGGAATCGAATAGGGCAAAGCCACACACAGCCAAAGACACGCACAAGCTGAAACACGGCCGCCACACGAAGGCAGGCGGTAGAGTCCCAGCGCATCAAAAAAGTGGCGCGCGGGAAGTTAAATACGCGATTGAGCAGGGTACGTGGATTTCAGGGGTGCGCGAGAAATTCTACACGCGATTGGCCTGGGTACGTGTATTACAGGGGTGCACGAGAAAATCTACACGCGATTGGCTGGGTGGCTGGGTACGTGGATTTCAGGGGTGCGCGAGAAATGCTACACGTGATTGGCCTGGGTACGTGTATTCCGGGGGTGCGCGAGAAATTCTACAAGCGATTGGCCTGGGTACGTGTATTACAGGGGTGCGCGAGAAATCCTACACGTGATTGGGCCTGTGCGAGTGGGGCAGTGTATTACGTGGGTGTGCGGGAAGTTGAAGAGGTGAATTGCCAGTGTGGGTCCTCCCAGGTCTCCGCTCTACCCCCTCCACGACCTCTGCAGGCAGCCCACACCACAGGGGACTACCCTGCACCCCTGGTCATGTCCCGCAGGCAGCCCATCCACCATGGGCATGCCCCCCAGCCAAGCCACATGTCCCCTTGCACCCCCACCCACCAGCACCGTGGGGCACCTGCCAGCAGGCCCCCAACCATGTCCCACTCATGTCCCCTTGCACCCCCACCCCCCAGCACTGTGGGGCACCTGCCAGCAGGCCCCCAACCATGTCCCCTTGCACCCCCACCCCCCAGCAGGCCCCCACTCATGTCCCCCTGCGCCCCCACCCCCCAGCACTGTGGGGCACCTGCCAGCAGGCCCCCAACCATGTCCCCTTGCACCCCCACCCCCCAGCAGGCCCCCACTCATGTCCCCCTGCACCTCCACCCCCCAGCACTGTGGGCACCTGCCAGCAGGCCCCCAACCATGTCCCACTCATGTCCCCTTGCACCCCCACCCCCCAGCAGGCCCCCACTCATGTCCCCTTGCACCCCCACCCCCCAGCACTGTGGGGCACCTGCCAGCAGGCCCCCAACCATGTCCCACTCATGTCCCCTTGCACCCCCACCCCCCAGCAGGCCCCCACTCATGTCCCCTTGCACCCCCACCCCCCAGCACTGTGGGGCACCTGCCAGCAGGCCCCCAACCATGTCCCACTCATGTCCCCTTGCACCCCCACCCCTCCAGTCACCAGGGGCAGCCTCCACCAGGCCCCCACCCATGTCTCCCACCACCCCCACCCCTCCAGTCACCAGAGGCAGCCTCCACAAGGCCCCCACCCATGTCTCCCACCACCCCCACCCCCCGGCACTGTGGGGCACCTGCCAGCAGGCCCCCAACCATGTCTCCCAGCACCCCCACCCCCAGTCACCAGGGGCAGCCTCCACCAGGCCCCCACCCATGTCTCCCACCACCCCACCCCTCCAGTCACCAAGGGCAGCCTCCACAAGGCCCCCACCCATGTCTCCCACCGCCCCCACCCCCCAGCACTGTGGTGCACCTGCCAGCAGGCCCCCACTCATGTCCCACTCATGTCCCCTTGCACCCCCACCCCCCATCAGGCCCCCACTCATGTCCCCTTGCACCCCCACCCCCCTGCAGGCCCCCACTCATGTCCCCCTGCCCCCAGGACCTGACGAAACGCAATCATGGCAGTAATGGGCAGCATACCCAGCACAAACACCCAGCCAAGGATTGCATCCACCCACATAGTAGATGCAATTACATGATACAACCCCAAAGGCAAGTATGTAAATGAACACATGTCCGTCACACACACATACACAATGGGTGCAAGTGAATGTCAAAACCCATATCATGACATGCATGAAACCAATGAGAAAATACCACAAATGTAAGTAATAAATATATGTATTAAAGATGAAAATGAAGTAAAGAAATAAAGCACACAACAATGGGGATGACAAAACAAATGGTCCATGTCCGAGAACTAATAGAAAAAATCAAAAAACAAAGGAATCCAAAAACTAATGTAGTCCAAAGAAAATGAATGGGGGGAAAAAATAAGGAAAAACCATTGCCTCATGGTGAACACAAATATAAATCCAACAAATGTTTTCCAAACATCAAACTATGTACAAGAATATCCCAGGGTCCATGAGCCCAACACCATAAATGAAACCTACTACTACTAACTAATAAAAAAAATATATACAGAAAAGTGGCCATTGTCCGAGCGGTCCAAAAAAACCTTAAAAAATAAAGGAAACCTAACACTAACTAACTAAAGAACTATATACAATGGCAGCGGGCAAGTCCTGCGGCTCACTCTGTGATGTTGCCGGCCAGGGCATCATCGAACTCCATGTCGATGTCCCGGAGGCGGGACTCTGTCCTGGCCCCGAGGTCTCGCAAGGACAACCCCGTGTCCACCTCAAACTACCTGCGAGCTTCCTCGAGGCACTCAGCCCGCCTCAACGCCCGACGCATGGAGAACTCCGCCCTGACCATGGTGAGCCGCTCCTCTTCCGCCCGCTGCCGCTCCGCACCTATCCGCTGGACCAACTGCTCCCACACGGAAGACACTGCCATCCCAGGGTTCTCCTGCCCTCCGGCCGATGCCTGCCCCTCTGATCTTGATGGCCCCGAGCCATGATGCCTCCCACGTCGAGCCTGCTGCTGCCTCCGACGCCACTGCCTCTGCCAGCACGACGGCATCCAGGCTGATGGAATCCACCGATGCCGTCGTGCACGTGCCCTGCCAGATGATGCCGGCACATCCTCCATCTGCAGGGGGACAGTTGCTGGTGTGTCCACCCCTGCTGGACCTTCGACTCCCGACTGTGGCAGGGATGGGGTCCCCACCGAGCTGGCTGCGTTGGTCGGGGCAGGTCCACAGGGGGCCCTGGTGGCATCTGGGCCGGAAGACGGCATGGAGCACGACTGGCGCATAGCCTCCACAGAGGAGGAGAAGGTCGCCCGAAGGCCACACACATGTAGGAAACCCCCGACCATGGCGGCTCCCAAATGGTTCACGTACGCACGGTGCTCTTCGTGATGATGTGCATGCTCCTCCCGGGAAGCATGCACCTCATCACGAATGCCAGCCGTGCGCAACGCGACACCAATCAGGACCCTCTCCACACGGCCAGGGGTCCCCTCGTCCGCAGATAGAGGAGTGTCAGATGACATGGACATCTCCCCTACCTGCGGACGGGCCTGGGATGGGGCATCCCTGCTGGTGCATGGTGGTGCAGTCACAGTGTCAGGGACAGTGACATGCACAGGCACCTCCACGGCGACCTGTGCTGCCTCCTGCCCCTGGCCCTGGACTGCACCACTTGCACCAGCGGGGATGCCCCCACCAGGCCCCATGTGTGGCTCAGTAGCGGCCTCCTCCCCCTCTGTGGAAACCACCAACCTGGATGTCTCCACGCCGTCTTCCGCCGGTGCAAGCCCCTGTGGGGCTCACCCACCCCTCCGCTGCAGCCGTGGCGGCATCCCCGCCGCTCTGCTCCACAGCGCCTTCTCCGCCCTCTTCTTCACCTGCCACTGTGTAGAGGGAGACATAGAACACAAGCATCAGGGTACTGTACAATGGTCCCCTAGACAGGAAGCAACAGCAGATGAGTGGCACTGTCATACATCACTTCCATCATGTCCCTCCACAACACATGGGTCAGTGCAGGCAAATCACATACAGTAACAGGCATGGCGCATGCCATGGACATTGGCATACATGACCAAGGGACTCATGATTCATACAATGTTGGTTTTAAACTCACATGCATCATGGGTCTTGCCATCACATGCACACACCTCACCGTAGTTCCATCCATCTGGCCTCGTACACCACAGACGCAGTGGATACAAGGATGACTAGGCTGCATCAGTGAATCTGAACATTGTCACAGACATGTGTCATGCATCCATGGCAGTTACAAGTCACAGACACGCAGGTCAGAAACACACACATGGACACCATACGTGTACATGGGAATAGCACCCATCCCTCACCCCCACCCATGTCCAGGAACAGAGACTGCCATGCTTCCATGTGTCCATTCCGCACAGAGCCCCCCATGTTGCAATAGAACACATGCACCAACCATGTGGTTCACACATCACTGTACTCACATGCCTGACCATGATGTCCCTGCACACACACATATGCACATGGCCTATGTCACACATACAGGCAGGTATCAGACAACCAGCACACTGCAACATGCCCTGTCTCACACAGTAATGCTTGGCCACTTACCGGCCAACTCCAGATGGGTCTGCCTCCGAAGGATCTGGGCGTGGAGCGCTGGGTCTACGCGTTCCAGGACCCTCATCTGGATGTCACTCAGGCGTGCCTGGCCCCCCTCCGCGAGGCGCCGGGCCTTATTGAGGGTCCTGGACCTCAAGTCCTCCCAGCGCTTCTTGATGTGCTTGATGTCGCGGGTTGCCACCCCCTCCGCGTTGATGGCAACCACTACATCGTCCCAGATCCTCTCCCGTCCTTCCTTGTTGGCGCGTGGTCTTCCGAAGAGGGCATCATAATGCCCCAGGACATGCTCCACCAGGACACCAACTTCCTTCTCACTGAAGCTGGTGGCCCTCTGTCTCTCTGGCTGGGGGTCGCCACTGGTCTCAGATGGTGCTTGCCCCGACATGGCGACCCCCGAGGCAGGCGTGGGTGGGCAACTGGGTCCTGGGGCTGGGCTGTGGAGCGATGGTATCCCAGTCGGGAGTCTACTGTTCCAGCAGGGGTGGACACAGCAACTGGACCCCTGCAGATGGCTGATGTGCAGGCACCAAATGGCAGGGCACGGTGGCAGCAGGCAGACAGGCAGGCAGGCAGCAGTAGATGGCACGTGGGAGGCTGCTCGGGGCACTGGGGGGCAGTGATTCGGCCTTCTGGGCAGGAGCGTGGTCTTCCGTGTGTATTCGCGTGGCCAGCTTGATACAGAGTGATTTGGCACGTGAAAAATCTGCACGTCAGCGTGTAATTCGAGGAAAGGCCCTTAGCGCGTAAGCGCGTCTGCACGCATACGCATTTTCATTGGACCAAAGGCCCTCAGCGCGTGAGCGCGTCTGTGACGTGTCGTGCGAGTGTGTATCCCTCATTGCACGTGATGACAGAACACACGTGGATTTCAACCAATCGCGTGTGAAAGTTCACGGCACCCCGGAACACACGTACCCAGGCTAATCGCGTGTGGAACTACCCGCGCACCCGGAAACACACGTACACAGGCTAATCGCGTGTGGAAAACTGCACGTCCGCGTGTAATGCGCGTAATCGCGCGTGAAAAACTGCACGTCCGCGTGTAATGCGCATAATCGCGTGTGAAAAACTGCACGTCCGCATGTGACGTGACGCGCGCGTGCGTTTCCCTCAGCACGGGTTAAAGGTGAGCGGGCCCAGCAGTTCGCTGTACGTGCCTTCCGTGGAGACCGACGTGTGTTGCTGCTTCCAGTTGTTTCGCGCGCCATCTACTTCACAGCTCTCAAGGACGTATCTCTTCTTTTGGCGGGGGTATTGGCTACGTGTGTTTTTCTGCATCGCGCTAGTCAGACGGTGAGTCGCAAACGCTCCTTTTCCCACTGCGGGTGCCCCTGTGTATTGCACCCATTACGATGTCATCGTAGCCTGCGTGTCCCACGCGTACGCGTTATTCGTGTTACTGGGTGCCACCGCGTACTGCGGGAGGTTAAATCCACGCACGTAGGCTGCAGGGTTGCGTGCACGGTTTTACTGCAGTTTTGGGGTGCCTGAGCGTTGCGTGACCCGTCACCACATCACCGGGGTCACATACAGCCTTGCAGGTGCAGGGGGGCTGTTAACATCTTGCTTCCCACCCCCTTCACCCCAATTGCCCAGGTCAATTGTGCTGTACACCTCCCATTGGCACCACTCCATCTGTGCCAGCACTATTACATCTGTGCCATGGTTGGGAGGCCACCAAAGGTGAGGGGCGCCTCAGCTGGGCGTACTCCTCGTGGCGGGCGTGGTCGGGGACGTGGCCGTGGTGACCAGGGAGTAGGGGGACTCCAGGGTGTCCAGGGCAGCCACTAAGGGGGAAGAGGCAGGGGTGCGCCACTTGAGCACAATGTTGTGCCATGTGTTGGTGCAGCCATGCCACCACCCCCTGTGGTTTCCGGGGGATGCAGCTCCTGCATCTGGCACTGGCACCCGTATGACCTGGCAGTCCGTTCCATCGACTGCCATGGGCCCAATGGTAGCGGTAGCTGCAGGTGCAGCTGTGGACACCGCCACCCAGGCTCAGGGTCTGCCAGCGCAGGCTGCGTTGGCACTTGAAGAGCCCTTGGTAGATCTCCAACAGGCCAGGGGGGAAACCATAGGGGCACGCCGGGCTGCTCAGACCAAGACACGTGTCCCTGGGGCAGTCATGTCATCTGCTGCCCCGAACAGCCGGGTGTTGGCAAGTGCAGGGGCAGATGCACCCAACAGCACCCCGGTTGTGAGTCTGCCAACCAGGACCGTTGCAGTCAATGACCCTGCCACAGCTGATGTTGCTGCGCAGGGTCCATTAGTGGGCACCCAGCTGCCACTGACACAAGTCAGGCCTTTGGTCATCCCTCCACCTGCCACTCCCTCGGCTCAATCCACCGAACCCACTGGCCATACTGGTCAGGGCGGCATTAGCCAGCCAGGGTCTGCGCCACAGTCCAAGAGGAGGAAGGTTGCACCTGCAGCACAGGCTGGGACCCCACACACAGCCACGACCTCCTACACGTCGAGGAAGAAGCCTTTCTGTAAGCAGGAACTGGACTTCCTCGTGGACTACGTGCGGGGACACAGCCGTGACATGCTAGTGGGTGCCAATAGTCAGACTACGGCTGCCCAACGTGACACCCACTGGAAGCATGTTGCGGAACATGTCAGTTAATTCGGCCATGAGGTGCGCACGGCGCAGGAGTGCAAAAAGCGCTGGAATGACATCAAGCGCAGCACTAAGGCTAAGCGTGCCACAAATTACATCTTGACTCTGGTGACTGGCGGTGGGCCTGCACCAGAGGAGGAAGAACTCACTCCGCATGAGGCTCTCGTTGCGGAGTTCATACCACCAGAATTGGTCGAAGGTGTGGGAGAGATGCTGGACTTTGATGCCCAGTCCAGTGAGTGTTGATGCGTAGTTGTTGAGGACGTGTGTGTTTCACTTGTGGGATGTGTTGTGCATGATTGCTGCTACATGTGACGTGTACATGGTTCTGATGTGTAAGTAATGCAATGCTACCGTCATGCATGTCTCCTCTGCCTGCATGCGGGACTCCATGTGGGCATGCTCCCTTGCCCCTCCTCCGCCACTCTGCACCCCAGTTCCACCTTTGCACTGGTCTGCTACATTCTTGCCAATGTGTAGTTTCTTGTTCATGTGTCCTGTGTAGATGCTAACTTCCAGCTTAGAAACTGCCAGACATATGCCATGTGGTACAGCCTTAGTACTCGATGCAGGGTATCCAACTTGTACTGTGCATGGGTCAGATGTCCCGCAGGGACATGAGTGCCCATTCATGCTCCATGTGCATTGCACGCATGCCCCTATGTGTCCTTGACTGGATGATCACTGTAATATGAGTCCTTGGTTACATACATTGCCTGCCATATTATCGGCCTCCCCATGTCAACTGTGGCTCAGTCCAGCGTTGCACACATGTTTAGGCTCTGACAATCTGTGTGGCTCACAGGCCTCAGCCTGTTCAATGGCCAATGACTCTGTCCAACTCTTGTCGTGTCTTCTTCACACGTGGCTGGCCTCCGGATCTTCCATCATGTGTCCTGCCCACTGTCCCAGCATCATTTGCAGTGTTGTAATTTGAATCACATTAAGCTGTTGATGCCAGTCAACACTGCTTGTCAATACACAGGTGTATGGGCAGCCTTTTGATACCATGCTAGGCATCCCTGCTTTAGTACTGGGGTGGAGGAGTGCTTGGCTGCTAGACATGGTACACATTGAATACACAATGCACGTGATGTCTGATTTTGACATTGCACTGCCTTCACATTTCCTGGCACACACCATGGAGTGCTTGTACATGTAGGTAGTGAGTGGCGTACACATTTTCAGCACTGCATAGACCCACTTCCATGCAAACTGCCACCTTTCAACAGGTCTGATCACAGTAGCTATTCAAAGTAGACCCAGCATGCATGCCAGGTCATATGTTGTGTGTCACATGTCTGCCGGATGCCTTTGCTGTCGGTGTGTGTGTGTGTGTTGTGTGCTTCTGACATGTGTAGTGACCTTTTCCTCTCTATTTTTCAGGTGATGACGCAATGGATGCAGAGGATGGTGTTGTCATGCCAGACACAGGGTTGGTAAAACCACATCAACCCGGCACTAGTGGGGGTCGTGGGGTGGTAGGCCACGAAAACCCCCAAGTGCTGCAGTCCATCCTGTCTCTGGCTGCCTCTGAGTCCAGCCTTGATGACGACTCTGACGTCCATGTTGAGTTGGATGAGCATCAAGTCCATGTGTCAGGGGTGAGTGATTCTGATGTGGACACTCCTCTGTCTGCGACACCTGCACTGAGGGATCAGACACTCTTGGTTCCTCCGCCCGTGGTGGATCGGGACGCAGGGTCACCCTCCACACCAGTCACTGATGTGCCTGGGACATCACGTCGACGGGGGCATGTAGTCGTGCAGCCGCAGGCGGTGCCAACACAGCGAGGACCCCCGGTCCTTGGGTCCCGCAGGGGTCAAGCCCGGCAACGCGGTCGCCGCGCGCAACCGCTGTATACTGAGTGGGAGCAAGACATGACTGCCAATTCCGAACGGCAGGGGGCAGCAATGGAGAACATCGCTGACAGCATGGAGCGTGTGGCCCGATCTGTGCTCCCCCCTGCTAGGCAGGTGCTTCTCCAGCAGCAGGCGGCACGGTCCACGGCCCGCTCGCTCAGGCTGGGCATGGCGGCCTCAGACAGGGCACGCCAGGCTGAAATGTCGTCTCTGCGTCAAGCAATTGCTGCTCACGCAGAGGCGCACATGGATGCCCTGAGGGAGGAGTATGCCTCCCTCAGATCCACTCTGGGTGTCCTTATGATGTCCCAGAGGCAGCAGGCAGAGGAGAGGTTTGCACAGCTTGAGCGCACCATCTCGGCTGAGCTACAGGCTTGCCGGGAGGTGCAGCGGTTGTCCAGCCATGCCTTGCAGGAGGAACTCCGTGTTACACGTGCTACCTTGCAAGAGGAAGCACGTGTATCACGTGAGGTTCTGCATGCAGACCTATGTAACATCGCCACACAGAACCCGGCTCACCTGTCCGGCAGACTTGCTGCCGATGAGGGGCAAGCTGCGGCTAGGCGTGGCCAGGCTACTGTGCCACGTCCTCCTTTCCAGGATGAGCCAGACTCGGACGACCATCTATCTCCCACATAGGTCGTGCTGTGCAGGCGTTGAGCCCATGGAGGTATTTTTTTTTGGCTCAGCATCATCGCATGTGGATGTTGAGCAGCACCCTGTACCTCCCCCCTCCTGGGTGCCTCCCCTCCCCCCCGGGTCGTATGTGGCCATTTTTGATTTTTCTTTTAGTTTAGTTAGTTAAGTTTCTGTTTGATAGTTAGTTTAAATAGGTAATGTAGGTTTTCCATAGTTAGTGTAATTAGTTAATAGTTGAGTTAGTTTAAAATTTGTAGTCTATTGTGCTTTCATGTGACAGTGCGGTGCCTTGTGGTTTTTGAAGGCATCCACTGTCTGTTCCAGCTGGGCCCTTCATGGTTGTCTTGTGTATGTGTTTGCTGCTTGGGTTCCTTGACTCACATATGCCACTCCTGCCTCCCTTATCCATGGGCTCGCAAGGATGGTTCGGTGTTACAGAATTTTACACAAGGGCTTTGGACTGTCATATCTGTGGCATGTCTGGTGCTTTGTGACTTGTGTTGACACCCCTAGTGGGGATGATTTAGGTGTAATTGTCCACTGTTCAGCTTTTGCTAGATGGGGTGTGTCATGATTAATGTGGACATTGATTGCTATGCATTGTGTATTATGTCTCATATCTTTCCTGTACACGTGCCTGTTGCAATTCATGCTGTAGATAGTGTTCCACACTTTGGAAGTCAAAGACGGACTGATGGTGTGATTTGTGATGTGACTCTCTGACATGGTCAAGTAATGAGATGCCTGATGAGACACACACAGATCACTTTGATGCATTAATCATTTGTTTCATGCACTTTCTGCAGGGGGATGAGGCACCAGAGCACCTTTGCCAGCAGACATGGCCCATTGGACGACGGAATTCCTGACCCGTTTGTTGGTGCCCACATGCACATGTGTGCACGAGCAGAGCCACAGTGATTGCAGACCCACATCCTAGAACTGCTGACATGTTCCAAGGAACTCCAGGCAAGGTGAGCATCACAGGGGGGCCACGACAGAGCAAAGCTTGCACCAGGCGAGTTGCACATGCAGGCTTAGTCACAGCACTGAGGGTGAGCTTAGACGAATATTGGTGTTGAAGCACACAATGCAGCTCAGATGTGTTTGTGGACTGATGGCTGTTGATAGTAGGGTTGTCTGGGACACATGCAGGGGCAGTGGCACGTACCCTGCGGTACACCAAGGTTCATTGAGGCACTTGTATCAACCATGTAGCCTTCCGAGACATGGAAAGGGGCAGCTCACAGGGACATACAGCAAGGGACATACTTGGGTGCAGTGCATGTCTATTCCACGTACTTCATGATAAATGCACTGCCAACTTTGTTTTGGTCATGGTGGTACGCAACTTGATCTGTAGTCATGGCTTGCCATATGGGTCTGTCTGCTTACCCAGGGAACATTGCATGTTGTGTGAATTGTGACACATTGGTGTTCCATTTGCCACGCACCCACCAGCGCCTGACTTACTGCATTGACTGTGTATGACCCGTCACAGGGGTGATGTTATATATGGGTACGAAGCATCAAGCACTGATTGTCTGTTTGTAGAGCAGTTTGTTGCTATGGGGCATGTTTTGTGTTGTGTTTTTGTGTAATTGGCACATACAGGTTGTTGACTGTGTCTCTCTTTGCAGCATTGCAGTGCTCCTGTAACCGGCCCTGAGAGTGCGCAGGCAGGAGGCCAGCACTCAAAACCAGAGATAAGTGTCTTGTTGTTTTCCTTACAAACTGCCCTGCATAGGCTTGCTGGGGAGTGTACTGATGCATGGATGTATGTGTGGTCCTATTTGGTATGTTTTTTTCCCTAATCACCCGTGATCCTATGCAATTATGAAACTAGTACCCTCTACCCGGTGTTCCTGCTTCCCGTGCCTATCCAAGCAACGTTCCCTGACCCTCTTTCCCCACTGGGGTTGCGGATGCCTGTGTAAGCCCCGAACTTGCAGGCGCCAGAACCCTAGAGGGGGTGGTTGGTTCGTACCACTCCTGAGCCTGGACTACAGAAGGCCATGACAATGATGTCCAAGTTTGTTTGGATTGTGTATGTGTTCATGCAGGTTGTACATTTTCGTGCATTCCCTAGTTTCATGTGTCATTCCTCCTCCCCTCACCTGCCACTCATTCCAGTCATCCAGTGTGTCTACACCTGTCCCGACTGCATATCCCTGAACCTCATTCCCCACCATGATCTCAGGGGCCTGTGTGAGTTTGACCTTGCAGGCACCCGGGACATGGTGTGGGTGGTTGTTTCATGAGACTCCCGCGCCTGTACAGGGGACCTGTGACAGTACACATCCATTCATGGTGCATCATCCTATGTCATGTACCACACATGTCTCACATCCTGTCGTGACATTGTTCTGCTGTGCTACCTTGGTTGTTGCATCATTGTGGTAGTACTTTGCGTTTGTGAGGTACTGCTACGTCAAGTCATCTACTGGAGGGTGTTTGGGTTCGTTTTCATGCCTTGGATTTTGTGATTTTGGAAATGAGTGTGGATTCTGAGGGTTCAGGCATCTTTTTACACACAAGGTGGGAGATGGACACGAAGGGTAAAGGTGATCCTGTGGCCAGGTGGAAATGAGGGTTGGAGGCTCCATGACCCAGGTGCAGTTGTTCAGTGGGTCATGCTCATTTGCGCGGGAGGGGGGGGTTGGTGTTGATAGTTGCATTGCCCTGCAGTGTGATGGGAACTCTGACATTGTAATGTTGTTGTCCTATGTACATGTTGTGTTCTGCTGATCAATGCCTGTTCATGTGTTGTGTTTTCCTTTCAGGTGCGAGGGGATAGTTGTGGTTTGACATGCTGGGGTGTACACATGGTGGATGTTCACATGTGATGTGTAGGGAACACTGATGGTCACTTGAGTGCACATGCATATGTGGAGTGCATGTCCCTGCAGAACCACACACTTGCACTCGGATGTACTCCATGTACTGCCACCCTTGCATATCCACGTGTACACTGTTTGCCTTCTGGTGCCCACTGTGTCCCGGCAGCACATGTTCTGTGACCGATTATGGTTCCAGTACATACCTAATTTGATGTTTGATGTAGTCTGTCACTTAGATGTGATGCTCAGGGTGTGCATCACACGCAATGGCTGTTCACTGTGCTGTGCGCTGAGCAGTGTGATGCAGGAGTGGGACACTGCACACATGAGCTGCAGTGTTGATTTTGCAATGCATAATGTGCATATAGACAGGCATTCATTGTGATGTTACGTCTACGACTGTTGCAATGCATTTGGAAACGACTTATTTTGGGTGGGACATTTTGTTGGTCTGTCATTTCATCTGATTCCGGGTCAGGCATCATTGTCCGATGCCACTGTACATTTAGGACATGGCAATGTGTACCTTATCGTTACTGCGTCGGTGTATGGGTATTGCTTGCCATGTCATGTTGATGTTTGGGAGGGTTTGACTGACATGACAGTGATGGCCATGGCCTGTTTTGCAGGTGTGTGTGATGCACACCTTGCATGTCCAGGTCATCCGCTTCTCAGAGCAACTAGCTGGGGGTAGGTTTCTCTCCGCAGCAGGGCCCTCCCCCTGGAACAGACTTCCTGCCTGACTTGAACTTGAGGGGAACCATCTCCAGTTCTGGAAGCACCTCAAGACCTTCCTCTTTGCTTCTGCTTACTCTCTGCCTCTCCCTTGCAGAATTCTTCACTGGAACTGCACAGGAGCTGCTACTGGGACACTCTCACCAACCTCGGTCCCTGGCCCAGCCACTGCCCACTTGCACTGCCACCCTGGCAACCCCTGCACTGCAGTACTGTCTCTCTATTCCTACAGCCCTCCCTTCCCAGCACTTGTCTGCACTTACCTTTGCAGTTGCCACCAGGCGACCTATGTATTATTTTTTTGGCCTACTTCCCCTGTACTGGACTCCCCCCCACCCTTCCCCTTGCACTTTTCCCTTCCCCCTACCCCTGCACTTGCACAATCTCAATGACACCTGGCCTAGTAGTACCGTTCTCTGTGTTCCCTTGTTCCCCCCCCCCTGCCTCATTGCGCCTTGGAATACTTGTGTATGGCCCATGTCATGTCACATGTCGTATGTGTGCATTTTGGTTGCACAGGATAGCTTGTGTTTAAGTAGCTAGGGATGCAGACGATGTGGCACTTCCATGGCAACTATCTCAGGGTGGTAGGGTTTTGACAGTTGACTGTCACTTTGTCATCATCGATTGTCACCTGGTATGAGCCAGGCCTGTGTGCACTCCGCAGGGGTGGGAGTTTAGGTGAAAAATGTGGCCACAAGCTGGGTCCGGGCTTCCTCGCCACGTGCCCTGTCCCCTCCCATGGGCAGCGCCTGTGCCTGTGGTTGGGGATGTGGGGGCACCACCATGTCCACCGGGACGCCCTGCCGTGTTGCAACATTGTGCAGGACACATGCTGCCACAATGATCCTGCACACTACTGGTGGTGCATAGAGTAGTTGCCCACCAGAGCGGTCAAGGGAGCGGAAACGTGACTTGAGCACTCCGAATGTGCGCTCCACTATGCCCCTGGTTGCAATATGGGCGGCGTTGTATCTTACCTGGGGTGGTGTGGTGGGGTTCCGGATTGGCGTCATCATGTGGTTGCTCAGAGGGTAGGCACTGTCCCCTGGGGAGGTGATAATAATTGAGATTATTAGGGTTGGGATATTTGTCTGTGTGTGACTTGCATGCATGTGCAAGGGCATTTGTACTGACCTAGGAGCCATGTGTCGCCATGCTGCCCAGCTTCCAGGGCCCGGCTCAGGGCGGACATTCTGTATATGAAACTGTCATGGGTGGAGCCAGGGTAGTTTGCATAGACAGAGGTGATGATTCCCTTTGCATCGCATACCACCTGTACATTGATGGAATGCCAGTGCTTGCGGTTTCGGTAGATGTGCTCAGTGGCCCTAGGTGGACGTAGGGCCACATGGGTGCAATCTATGGCACCGAGCACTTTGGGGAAGTGTGCCACCCTGAAAAAATCCAGGACAACGGCCTGCCTTTCTGCGGGTGTTCTGGGCATGTATATGTGCCTGCGGACTGAGGGGCGCGCTGTCATGATTGCCAGTACCTGGTGTAGGCAGCGTGACTGCGTGGCCTGTGAGACTCCCCCCCCACTATGGCAGTGGTCCGCTGAAACGACCCAGTGGCCAAAAAATGCAAGACACTGAGCAGCTTCTCCAAGGGGCTCAATGCTTGGGAGCAAAGGGTGGGGGATGTGAGGTCATCTTCCCACTCCCTGACCAGGTCTAGGATGATATGGGGTGGAAACCTATACCTGCCGTAGACCTGGTCGTCAGGCATCCCAAAAAGGCTTGTCCGTGGTGCAAAAATGCGTGCCCTGGCTATTCTCCTCCTCCTGCGGTGTCCCACGATCAGTGCAGCAACAAATGGGGCATTCATCGTCGCTGTATATACGCGTTTGTTGTTTGCGCGCACTTTTATGTTGTCCGCGGGACGCCTCCGTGTGGGCAGACTCGTTGACGCCTGTGCACGTATTTTGCCGTGCACGTGTTTCCCGTATTCGGGTGTCATGGCGTGTGATCGGAGGGGGGAGCGAGCGTACACGCGATTGGCCTGGGTACGTGTGTTTCCGGGTGCGCGGGTAGTTCCACACGCGATTAGCCTGGGTACGTGTGTTTCCGGGTGCGCGGGTAGTTCCACACGCAATTAGCCTGGGTACGTGTGTTCCGGGGTGCCGTGAACTTTCACACGCGATTGGTTGAAATCCACGTGTGTTCTGTCATCACGTGCAATGAGGGATACACCCTCGCACGACACGTCACAGACGCGCTCACGCGCTGAGGGCCTTTGGTCCAATGAAAATGCGTATGCGTGCAGACACGCTTACGCGCTAAGGGCCTTTCCTCGAATTACACGCTGACGTGCAGATTTTTCACGTGCCAAATCACTCCGTATCAAGCTGGCCACGCGAATAAACACGGAAGACCACGCTCCTGCCCAGAAGGCCAAATCACTGCCCCCGAGTGCCCCGAGCAGCCTCCCACGTGCCATCTGCTGCTGCCTGCCTGCCTGCCTGCTGCCACCGTGCCCTGCCATTTGGTGCCTGCACATCAGCCATCTGCAGGGGTCCAGTTGCTGTGTCCACCCCTGCTGGAACAGTAGACTCCCGACTGGGATACCATCGCTCCACAGCCCAGCCCCAGGACCCAGTTGCCCACCCACGCCTGCCTCGGGGGTCGCCATGTCGGGGCAAGCACCATCTGAGACCAGTGGCGACCCCCAGCCAGAGAGGCGGAGGGCCACCAGCTTCAGTGAGAAGGAAGTTGGTGTCCTGGTGGAGCATGTCCTGGGGCATTATGATGCCCTCTTCGGAAGACCACGCGCCAACAAGGAAGGACGGGAGAGGATCTGGGACGATGTAGTGGTTGCCATCAACGCGGAGGGGGTGGCAACCCGCGACATCAAGCACATCAAGAAGCGCTGTGAGGACTTGAGGTCCAGGACCCTCAATAAGGCCCGGCGCCTCGCGGAGGGGGGCCGGGCACGCCTGAGTGACATCCAGATGAGGGTCCTGGAACGCGTAGACCCAGCGCTCCACGCCCAGATCCTTCGGAGGCAGACCCATCTGGAGTTGGCCGGTAAGTGGCCAAGCATTACTGTGTGAGACAGGGCATGTTGCAGTGTGCTGGTTGTCTGATACCTGCCTGTATGTGTGACATAGGCCATGTACGTATGTGTGTGTGCAGGGACATCATGGTCAGGCATGTGAGTACAGTGATGTGTGAACCACATGGTTGGTGCATGTGTTCTATTGCAACATGGGGGGCTCTGTGCGGAATGGACACATGGAAGCATGGCAGTCTCTGTTCCTGGACATGGGTGGGGGTGAGGGATGGGTGCTGGTCCCATGTACACGTATGGTGTCCATGTGTGTGTGTCTGACCTGCGTGTCTGTGACTTGTAACTGCCATGGATGCGTGACACATGTCTGTGACAATGTTCAGATTCACTGATGCAGCCTAGTCATCCTTGTATCCACTGCGTCTGTGGTGTACGAGGCCAGATGGATGGAACTACGGTGAGGTGTGTGCATGTGATGGCAAGACCCATGATGCATGTGAGTTTAAAACCAACATTGTATGAATCATGAGTCCCTTGGTCATGTATGCCAATGTCCATGGCATGCGCCATGCCTGTTACTGTATGTGTTTTGCCTGCACTGACCCATGTGTTGTGGAGGGACATGATGGAAGTGATGTATGACAGTGCCACTCATCTGCTGTTGCTTCCTGTCTAGGGGACCATTGTACAGTACCCTGATGCTTGTGTTCTATGTCTCCCTCTACACAGTGGCAAGTGAAGAAGAGGGCGGAGAAGGTGCTGTGGAGCAGAGCGGCGGGGATGCCGCCACGGCTGCAGCGGAAGGGGTGGGTGAGCCGCCACAGGGGCTTGCACCGGCGGAAGACGGCGTGGAGACATCCAGGTTGGTGGTTTCCTCAGAGGGGGAGGAGGCCGCTACTGAGCCACACATGGGGCCTGGTGGGGGCATCCCCGCTGGTGCAAGTGGTGCAGTCCAGGGCCAGGGGCAGGAGGCAGCACAGGTCGCCGTGGAGGTGCCTGTGCATGTCACTGTCCCTGACACTGTGACTGCACCACCATGCACCAGCAGGGATGCCCCATCCCAGGCCCGTCCGCAGGTAGGGGAGATGTCCATGTCATCTGACACTCCTCTACCTGCGGACGAGGGGACCCCTGGCCGTGTGGAGAGGGTCCTGATTGGTGTCGCGTTGCGCACGGCTGGCATTCGTGATGAGGTGCATGCTTCCCGGGAGGAGCATGCACATCATCACGAAGAGCACCGTGAGTACGTGAACCATTTGGGAGCCGCCATGGTCGGGGGTTTCCTACATGTGTGTGGCCTTCTGGCGACCCTCTCCTCCTCTGTGGAGGCTATGCGCCAGTCGTGCTCCAGGCCGTCTTCCGGCCCAGATACCACCAGGGCCCCCTGTGGACCTTCCCCGACCAACGCAGCCAGCTCGGTTTGGACCCCATCCCTGCCACAGTCGGGAGTCGAAGGTCCAGCAGGGGTGGACACACCAGCAACTGTCCCCCTGCAGATGGAGGACGTGCCGGCATCATCTGGCAGGGCACGTGCACGACGGCATCGGTGGATTCCATCAGCCTGGATGCCGTCGTGCTGGCAGAGGCAGTGGCGTCGGAGGCAGCAGCAGGCTCGACGTGGGAGGCATCATGGCTCGGGGCCATCAAGATCAGAGGGGCAGGCATCGGCCGGAGGGCAGGAGAACCCTGGGATGGCAGTGTCTTCCGTGTGGGAGCAGTTGGTCCAGCGGATAGGTGCGGAGCGGCAGCGGGCGGAAGAGGAGCGGCTCACCATGGTCAGGGCGGAGTTCTCCATGCGTCGGGCGTTGAGGCGAGCTGAGTGCCTCGAGGAAGCTCGCAGGGAGTTTGAGGTGGACACGGGGTTGTCCCTGCGAGACCTCGGGGCCAGGACAGAGTCCCGCCTCCGGGACATCGACATGGAGTTCGATGATGCCCTGGCCGGCAACATCACAGAGTGAGCCGCAGGACTTGCCCGCTGCCATTGTATATAGTTCTTTAGTTAGTTAGTGTTAGGTTTCCTTTATTTTTTAAGTTTTTTTTGGACCGCTCGGAAAATGGCCACTTTTCTGTATATATTTTTTTTATTAGTTAGTAGTAGTAGGTTTCATTTATGGTGTTGGGCTCATGGACCCTGGGATATTCTTGTACATAGTTTGATGTTTGGAAAACATTTGTTGGATTTATATTTGTGTTCACCATGAGGCAATGGTTTTTCCTTATTTTTTCCCCCCATTATTTTTCGTTGGACTACATTAGTTTTTGGATTCCTTTGTTTTTTGATTTTTTCTATTAGTTCTCGGACATGGACCATTTGTTTTGTCATCCCCATTGTTGTGTGCTTTATTTCTTTACTTCATTTTCATCTTTAATACATATATTTATTACTTACATTTGTGGTATTTTCTCATTGGTTTCATGCATGTCATGATATGGGTTTTGACATTCACTTGCACCCATTGTGTATGTGTGTGTGACGGACATGTGTTCATTTACATACTTGCCATTGGGGTTGTATCATGTAATTGCATCTACTATGTGGGTGGATGCAATCCTTGGCTGGGTGTTTGTGCTGGGTATGCTGCCCATTACTGCCATGATTGCGTTTCGTCAGGTCCTGGGGGCAGGGGGACATGAGTGGGGGCCTGCTGGGGGGTGGGGGTGCAAGGGGACATGAGTGGGACATGGTTGGGGGCCTGCTGGCAGGTGCCCCACAGTGCTGGGGGGTAGGGGTGCAAGGGGACATGAGTGGGGGCCTGCTGGGGGGTGGGGTGCAAGGGGACATGAGTGGGACATGGTTGGGGGCCTGCTGGCAGGTGCCCCACAGTGCTGGGGGGTGGGGGTGCAAGGGGACATGAGTGGGGGCCTGCTGGGGGGTGGGGGTGGTGGGAGACATGGGTGGGGGCCTTGTGGAGGCTGCCCCTGGTGACTGGAGGGGTGGGGGTGGTGGGAGACATGGGTGGGGGCCTGGTGGAGGCTGCCCCTGGTGACTGGAGGGGTGGGGGTGCAAGGGGACATGAGTGGGACATGGTTGGGGGCCTGCTGGCAGGTGCCCCACAGTGCTGGGGGGTAGGGGTGCAAGGGGACATGAGTGGGGGACTGCTGGGGGGTGGGGGTGCAAGGGGACATGAGTGGGACATGGTTGGGGGCCTGCTGGCAGGTGCCCCACGGTGCTGGGGGTGGGGTGCAGGGGGACATGTGGCTTGGCTGGGGGGCATGCCCATGGTGGATGGGCTGCCTGCGGGACATGACCAGGGGTGCAGGGTAGTCCCCTGTGGTGTGGGCTGCCTGCAGAGGTCGTGGAGGGGGTAGAGGGGAGACCTGGGAGGACCCACACTGGCAATTCACCTCTTCAACTTCCCGCACACCCACGTAATACACTGCCCCACTCGCACAGGCCCAATCGCGTGTAGAATTTCTCGCGCACCCCCGGAATACATGTACGAAGGCCAATCGCGTGTAGATTTTCTCGCGCACCCCTGTAATACACGTACCCAGGCCAATGCGTGTAGATTTTCTCGCGCACCCCTGAAATCCACGTACCCAGGCCAATCGCGTGTAGAATTTCTCGCGCACCCCTGAAATCCACGTACCCAGCCCAATTGCGTGTAGATTTTCTCGCGCACCCCTGAAATCCACGTACCCAGGCCAATCGCGTGTAGAATTTATCGCGCACCCCTGAAATCCACGTACCCAGCCCAATCGCGTGTAGATTTTCTCGCGCACCCCTGTAATACACGTACCCAGGCCAATCGCGTGTAGAATTTCTCGCGCACCCCTGAAATCCACGTACCCAGGCCAATCGCGTGTAGAATTTCTCGCGCACCCCTGTAATACACGTACCCAGGCCTATCGCGTGTGGGAACACCCGCACACCCCTGAAATACACGCTCCCCGCTCTGCGTTTGCTGCTGCCCTTTGCGCTGGATTAGGGATTTTGATGGCTTTTCCCTGCGCGAGGGGCGTTCTTGGGGGCGTAACTGACGCTGCTGCAGGGTCGCTGCGCCACTCTGCGCAACGGCTGGTTGTGGATGTTGGAATCCATGAATACGCTGTGCGCCTGAATGTGTTTCGGCGCACGCGGCTGGCGCAGACTACCGCACGCGCACACTCTGCGCCAGCCGCGTGCGCCACTTGTGCGCCGAATTCTATGAATTGGCCCCTATATGTGTTGTCAGGATTGTTTGCTGCATTTCTGTGAAGTACTAACATTTGCAAACACAATGGGTCTGTACTGTGTGAGTAAATGTTGTCAACAATTGGTGGTAATTGAAATAGAATATTCATTGCTACATTTGCATAGCAACTTACACCAACTATATTTGAGAATTTAAATGGTCCAGGTAGTTCTGTATCTAACTGCTTTTTTTGGAGTGCGTCTTCCTTCTTTAAAGAAGTACCTGGTTTACTTTCTCTAATTGATTCTTTTTTGTTTGTGGTACTTGATGAAGTATTAGTTTCTTTTACTCTCTTTGGAAGATTTGCAGTGACATCCTGTTGCATTTCTGTTTGATTTAGTTTTCTTCTACAACGTTTTAGTTTTTGTGGAACAGAATATGTGTTTA
Organism: Ambystoma mexicanum; assembly: GCF_040938575.1. Classification (NCBI taxonomy): domain Eukaryota; kingdom Metazoa; phylum Chordata; class Amphibia; order Caudata; family Ambystomatidae; genus Ambystoma; species Ambystoma mexicanum. The sequence continues at coordinate 1,077,378,571 of NC_090922.1, forward strand.
GATGGGGAGTGCATAGTGAGCGAAGTCTATTATATTCTAAAATGCAAGGAATATCAGCGTTTACTTTACTTGCATCAAAGTTGATTAGAAATAGACCGTCAAGTGTACGTAAGCGTGATAGTGCTACGTAGCTCATGCCTTCTTTAAAGACTGTGTTACCAATATCTATCATTGCTTTGTCTAGGGTAAGACCTTGTGATTTATGAATCGTGACTGCGTATGCAAGAGTTAGAGAAAATTGTTCTCTGCATACATACATATCTTTGAAGAGAAGGAATCTAGCTGTTGAGCGTCCTATCCGTTTTACTTCTGAAAGTTTGTCAAAGAGTATATTGACAAACTGAATTTTGTTGTCACGTGGGTATGTTTGAAAGCCAACAACTGTACCCAGTGCTCCATTAACTAGTCCTTGGTCCACGTCAAGGTTACGTTTAAGCATTACTCTGCAATTTAAGGATAATTTTAACATCTTTTCTAAGCCTGCTGTGTTTGACATTGATTTTTCTAAATTATTTAGTCTTGTTGTGGCTTGGTCACACATGGGTAGTGTCATACCATGTACATCTAGTTTGTCTGTGGCGCTAATTTCCATTATTGGTTGCATTTCTTTACTTAGCATGATTTCATTGAATTTGAAACAGCTTGCAAGAGTTGGCATTAAGGCCATACAATTGACATTTTTGTGGGCTAATTGTTCCATAACATCTGTAGCACATGCATTATCACCATAAAGTGCATTAATGTGCCTGGTTTTCAATGTTGCTTCTGCTTCTTTAGAAAGTATACCAACTCTCAAACTTTTTAAAATGTTGGCATAATTTAGATCTGCAGATTGGTGCATGTTTTCTGTTAATTCTCTGTATTGGAAATGTTGCCAAAGGTTGACATTTCCAATGCTGCCAACAGTTTTACGGCAGAGTTTGTGCCCTAATGTTTTAAAAATAGGTTCACCTTTTACTGGTGTTAATTGAAGCAGATCTCCAAAAACAATAATGTATTTTCCTGCAAAGAGCTCTTCATAGTCTGTTTTGAGTACTTCTTGTAATCTGAGGTGAATCAAAGCTAACTCAGGTTGGAGACCATGCTCACTTCATCTATTAGTAGCATTTTCATTTGTTTCAATACTCTGCGTAATTCCATTGCAGCTTCTGCAGAAAGTTTGTAATAGTCTAATTTGTTCTGGTGTTCTACTGGTAATAGTAGTAATCGGTGTAATGTAACACCACCTATGTTGTAGGCAGCTAAACCTGTGGGGGCAGTGACAACAGCTGACAGTTTGTTGTTTGTCAATTGTTGAAGGAACTTACTAATGATTTTGATTAGGAATGTTTTGCCAGAACCAGCTTCACCACTGACGTACAGTAGTATAGGTTTATAATTATGGCAGGAACATTCTTTATTTTCATGTTTTACACCATGTGCAATTTGTTTTGTTACTTCTTGAAAAATGCTACTTTGCTCATTGTTTAGTTTTGATTGTAGTATAGTTACGTCTTCCTTATCTTCATACTGACACATGGTGTTTTCTACTTCTATCATAGCTGATTCTGCCTCATTTGCTATTAGTGGTTCTCCCAGTGGTTCTTGGCTTCCTGTTACAGAAGGTTGACTACTGTCAGGAGTATCCTTATCTAGTTGGGCTTGGAGTTCTTCTTCATGTTGCTGTTCCTTGTGCAACATTGTTTTGTACTGTGTAAAGTTTACATCAGTTATAGTGCTTTCATTTGCTTTGAAAGCATCCTCATATGAGTCATAGTTATGTAGTAATTGTTCTTCTTTTCTCCATGGTTTGAAGAGTTGTAGCAGGGACATGTAATATACTTCTTTATGTTGAGGAGTCTTCAATGACAATTGGATATGATTAATTAAATTTGGTTTAGTGAGTTTAACTATGCTGCCTTCACAGTCTGTCACTCTATATTTACCTTTTTTTTCATCGGGTTTCATATTATTTTTGTATGTGTAGTTTTGGGCTATTTGGTATAGACACATGTTTTCCAAAGTATTACTTCTGTTTGGGTAGTATGTGTCCAATAAATTGTTTTTTAAAATGTCTTGGCTGTTGGGATCATGTTTGGCTATTGTTTCTATATCTTCATATGATTTTAGAACTCTTTTTCTAGATTTAGCTGGACCAAGACTTAGCCATACTATATTTTCAGATTTACCATACAATGATGTACCAGTTAAACGATCAGCTGCTTCATAAGATCCACATTCTCTATGGGTGAGCATTTTTATGCCCAAGCTGTATAATTTCTGAGATACTGTTTTATCTGATGACAGGTCATTCCAGAGGTCTTGGAGCTCTGTCTTTTCTGCTTTAGTTAAGTATGCTGTGACATATCGTGCAACTGCAGTAGAATTGTCTGCAATGTACTGCCCATCTATGTTTGCATTCCATAAGTGGGCAATGATTGCATTATAATCATTGATATATTTTTCTTCTTCTTTTCTTTTCATGTAATATGTATTTTTAGGTGACTTTCCTTTAACAGTATGTCTAACTGAAGACATGAGGTTGTTTACTTGACCTGTATTTGTAACTGGTCTAGGGAAACCAAATCGGCATTTGGTGTAGTATTTGCCTTTGTTTTTGTATTTGCGACGTCAATATTTTCCACATTTGTGTCTTTGAAATTGTAAAATTTGTGCACGAAGATCACTATTTGTGGCTTCTGATGGAATTTCACAAGTGACATATTTTTCAATAAACTGTAAAACAGTGGCATCACTGTCTTGACCAAATTTAGGAGCATCTTTAATCCATAAAAGCATGTGGATATGTGGTGCTCCTCTGGCTTGGTATTCTTTTCTCCAAAAGAAGTGTTGCACTTCTCCAAGGGGAGGAACAGTTTTATTACAAATAAAATGTAGCATAGCAATGAAGCGATGGTGAAAATATCTTGAAACATTAACAGGATCCAAAGAACAAAGTTCTCCTGGTGTTAGAATATCTATGTTTGTTTTGTTTTTATTTGATATGCGTAGGAAATCATGTAAATCTTCCCATGCATATTCTGCACAACTTAATGTAACAAACCAAGTGGGTGGGCCAAGGTTTCTGATCATACAACGTACATCTCCATGACGTCGAAACCAGTACTGTTTAGTACCACGCATATTTGCTAATAGATTTGTAATATTTGATTGTAAAACCTCATCCTTTTGTTGCACTTTCTCTAATAATTGTGTAGCTGTCATATTTTGAAAGTGTGATCCTGATTTTAATATGTGTGCAACTCCGTAACATAAAGTTGCTAGTTCACTTTCAAAGAGTAGGTGGAATATGTATTCCACATTTTGTCTAAACCTGGGATCTTCAGAATACATCCGTAATGAGCGGTATTCTGAAGCTGATATTTGAATAGGTCTATCATCATACCTTCCTCCTTTGCCAGTAGGAAAGAGTAGAGAAAAAGCACGTGCTTCTATACTTTTTTCCCATATACTGATTGGCGATCCTTTTGTTTGACGCATTTGGTAAGTTTCTAGTACATCTTGTACGGTGTCCTTACAGTGCAAAGGATGAATTGTATAATGGTCTAAAGTATTTGATATTGTAGCAGGATCTAGTAGCTCAAATTCACCAGCTTCTTGTGTTTCTTGAATTAGTTCAGTTGTATCTTTCAAGTTTTCTTCAATATTAATTTCTTTGTAATACTCATTATTCTCTTTAAGATATTGGAAGGCTTGTCTAACTTTATATAAATCTACCAGCTGTTGCTATATTTTTTTGTCTTTTGTAGGTACTCCATTTACTAATATAATTAAAGATTGCTGCATTGGATGTTGCACTCCTAGAGTATGCACATTTTCTTTTAGATTTAATGGTAAATAAACTACTTTTCCACGAATGCCTTTTACCAGTTCAGAGGGAGGTAATTTTGCTGTTTTTGGTTGAAGGCGTATTATTGCTTGAAATGGGTGTACTGTTTGAATTATGATGCTCTCATATAAATTAAGTTGTTGTAGAGGTTTTGGTACTGGGTATGATTCCAAATTATTTGTGATAGAACGTGAAGGAGTTTGGTTGTTGTCAAGTTTTGTAGTGGAATAACCGCAAAGTATTAAGGGCTCAGTTATTTCATATTTGTTTTCTGCTAGAAGGTAGAGAGCTAATTCAAACCATTTAGAATCTTCGTTGTCTTCTATTTTGTATGATAGGTCCACAGTTTTTGTGTTACTTTTATAAAAAATTCTACGGCAACATACACATACATGGTTTGGTACTTCAGCTGATGTACTTTTAAATTTTAGTATTTCTTTTTTGTATGTGTTTAGCAAAAGGTTGCCATGTGTAGAATTGTTGCTTAATTGGTTTAAAGCGATTTCATTCTGTAAATGGCTTTCACTTCCAAAATATTTTTTCTGGATATAGTGAATTTCTTCAAGTAGGTCTTTTGCTGTACCATGTAGAAGGATGTTATTTAACTTTGCTAGTGCTAAAGCAGGACTTTTAGCATAGTACAGTTTATAGACTAGATTTCTTATAATTGAATGATGTGTTGATATCCTTTTGATATCATGGAAAGTGGTTTTACAAGTAGGTCCTGTAATGCAGGCCAATGAATGTCCTTGTAGTCCTGTGTACTTGCGCACTGGACAGGTATCTATATTTTGCATTAATTTAATTTTGATTTTGTCTTTGCTTTTTACATATTTATTGAGGAATTGGTGTAAAGATTTGAAACATTGTTTGGGAATGTTACACATTGACGTGCCTGGCCATTTGTACACTAGACGTTCTGATTCAGTTGAATGGAGGGGTAATTCTAAGTTTTCAGGGCATATTTTTGTAAGGAGTACTTCTTGTTCCATTATGGTATTATTCACTTTTTCATAACCTCGACCACTGCTATTTATGGCAATTGTATTCGTTTGCTTTTGTTTGTATGCTTCTTCATTAAAATATGGTTCTGTGCTCGTAGTGTGATTCCATTCACCTCTGCAAATACTTAAGAAATTCTTTCTGTTGACATTTCGCTTATTGAGAAGTCTTTTTTGAAATTTAGTTATTAGTTTTGTTAGTGGTTTCATTTTGTTTAACAGTAAAATAAATACATTTCTTTTGAGAAGAATTGCACTGTCCATCAATGCTTCTAAGATTAATTTCCTACGATAGGTTTTAAGCTTTGAACCTGATTTCTCTCCTGTTTTTATAAGATTTTGAAGGACTTTGTGACGGTATATTTTGGCTAAAATACTTTTCTTGGTATGCTTACTTTGCACTATATTAAAATTTGAAGAAGTAGTTTTATCTGTACTGATAGCTGATTTTCTGTTAATTGTTTTTTGGTTTGTTTTACATTTTGATAGAGGAAGCGAAGTTGTTGTACTTGAAACTTCTTGTGTTTCACTAAATGATTGTATTAGCTGTTTTGTTTCAACTTTTTTTACAAATTCTGCTAGAGAAGGATGCCATCAATGACATTTGTGATGTCATCTTTGATGTCCTGGGTGTTAGTCTTAGCAGTGCACGGTGGCGGCGCGAGTTATGGTTGCTAAGCTTACCATAACTGCCGAATTTCAAGGGTTTTTCGGTTTTACTTGGAACCATAACGTCCCTTTAACAAAGTTTTTTCACTGAATTTCATAGGTTTTTAGTAGTGCAACTTAACCATAACGTCCCTTTAACAAAGTTGTTTTCACTGAATATACTATATATATATATTAAATTCAGGTGTGATTTGAATAGTAAATAAATCAATAAATATTTACCTTTACAAACTAGCCTGATTCCTGGTTCAGTGTGACCTGTGGGGTATTTTGAGAAGGGTGTGATATGAGTGGTATATCATTCAGAATATTGAACTTATAGGGCCTCATTATGAGGCTTGTGCTGACGGAATGAAGGGAAATCAGGCATGCTGTCCGGGTCCCGCGAGGGGAAGAAGGAGGTAACAACGGGCCAGTTGTAATCTGCCTGTTTTTACCTCCATCCCCATTCCCATTGAGCCCTATGGGGGCTCAAATGGGAATGGGGAATGGTTCCTGCAAGGAGGAATTACCGGGTCCTTCATTTTTGGAATGACCCGGTTATTCCTCATTGCAGGAACCCAGTAAATGAGCCCGGTTTGGTGACAGCCATGGAGCTAAAAGCTCCATGGCTACCGCCAAACTCGTAATGAGGGCCCTAGACAAAAAATAATAAGGGTTTCATTCCGCACTACATTGCTAGGCGAGACCTGGGTGTGTGCCTGATTGAAATCCCTTACAAAGTCAAGGATTTCAGAGACAGTTAACCAGGTCGTTATGGGCTATACCAGCTCTAACACACTGGGCATGAGCTATTGTTACTTTTTAATTCCAACCACCCTCATCCCAAGATTTTCTATGTGGGAATTAATTGATTTACTTTAATACAATGTGCTAAGGATCTACACAGCTTCCCCTATCCCCACACTTTAATGGAAAGGATTAAGGAGTCTCCGACCTCCTCAAAAACATCAAACCATCTACCTGCAAAGGGGATATCTGCCCACCCACCATCATCAAAGAGTGCTCAGAAGCACTCACCCCCATCATCACAGCATTCATCAATGCCTCATTCTCATCTGGAACCGTACCACAATGCCTAAAAGAAGCTTGGGTTCGCCCACTCCTAAAAATCCTCCCTTGATCCCACCTCCCCTAATAATTATCGACCCATCACCACCGTCCCTTTCCTCCTCAAAATCTTAGATAAAGCCGCCCACATCCAAATCCAATGTTACCTGAAAACCTACACTATTTTAGGACAATCGGGATTCCGTAAAGGCCACGGGACGGAAACTGCCCTCCTAGATTTAAAGAATCAAATCACCAAAATAATGGACACAGGCAAACCTGCTCTCCTCGACCTGTCTGCAGCATTTGACCTTGTGGACCATGGGATCCTCACCTCTCACCTATTCAATGCAGCTCACTTCTCGCACAATGCTACCACTTGGATCACATCATTTCTATAAGGTAAGGCCATGAATGTGTATTCTGAGCATGCCAACGTCCCCCCACCACCATCAGCTGTGGAGTCCCACAAGGGTCCTGCACCGCGCCGACTCTCTACAACCTTTTCACCAAACCCCTCTTTGACTTACTGGACTCTCTCGGCATAGCGTACACTAACTATGCCGACAACACACAAGTACTCCTCCCCCTCACCGGAGACTATGACCAAGACACTAAAGCTCTACTTAACATTTACACCACTCTCCAAACCTGGATGGCGATCAATGGTCTTTGCCTTAACGGCGACAAAACTGAGATCATCATCCTAGCCCCTAGCCAAACTCTAACTAAGCTTAGCAAAGATTATTCACACATGACCATTGACAGCACCAACATACCTGTCTCCACTGCTGTGAAGACTCTAGGAGTCTACATAGACGCCACACTCTCCATGACAAGACAAGTTAGCGCCATCTCTTCGGCATCCGCACTGACCACCAAACTCATCTATGCCTTAAAACCTTACCTCACCACACCCAACTGCCTCTCCATCGCCAGAGCCACCATAGGGGCCAGACTGGATTACTGCAATGCCCTCTTAGCTGGCACGACTACCAAAAACCTAAACAGGCTCCAAAAAGTGCAAAGCAATGCGCTCCGCGCTGCACTGCACATTCCCAGATTTGACCATGTATGACAGGCCCGTAGAAATGCATAATGGCTCCCAGTCAAGGAAAGAATCAACTTTAAAATACTCACCATCACACACAAATGCATCAGTCACACGGCACCTCCCTACTTATCAGAAACCATAACCAAGAATTCTTCCCCAAGTCCCAAAAGAAGCCACCATGCGAACCAACTCCAAGTTCCTACTATAAGAACAGCCAAAGCAGGCGGCATTGACTTCCCACACATAGCACATAAGCTCTGGAACGCCCTCCCCAACCCTCTCAGAGCTGAAGCCTCTCTGTACTCCTTTCGCAAATCCCTCAAAACCACACTATTTGCATAACCTATCACTGCTCTCTCCCTCATGACCCTCAATTGTTCCACTATGATGTATGTACTTAATGCCATGTAACCAAATATGCTTTTGCAAAACAAATTGCCGTGTAACCATTTTTGCCTTCTTCTGTAACCAGACCAATGTTTTTCATGTAACAGCGCCATGATGCCCTTGGGCTGTTTGTGCGCTTTAAAAATATGAATAAATAAATAAATAAGGCTAGCTGCTCCCAACACAATGCAATTTCAACAGAGGTTGGTTTTCTAATAGGGAAATAGGTTTGAGTAAGATTTAACAAATTGTGCGTAGGGCCTACCCAGTTACAACCCCCTCTACCCACTAATGAAAATGGATAAAGGCAGGTGTCTCCCCACACAATTGATGACTTTAGGATATCTACTTACATGGGAGACTTTGGTCAGGGAAAGCAGCAGGGCTCCCCTGAAGAAGGGCTTTCAGTCAGGGATTTTATCCTGCACCCAGACTCATTCTGCTCCTCATGGTTTGGGTCCCAGCTGGCTTCTCAATTTTCCAGCCACTGTCTCCAATGCAAGAATTGAGACCTCTCTGCTAGTTGTTCCTCACAAGAGTGCAGCAGCAGCTCTCTCCCGGAATAATTCACAAAAAGCCCAATTGTGATGCAAACCTGCCCTTTTCTAGGGGTAGTGACACTGCAATATGGTCATAATTCCCGTGGTCAGGATTGCCTAGTTTGCACCATTCACCTCCCACGAGGATGCCCACTGGCTACTGATAGGCCCAGAAATTGAGAGGGGTGTATTAAACGCAGGGAGGAGAATGATATATAATTTCAAAATGACAGGAGAAGTTACATTTTTCAGCTCTTTAAATCTATCAACTGGCCTTATTTTTCAGAGAATACATATGTGTATATATTTTTTTAAACTACATGTTAAGGTGAATCAGGTGATGCAAATTCGAAGTTAGCAGGCCCTTCCTGAGCAGAGTCATGGTTTTTCACAGTTTTCTGTTGCGCCAAAATAGCTAAAATTGGGACAGTTCCCCATTTAGAGCTTACTTTCACAATCTACTCCTGTGCCAACTCTCCCATTCCTCAGGTGTATGTAAATGGAAAAAATCATACTTTTCCACATAACTTAAAACTATATACATCAAATACATTTTGTTTTAACAGCCTCCCAATGGGCTTTTTTTCTGTTTAATTTGATCCCGGAGTGAGCTCACTCAAACACACGATACTCCATTTATTCAATGTTCATCAATGGCAGGGCACAATATGGCCCCAGTGAGTAGGTTTCCATTTCCCTGAAAACATGTGACCATCCATTTATCTGTGTTTATCTTAACATGTCCATGTGCTGGGCTTCAAAGGCCTTGCTCATTGCTTAATGTACAGTCTTATAGGAAGCTTGACCTCAAGGTTACTTCTGCATGACATGTTATCAGCAACTAATTTATAACCAGACATTCTTCTTGGTAGGCCCAGCTCCAGAAATCCTGGAGTTCAGATTTCAAAGGTTTTTTGTTAAGAAATAATTGCACTTTGTATGGGGCACTTGACCCTAAAGGTTGTGTCTGTTGGCTGTGTTATCAACAATTCACTGTATTTGAAATCTCTCCTCTATCATGTATTTGATTGTTTTTCCTCTTTAAATGGAAAACCAGACAGCTTTCTCTTAGAGAGCCCAAATCAACAGGTCATGGGTCACAGTTTCGTTTCAGTGGAAATGCCCCTCTGCATCCATGATTTTCAAAGCACAGCTTCAGTTTTGAATCTGGCCATGTGTAATGTTTTTCTTTAATGTAACAGTTGAAATAACAAGAGTATCACAATTCTCCAAGTAGGCCTCTCCTTTTAAATTATATCATTTAAATGTTGACAAGTAAGTGTTTTTATTCATGACAAATGCAAAGTGCTTGGCTTCACTTTAGATTTCTGGATCACAGTATTGTGCTGCATTGAAGTCGAAGTAACATGCTGCTATCTGTAACTTTAAGTAAAATTGTAGCTTTCATGTATTTAGGAAAACAGCATTTTCAGCCACGTGTCTTTTGACATGCATTGTGCACCCCCAGCACTTTTATGTTTTCAGGCACATTTTCCTTCACTTGAGTGCCTGTTCATTCTGGTAAAGTTGAAAGAGGCCCATTTTTGTTCATGTCCTAGGCCTTAAACCAGAAACAGGTTTTTTGGGGATGCCCTGCTTTTTCCAATGGATAGCACCAGTTAGATTCACTCTTAAATACTGGCCTGGCCTGGTCTTTTTATTTTTGACATTCAGGGGCTATATTTTACCCCACACATTCCATACGCAAACCCTCTTTTCAATAGAAAAAGGTGTTTGTTCCATTCCCAAACTCTGTACTGAAACAAAAAGGTGTTCTTGTCACCAAATACAATTCCCAATTCTCACCCCTCCTTAAACATGGGATTGAAACAAAGGGGGGCCCTGGGCCCCGAAACAAAATTTCCAAACTGTTCCCACTCCCTAGATACTGCTTTTAAGCAGAGGGGTGCTGTATATCACTGAGGCTGGGGTTTTTGGTGTTGGGGAGAGAAGTGATTTGCAAAAGAGAATCCTCATGTCTACAGCATGGCATTGTATAATGTGTAAATTGTTTTAAAATCAAACCTTTGCTTGTTTACAATCGAAATATTGTCAAATCATATTTGCCTGTTTATTACGGAAAATAACCTCATTGTGTATGAAGCTTTGTTTTGTGCCACATAGAAAGTAGTGTGCATAACAAATAGAATCTCATTGAACATGTACTTTAAATAAATATACATTCTTTCTGTACACTAGCCTGGTTCTTGGCTCATTGTTGGCACAGGGGGAGAGATCCATGGGGCTCTATATGAGTCAAAATTGGGTGCATTTGAATCCAATTTAATGGAGTATTTTGGTCCTATTAAACTAGGGGGGAGGGACTTCCTATGTTGAGTGTTGTCGCCCCATTTCCCGTTACACTAAGTAACCTCAGGGTTAACACCTATGGGGCACATGTGCCTTTTTGCTTCAAATCACCAAAGATAAAATAACTCAAACTTTTCATTGAAAACAGAGAGGGCATTTATTTTGCTTCAGATCACCAAAGGTAAAATAACTCAAACTTTACATTGAAAACAGAGAGGGCATTTATTTATGTAGTAAATTATATATTCACTAAGCCTAAAGCATGTAACAAAGCAAACTGAGAAGGTTTAGGACATGAAAGTCTAAACACCATAAAAATAGCAGATATTTAACATAGATTGTGTTAGTTTTATTTTAAATCATAATTTGGAACTGTATGGGTATTATAATCAGAATGGTAAAGAAAGTCAACTGTATCCTGACTTTACTCACGGAAGGCAATTTTAAATTGTTAAATTAAAAAAGATGCATTGCAGAGGTGCCAGCAGTTCTTGGGAGGATAGGTCAGGGGCAACATGCTCTCCTTGGAAGCAAGACGACACGGAGCAACACAGGTTCGATACCTGGGTCTGTGCTTAGAAACTTCTGGGTATTAAGCGTGTTATAAACACATATCATGTAAATAAGATAGAACACATTGCACATCAGGCACTATAGCTGTTAAGAAAGGGATGCTTTGCACCTTGCGTTAAAATGATGGCATGTAAGAAACACCATCAAAATCACCAGTATCTATCATCCTAAAGGTTACAAAGAAAGTCCATTAAAGTCTACAAAACGAAATTCACTTAATATAATGACACATTCCATATTCCCAGGGACTGCATATCTTCTTCCTTAAAGTCTTCATTGGCTCCAGGTTGCACAGATCAAATTCAAATCCCTCTGCATCATCCATAAGGCTGTCTGGGCCCGTGGACCACACTATCTTCCACTTTATCTTACTAAATATTCTCCCGCTAGACCACTTTGTTCCTCTGGCACCAACTCTTTGGGGCTCATCACGAGTTGGGCGGCAGCCCTTAATTGCAGTGGTAATGCTTTTACCGCCACATTTAAGGGTCCACCCAAACATGGGTCTGGCGTGTTCAACCCAGCTCAGAGCTGGGAGAAAACGCACTGGAGAAATTCTCATTTTCGGGCGCAATTAGCGCTGCGCTAATTGCACCGAAAATTCCCCATTGGGTCAGGGAATGGGGAATTACAGTTACTGCCCAACCCTTGATCCAGAGCTAATAGCACTGGACCGGTTGACAGTAATGCTATTAGCGCGGGCAGTAACGCAGCAGTAATACCACTGGGATATCGTCCAATTCATTATGAGGCCCTTTGTCTGTAAAGCGCTTTTCTAAACAGAGGGTAGGTGGCTGATCACTTTCCTCAGCTGGCTCCCTCCTATGGAACAGCCTCCCCCTGACTCTGTGCCTCGCGATGGACTTTCTTAAATTCCGGAAGCTCCTTGAGACCTTCCTCTTCACTTCCTCCTTCCCTCTTTCTCTTCTCTTCTAATCCCACAGTTGTTGTGATTGTGTCTGGTGCCCTTGTGTATCCTTGTGGTCCCTGACCTCCCATACCCAATCTGCCCAGCTCCTGTCTACCCTCAGCACATGCCTTGGCACATCCTCCACCTTGGAGGTTTGCACTTACTCCTAATGTGGCTGTGGGATGTTTTAACCCACTTCTGCTCTGCTATGCTGCAGCACTGTGTTATGGGGGTGCCAGAAATAGCAGAATGGCTGCAAAACCCTTGTGCGTGGCAAAATCCCTGACAATCGTGCTTTGCAAAGCACAAAAAGATGGCTGCCCAATCTGCCACGCAGGTTGTCAGTGGTGGAACAGAGATCTCACTCCTGGAATATGTCACTGGGCTCCACAACAAGTAAAAATGGAGTACAGAAGGAAAAAGCAGTGCTGCTAAATGAAACCGCAAAATCTTGCCTTAAATCCTTTTTTCTTTGTTGCTGAGACTGCAGAATGCCGGTAGAAAACACCTTCAACCCTCAAACATCCAAAATTCTTGCTGGGTGCTACAAATCATTGTGAATTTGCAAGGTCCTGAAAAGCTGGAAGCATAAACGGATTTCCACAACAAAAGTGACCTGTCTGTGGATTTCAAAAATCTCTGTGCAGCAGTGGACTTCTGAGATGACAGCTGTCAAGAGCCTGCCTGATTAAACTTTAAACATGTATAAACTGAAATCAAATGTTTGCAATCTAAGAGGCTTGTTACTGAGAGTAACCATCTTGTAATTGTTTTGATCCCATGGTTTAGAATCTTGAATCAGAATTATAGCTGCTATTTTGAAATCACAAGTTTGTTTTAAGCTAAGGGAAAATGCAACAGAATTAACAATTAAATCAAGCCTGGCTAAAAGCTACCAAACTGGAATATCAGGTTTCTCCACAGAAGGATGGCATTTCCCCCCACCAGGAAATCACACCCAAGTGGTAATTATAAGGTTTGGAAAGAACTTGGTCTACAGAGGCAAAAGGGAACAATGAACAGCTGCTACTAAGGAAATTTGGGGTTTGAGGACAGTCGTAAATGGCCTCTGCCAAGAGCAAACAGGGAGGAGACTGCTTCTGGACTGCAGGGAGACAGAAAGAGGTGGACCCGAACACCCATCTGTGGCTGAACCTTCACAAATAACACTTTCTTCAAAGACTAATAATGTGCCAGTAAAAACTGTACAAAATAGAAAAATAACAGATTTGTGAATCTATATTTTGGCTGCACGTTTCAAGAGATGGCAAAATCGTGTGACTTTCTGGAAAGAAATGGCAGAAAATGTGATTTTACACAAAATTTATTTTTGCTAGAAGTCTGAAACTTTATACACTTATGCCCATGTTAAACGCGCACACTTGTAGAAATTTGCTTAAAAATTGGACATTGTGTTCCTGATGAAAAAGGCAAAATTTTGCGAAAAACCGAGACAAGAGCTGTCATGATGCCTTTCCCCGGAGCACCAGGCCAGGCCCAGCACCCCCAGGGGCAGGCATCACGCCCCCGGGTAAAAGCCCAGCGGCCCTTTATAGGGGCTCTTTGGACTCTGTCCTGGCGCCGTTGGCACCAGGCTCATGTTGGACATCAGTCCTGGCGCCATAGGCGCCAGGCTCATAAGGGGAAGTGTTTGGTGCACTTACCTGAAGCAGACCATGCTGCACACTCACCTGATGCAGACCATGCTGCATGAAGAACCAAGCCAAATGAGGCTTAGGAGGGACTATTTTTCTGAAGGAACTATTTTGTTACTTGGGTGGGGCTGTGGAAGAATACTCACCTGGAACTTCTTCCAAGGCTATTTAAGCCACGCCCGGACAGCCACACATGCTTCGCGTTGTTCTGCATCCCAGCAGCTGACTGCTCACCGTGTCTGCTCCTGCACCTGGACTCCAGCCACGCCCGCCTCGAACCTGGAACACCTGTAAGGAAAGAAGAGAAGAGAAAGGTGAAAACCAAGAACTTATTCAACCTTCTTACCTGCATCCGGAATCTTCACGCCAGCATTCCTGAAGGAAGACTTCCATTTAAAAGCACTGCGTTGCTCGCTGCAGCGCCGCGCTTCACTCACCTGTTCCCGAGACGCCGCCCGGCTCCATCGCGGCTCTCAGCACCGGTCGCCACATCTCTGCACCTAGGGGAGAGAAGAAGAGACAAAAGGTGAGCAAGGGAACACAAGAGGAAAGCCGAATTTTCAGCCATATTACTTACCGGCTTTTCTTGGTGAACCATTCCACATCTCGGGTCGGCGCCGCATCTTTGGCAGGTATCGCACCCCAGCCCCTATGGGGAAAGGACAAAAGACATTACTGGGGAATTATAAAGACATTTAGAGGGGTCACCCTCATCACTAACTCACCTGATTTTACCACCGGCAATTTAACCCCTCAACGCATCGCCTTTGTTCTGCACCTGAAATAAAGGACAGATCACAGGTTAGGAAAAACAACATAAAGGAGGCTCACACTTGAACTTTTGCATCTTCATACTTACGGCGTATCGCTCAGAAAAGTCAAGTGGATTTGCCAGCGCCATTCTGAAAACCAGTGAAGTAACTGGACGAACGCGCGCCCCTGCACCAGAAGCAGGATGGAGAGTTCATCCTTCCAAACCATAAGGTGAGCTTAAACCGGGGCTTCTGGAGGAAGTCAGAGAAGAACGAAGGGGGAAAGGAGGGAGCAAGCACACTATTCAGCACACAGTTAATCCCCTTTCTCATCTGCAGAAGGATATTCCTCCGGGCCAGACAAGCAAGATTTGGGGGTCCTGTTCAATCGGTGGTCCGAATTCTGCGCATCACGCTTGAAGAGGCCACAGCAACCCAGACCAGACCAGCCCCTCCGTGGGAGCTAGGTGAGCGTTACAGAACGCAAAGCTTTCCTACAAATTCCCACCCAGGCGCTATGGAAACTTCTGAGACTGACCAGTTGGCCCAACTACTGGGGGAACTACGGGCCGAAGTACACGCCGCTCGTCAAGAGACTAATGCTCTCAGGAGGAAAGTGATTGTAACAAAGGAAAGAGCTGATGACCTGGCTAGACAGCTTTTGCAAGGTTAAGCTGGACAAACTCCTTTACCCGGTTCTGGAGGGAACCCCGCTCCTGTGCTTTCCAGTAACCCGGTGCAGATTAATCTACCTGGAAACATGCCGCTGGCCCCACCTGAACGCTTTGCTGGGGACCCCAAACGATTCGCCTTATTCAGGAATCAGTGTCGTTTGCATTTCCTGTGCAGACCTGGGGCCTTCCCTAATGACCAGACCAAGGTAGCCTTTGTATTGTCATATCTCAGCGGCAGTGCTGCCGATTGGTCAGTTCCACTGGTAACTCAAGATGACCGATTCTTCGTGATTTTCAAGGATTTCAAGCAAGCATGGAAAGGTTATTTGCTCGTCACTTCCAGGGGCAGGCTCTAGATGACGAACTTCTGTCTCTGCGACAGGGCAATCAAGACCTCCTTTCCTACATTGCAACCTTTAATAGACTAATTGTGGAAACTGGGTGGCCAGAGGATAAAAGAATCACGTTATTTTATCGAGGTCTACGCGGAGAACTTAAAGATGTCCTGGCCCAAGTTTTAAATCCACCCCAAGAATGCTCAGAATATATAGACTTAGTGGTCCAATTGGATCACAAACTGCAAAACAGAAAAGCAGATCGGTCCAAGTTTGAGACCCGGCTGTTAGTCAAGACCCACGCTAACCTTAAGGGGGCTGAAGCCTCTGAGCCAATGCAAATCGGAGGAGTTAAAGGGCCTTTAACTCAAAAGGAACGTGAAAGAAGACGGCAGATGCACTTATGTCTTTATTGTGGATCCTCTGGACACTTTCTACGAGATTGCCCGGCAAGGCCGCCCAGGAAGGTGCTAGGAGCCGCTGATAAAATCCATGAAACTTTTGTATCGGGAAACGACCCCGCCCGACAAGCGTAGGGGTCCGCTTGCCGAGCTTGAAAACGAACTCTCAGACCTCGCATTTCATTGTGCCAATGGTCCTCGTAGATCCGGAACAGCCTAAGCGGTTGCATGCAATAAAGGCATACATCAACAGTGGGGCTATAGGAAACTACGTGGATCGTGAATTGGTCTCCAGGATTAACCTCCCTCTGCGTCCTAAAACCAGCAAAGATGTCATCACCACAGTTGATGGAAACGAAATTGCCTCGGGACCGGTAACACATTCCACAGCTGAGGTGACACTTGTAGGTCCGGACGGCCATCGGGAGGCAGTTGTGTTTGATGTAATCAAGGCTCCACAGTTTCAGGTTATTCTCGGAATCCCTTGGTTAGAGACACATAATCCTCGAATTGATTGGCGAGCGAAGAGAATAACCTTTCCGGAGTGTGCACGAACCTGCTACCCAGAAAATCTGAAGATCAGTCTAGCATCAGTAACGTCTGTCTCCATGCAACTACCTCCGGAATACCAAGACTTTCAGGACGTCTTCCAAAAGGAACAGGCCAACACGTTACCTCCTCAGAGATCGTACGATTGCCAAATCGATCTGGTGCCCGGTGCACAACCCCCTTGTAGCAGGATTTATGCCCTTACTGAGCCGGAGGATCTGCATTTGAGACATGTTTAGATCAATACCTAGCCAATGGTTTCATTCGCCCATCAGAGTCTCCGGCATCCTCGGCTTTGTTCTTCGTGCCAATAAAAGAAGGCGACCTTAGAACTTGTATCGATTACCACGCATTGAACCAGATAACTGTTAAAAATCGTTACCCTCTGTCTTTGATCCCTGAACTCCTTGACCAGGTGAAGGACGCTTGCATATACACCAAGTTAGATCTCCGGGGGGCTTATCATCTGGTACGAGTAAAAGAAGGCGACGAATGGAAAACGGCCTTCCGTACAAAATATGGACTATTCGAATACCTTGTGATGCCTTTCGGGTTGTGCAACGCGCCCGCTGCCTTCCAATTCTTCATGAACGATGTCCTTCGGGAACACATCGATGTCTGTGTTGTCGTGTATATCGATGACATTCTGGTGTACTCCTCTTCGGAATCAGATCACAGAAAACATGTCAGGGCCGTCCTTGAGAAATTGCGCCAGCACAAACTGTTTGCAAAGTTGGAAAAATGCGTTTCCCATACCACCGAGGTTGAGTTTCTTGGATTCATCCTGACACCTAAAAGGGTCCGAATGGACTCACGGAAAGTGGATGCCATCCTCAAATGGCCATCACCTAGTTCGGTGAAAGGTGTCCAAAGCATGCTTGGTTTTGCCAATTTTTATCCCAGGTTTATCCCTGAATTTTCACGGGTGGTGCAACCCATCACTGTACTCTTGCGGAAGAATAAACGTTTTGAATGGACCGAGGAAGCTGAACAGGCCTTTCAGGAATTAAAAGCTAAATTTACATCCGCACCTATTTTGAAACACCTGCGTCCTGATCTCCCATATATAGTCAAAACCGACGCATCCAGCTTAGCCATGGGAGCTGTCCTGTCTCAGAGAGACCCTGAAACCAACCAACTGCACCCCGTAGAATTTTGTTCCTGAAAGTTCTCGCCGCCGGAGATAAATTATGCAATCACCGATAAGGAATTATTAGCCATTAAGTCCGCCTTTAAGGTTTGGCGGCATTATCTTCTTGGCGCCAGGCATACCATCACCGTGATCACTGATCACCGAAATTTACAATATTTAAAAACTGCCAAGGCTCAGTCTTCACGACAGCTCCGATGGGCTTTATTCTTTGCTGAGTTCGATTTTGTAATCACTTACCGTCCCGGCTGTAAGAATGGCAAAGCGGACGCTCTATCTCGAATTGGAATGGGAGAAATGGACACAAACTCAGAACCTGTGCCGATAATTCCCGAACAAAGAATCTTGGGGATAATCACTTTACAAACCCTTGAAGACATTCAAGCACGAGTAAAACTATTCCTGGACTCTTCAGCCTTGCAGGATTGGATCAAAAGGGGGTCTGACTTTTCAATCAACGATGGCTTACCTTACTTCCAAGGAGGTTTATTTTTGCCAGAAAAGGAATTGCAAGAACTGGTTATTTCCCGTCATCATGATACTCTGATGGAAGGACATCCTGGCATTGCCAAAACAGAGGAAAAAATTAAACGACAATTCAGGTGGCCGTCCTGGCGAAAGGATATTAAATCTTTCATGATGTCCTGTGGAGTTTGAGCCCAAAACAAAGGTCAAAAAACAAAACCCGCCGGTCTTCTTCAACCCTTAGACATTCCACCAGCACCTTGGCACACCTTGTCACTAGATTTTATCACGGACCTGCCCTCTTCTAATGGATACAATACTATTCTGGTTGTGGTGGATTAATTTTCCAAGATGGCCCATTTTGTTCCGTTGAAAGGATTACCTTCAGCTTTTGTTCTTGCCAAGGAATTCCTCGAAAATATCAACCGTCTGCATGGATTCCGGTCCATACTAATCTCCGATCGGGGAAGCCAGTTTATTTCTCAGTTTTAGAAAAAGTGTTGTCAACTGGCACAAATCGACATAAGACTCGCAACCAGCCACCACCCACAGACCGATGGTCAGACGGAGAGATTGAACCAGACCATTGAACAATATCTACGATGTATGTTGCACCAATCGGAGGGTAATTGGAAGGATATTTTATGGGTGGCTGAATATGCATACAATAACTCGATACACTCTGGAACTGGTCAGAGCCCCTTTTATACCCTATATGGACATCACCCTCGTACTTCAGACTTGGACTCACCTTTGAGCCTCGAAATGCCTGCAGTGGACCATTTGCATTCTACGATTACTCAAGCCTTCAAGGATGCTACTGCACACTTACAACATGCGAAAGGGAAATACAAAAAGAATGCGGATCTGCATCGAAAGGAGGCGCCTCCATACCAAATAGGGGATCAAGTATGGTTGGCTACCAAACACTTATCGCTCAAGGGACCTCGGACTTTTAATCCAAGGTATTTAGGCCCTTACTCGATCAAAGCTATAATTAACCCAGTGGCAGTCAAGCTAGATCTACCAGCTAACATGCGGATTCACCCCGTTTTTCATGTGTCGCTTTTTAAACCAGTGCAACCAGGAACCAGATTAATAAAGCCACCAGAACCAATCCAGAAAGATGGGGAGCCTGAATTCGAGGTGAAGAACATTTTGGACTCTAAGATCTCAAAATCAAAACTTTTCTATCTAATTGATTGGAAGGGGTACGGGCCTCAGGAAAGATCTTGGGAACCCAGCGACCACGTACATGCACCTCGGCTAGTAAAAAGGTTCCATTGGAATTTCCCGAACAAACCGAAACCTCCTGTGGGAACGACCTTGGGAGGGGCCTTGCGGGGAGTGCTGTCATGATGCCTACCCCCGGAGCACCAGGCCAGGCACAGCACCCCCGGGGGCAGGCATCACGCCCCCAGGTAAAAGCCCAGCGGCCCTTTATAGGGGCTCTTTGGACTCTGTCCTGGTGCTGTTGGCGCCAGGCTCATGTTGGACATCAGTCCTGGCGCCATAGGTGCCAGGCTCATAAGGGGAAGTGTTTGGTGCACTTACCTGAATCAGACCATGCTGCACACTCACCTGATGCAGACCATACTGCATGAAAAACCAAGCCAAATGAGGCTTAGGAGGGACTATTTTTCTGAAGGAACTATTTTGTTACTTGGGTGGGGCTGTGGAAGAATACTCACCTGGAACTTCTTCCAAGGCTATTTAAGCCACGCCCGGACAGCCACACGTGCTTCGCGTTGTTCTGCATCCCAGCAGCTGAACGCTCACCGTGTCTGCTCCTGCACCTGGACTCCAGCCACGCCCGCCTCAAACCGGGAACACCTGTAAGGAAAGAAGAGAAGAGAAAGGTGAAAACCAAGAACTTATTCAACCTTCTTACCTGCATCCGGAATCTTCACGCCAGCATTCCTGAAGGAAGACTTCCATTTAAAAGCACCGCGTTGCTCGCTGCAGCGCCGCACTTCACTCACCTGTTCCCGAGATGCCGCCCGGCTCCATCGCGGCTCTCAGCACCGGTCGACACATCTCTGCACCTAGGGGAGAGAAGAAGAGACAAAAGGTGAGCAAGGGAACACAAGAGGAAAGCCGAATTTTCAGCCATATTACTTACCGCCTTTTCTTGGTGAACCATTCCACATCTCGGGTCGGCGCTGCATCTTTGGCAGGTACCGTACCCCGGCCCCTATGGGGAAAGGACAAAAGACATTACTGGGGAATTATAAAGACATTTAGAGGGGTCGCCCTCATCACTAACTCACCTGATTTTACCACCGGCAATTTAACCCCTCAACGCATCGCCTTTGTTCTGCACCTGAAATAAAGGACAGATCACAGGTTAGGAAAAACAACATAAAGGAGGCTCACACTTGAACTTTTGCATCTTCATACTTACGGCGTATCGCTCAGAAAAGTCAAGTGGATTTGCCAGCACCATTCTGAAAACCAGTGAAGTAACTGGTCAAACGCGCGCCCCTGCACCAGAAGCAGGATGGAGAGTTCATTCTTCCAAACCATAAGGTGAGCTTAAACCCGGGGTTCTGGAGGAAGTCAGAGAAGAACGAAGGGGGAAAGGGGGGAGCAAGCACACTATTCAGCAGACAGTTAATCCCCTTTCTCATCTGCAGAAGGATATTCCTACGGGCCAGACAAGCAAGATTTGGGGGTCCTGTTCAATCGGTGGTCCGAATTCTGCGCATCACGCTTGAAGAGGCCACAGCAACCCAGACCAGACCAGCGCCTCCGTGGGAGCCAGGTGAGCGTTACAGATCCCACAACTACAGGGTTTTGAGGGATAGCTGCTATATAAAATATGTGATCTATATATGTGGTTCTTATAGAGGTTGCACATGTGTAAATATGTATGGTGCCAAAAGTAGATTTTGTGTTCAAGGGGCCAGGGGTGGATCCTCAGCCTCATAAAATATCACCATAAAGGTGACACACTGTTTCTCTCCTCCTATCACGGCAGAGAGGAGACTCTGACCCAATCACCTGTCAAAGGGGCGAGTTTAGTATAGACCAACCCACACACCCCTTTATCATAGCATAAATAGAGACAGCTCACCACTCAACAAAGACAGACAGATTCACTCACTATCCTGATACTGGCGGAGCACCCTGGTGCTGAACTCTATATCTTCCTTGCTCCAGACTCCAGAAACTTGGCAAAGCAGAAACCTATTGCATAGCTGAACCATTTTCAGCTAGTCCTCCAATTTCCCTTCCAGAACCCCAGAAACCTAAGCAACTTCTTCTTATAGCTAACATCCACAGCTTTCAATTGCATCTAAAATCGCATTCGAAATCCATACGGTTCTCCTGTTATCGCGATTATCGCGCAGTGAAATGTTTGCCACAAATTTCATTTTTGGGAAATTCAGACACGTGTAAAACAGCTTTTGATTGCCTCCGACTTGAATTTTAAGATTTCAAATTCTTTCTTGGAATTAAATCATTGTTTGTGTGTGTGTGCAACTATCCAAAGCGGCTCTCATAAGAATGTATAGTAATTTCAGCCATTTTGACCATTTTTAGTGTTTTGCCCAGTCCATTTTAAGGAGAACTTTAAAAGGCATTCTGAGAGCTTGACAGTCCATTCTGGTTTTCTCTTGTGTTTGAAAAGGGGAAAGTGGGATTGATATTCTGTTGAATTTTGCCATTCCTGAAAACCTGTTCTTCCCTCCTATTTCTTTGCATTGCCTATTGGGGGTTGAGGGGTGTGCAGGGGGAACCTTTAACCACAGTGCTATCTGATCTGAACACACACACAAAAGTATTATTTCTGTGTTGAATTGTTTTGCTCACTATTACTCCTTGTGTATTAAAGGGATTATTCAGTGCTACATCACCCCATTGGTAATTATTGTGTACCCAATAAAACATAGTGTGATTAAATGGTAAATACATAAATACATATTTTAACTTTGCAAACCAGCCTGATTCCTGGTTCAGTGTGACCGGGGGGGGGGTTCCAGGAGGAGGGCGTGATATGAGTGGTATATCGTTCAGAATAAAGAACTTTTAGACAAAAATAAATAAGGATTTCAGTTGTGCATTACACGCTAGGCATTGACTTGGGTGTTTGCCGGATTGAAATCACTTAGATGGCTCTTCACCATGTAGCACTCAACAACCCAAGCACTTCATCTGTACTCACCCATGAGCCCGGACTCCCCAGCACTTACGCTCTCTGTCCTTTCCCTTTCTTTCTTTCTACACTTGCACATGCTGAATGCTCACAAGGCATAGTAAGTTCGTTGTTTCCTCCTTTTTCCCCTCCACGGCTATTATTAATTATTGTGATTTTGTGTTTTGTAATGTATTTCACTCCCTTGTTCCCTCCCCTCGCCTTGTGGCTGCTTTGACATGGTATTGTACGTAACGTTAATCCCATTGAAAACATTGGAACATAGGGACTGATAGCATGGCCACTTCTCACTTGAACACCAAATAGATTGTAATGGAAGTACTTATAACTGTACAGAACATAATGACCACACATAATGACACTCCCAAAAGAAAAGAGTAAGAACATGCTTATCTGGTACGAAAGACAAGCAAGTTTAGCCTGTGCTTCAAAGATGTGTGTTCAGCATGCAGGACATAGGCTTTGATTGTGGTAGAGCTGTCTCAACCTTAATCTTGATTGCCATTAAATTAGATAATATTAACACCTTTTATTACAGTGCTAATATGTAGAATTGATAGTTCATAATGCGCTTGATTAACATGTGAGGTATTAATTGTTGCTGTTTATGGCAGTTTTGGGAGCAATCAACCAGTTTTAGACATATCTGAATGGGTAATAGTGTCGATGGATAGGGGGAGCCCGTAGGGTTGATATTCTTTGGCTCTGGTCCAAAGAGGGTGTAGATAACGTACCCTTAGCTTGGAGATAACAAATAAAGAGCTAGGGTGGCTACAGAAACACTCTACTGCTTAACCCCTCAACACTATTGCTAGGCTAGAAACTAAACTATCCCACAGGGAAAATACCTGAAAACAGCACTTCTATGCTCCTAATGGCACCATCCATGTGGCAATCAGTACTGCTCCTACGCTCCTGCAGTTCAGGAAAAAACGGAAAACTCTGGCCTTCAGGAAATCCATAGGCAAAATTTAGGCAACTCTTACCCTGGTTCTATCACTGCTCCTGACCCATTGTAAACTACCATTCTGTTCCTTGAATTCTTGTACAGCAATCCGTTGCCCTTGAGGGTCGATTGCAAAAAACACAAATACAAAATATTGCTGCAACTGGCGCTAAACCCAGTAAGCAATTCTGAAGGATTTATTGTGGCGTTCTGTACCCGTTGCATGGGTGGTAATGGCCTGCAGCCCCTGTTGTGGGCCAGTTTGAGGAGTTACTTCACTATGCGGCTAGTAGTTTTGACCAATGTTGCTGAATAAATATTCATTAAAATGTACAATTGGCAACACATTTTATCAAAAAACTCCCCCTTGGGTACTATTCAAACAGTGTCACAAAAGGAATAAATAGTCATTTGCAAATGTGGGCTGCTTTTTCATTGTTGCTCAACAGTCCGACCCTGGCCGTTACCCCCCGGTTTTGCCCATGGAACAGGTACATAAGGCCATTAGCACCCCGGGTTACCAAAGCGGCAAACCGGGGTTGAAAAAAAGGATTTTCCTTCCTACAATGGGACAGTGTGCGTGTCCCATTGTGGAAAGGAAAATCCTTTACCAACATGGCCACCATAGAAAGGGAAGGCCGGGCTGGAGTACTGCTTCCCTTTCCATGGCAGCCGTGGGAAGCTGAGAAGATCCGGCGGTGAGGGCCACCGCAGCTGAAATAAGGTAAGTGGGGGGCCTAGTAAAGAAAGAAAAAAAGGGGAGGGAGGGTGGGGGAAGATGGCGGCAGGGGGAGCCAGTCGGCAGGCAACCTGGAACGCAGGCTTAGACCAACAGTTCAAGCCTGCATTCCTAGCCTCCTGATTGGATGGCTCCCCTGCCCATGGTGCTATTGTATTTTTTCCACATGAATAAAAGGAATTAATGTCTAAGAATTATCAGATTAGTGTAAACACAGATGCTTTAGAGTGTATCAGTGGGTGTGTCACTTTGTTGGTCACTTTCCGATGGAACGAGAGGCAAATATTTTGGAATCTGTCCCTGTCAGCAGCTACTGGGAAAAACCCCATATGCTCAAGAGACAAAATATTTTATCTTTGACACATACCCAACCGTATTGTTTCTGTCAATACATGCTCTTATTTATAGCCAGGGTAGGAAATGGGCTGGTAAAAGACAGAGCAGAGCACTGCTCCTTGAAGACTCAGCACACGAAACTGAACGCAAAAACCGATAAAGCCTCAAATTCTCCTCAAAAGCGGTCTGAAATTGGTAGATGTCTTGCAATGTACAGCCTTTTTTTGTTACACGAGTATTGTGACCAGTGGAAAGTGCATAGTCCAACTTCCATTACTCCCTAAAAGGATGTCTTTCTAAATCACTATCACAGACGAGTTTCAAATGTCAAATTGTTGGCATTCTTAGGTTCCCAAAATGATTTTTTCTTTTATGCAAATCGCAAGGCTTGATTTCTATGAAACAATATTGACTACAGGATCTGGCCAGGGCCACGCCCCTCAACTCTGCTTCCTCCCCCTAAGGAGGATAGGGCTCCCAGAGTATTTGTTCTCCCAATTCCAGCACTGTTAAATGATAACAATACATGTTTCGAATCGATAATTCATATTCACGGTATACGCAGTTCCCATTTCCTGTCTAGCAATGGTTGTCAAGAGTCCATTTGGAAGCAGGGAGCTGGACAGCAGGATGCTGTCCCTTTAATAATAGCAGTTTTCCTCCAACAGGGGCCAAGAGGACACGCTCAGCTGGGTCCACGGTGCTCTGATCTCTAAAGAGGCTGACATGCAGGTGAGGTGAAGATTAACCTGTACGCTTTATGGATTTTCGATACGAATCAACGTGTACTAGTGTGACACTTTGGGGTGAAACCTAATCCAAACCTGCCTTCACATCAAGGAGCTGTCCCAGCTGCCCCCTCTACATTGTGCTCATAACAGCCATGTTTTCCTGGCAGAACTCAACCAAACACAAACTGGTTGCTCTTTTCAGCCTGAACCCATTCCTGTTGAAACAAATACAATTAGAGGGAGAGTGCTCAATTGTCATGGAAACCCTACTGCCATGTGAATCTTGGGGTGGGTGGGTTAGGGTCTTTCCTTGTACATACGAGTTAAGTTTGTGTTTTAACATACTATTGAAGTTTATGGATTTATTTGTAAGTGCTGAAAGCTAAACTATATTTTCAAAAACCCTACTTCCCACTATGCCTTAGCAAGCCCAGTCTATAACCTCGCCTGGTTGCCCTGCCCAGAACCTGCCTCGGCTGTGGTCTCACTGCACGTCATTCGCTACGTCCTGTTTACCTTTGCCCTCTACGTTTTTCAGTTGCGCACGTGGTACGGAAAGGGCCCTGCGCGGGATTCATGGCGGCCACCATATTCCTCACATGTAACTACCCCCACTCGCATTTGCCTCCAGCGGCACGGGGAGCCGGGGCAGCTGTTTCGAAACACCTTAAAATAATCAGGGTGATTTCTGTCTGCAGCTGACTTTCATGTGGAAATGGAATCTGTGTAAAGCTCTTGCATGAATGGGCTGGGCACCCGCGGGTTCCTCGTCGGTGTGCTGAACAGACAGCCTTACACCGTCTGCCCAAGCTCGCATGGCGGATGCAAAGGAGCCTGTCTCCCTGTCTACTTGAAAGAGCTGCTGCATTTTTGAAGTCAAACTGTACATTGTATGTGGCGAATCAAGTAAGTAAACAACTTACATATGATTACTGCACTTGAAGGAACCATCTATTTTCATGCACAGCAAATTGAAGAAACAATGGCACTAATGAGCCCTGCAAAATGCAACTGTGAATAATAAAAGGCAACACTGCATTTTGCAACAGAGGGAAGAAAGGTGAAATAATCATCCAGCAAAGAGAGAAAGAAAGCGAGCGATGATTAAATGATCAAAAGCTGGCAGAGTGAATTCAATGTCACACTGCCAGGCGCAGTCATCTCCCCACAAGTGAAAGTTAGGTTTCAAGCACAGTGTAATTATAGCTGGGGTTGTCAGTTTGACATTAATGCAGCCAGCAGAAATTTCCTAATTGGCCTCAGAGGAGAAAGTGAACCAGAAAATATATTAACATTTTAAAAAAGCATATTTTGCCTAATCCTTTCACTTTCCAACAATATTTGAAGACCAAAATGCCCCAGGCATAAGAATTTAAATGAGCAATTTTGTTTTTGAAGGAAACGGCCAATGAGACAGAAAATAGACTAAAGGGGAATCATTAGTGGATGAGAGATACTGACAGGCCTGCCTCGCTGACTGGCTGGCCTGTCACTTGTAGTCTGTGTTCTTTACTTCCACGCTATGAGCTAAGTTGATAACATGAAAAGACCCATAAACGTGCAGCCAGAAGTCAAAGCCTATTATCTGGAAATCGAAACGCAGGGAAAAGGAGGCTCGTGCTTCCCTATGAAGCTGGCCATATCAGAGAACAATAATAGGCTATTATCTGACATAAAGGCGCATGGCGCTGCCAAAAAACATAGGCAAGCATTGCAGCATTGCGCAAACGCGAGATAGCAACAAAATGCTTAAAGTTAGGGCTGCAATGTCACAGGCGCCCGGTTGATGTGATATGACCATATCAGGGAAACAAAGCTAAGTGCAGTCAGGCTCCGTTAGCACACTGCTTTTTGATGGAGCAGCTGAGGCAAGCATTGCCCATGGCACAGACTGCGGGGCAAAATGCTCACTGCGAAGGCTTCTGCCCTTTTGAAATCAAACAGGGAGAAGGGCTGACTGCAAACCGCAGCGTGGCTGAGGGTCAGAAAAAGCCCAATTCAGTAGGGAGGCGAGCACCGCAAACGGAGCCATAATTAGCAGGTAGTGAGATAAATCATTGAGCGTGCGCTTTGCATCTCTGCGTGGCAATTAAGAGAATTAAGCAAACAAGCGCTCACATTAGTCCTTCTTAAACGTCATTAGTAACAGTGGAAGGTGATAGGGGGTGAGAGAAAAGGGGTCCTACTGATCCAGGCCTCACAGTCTCCACACTGAAAATGCCACGTGCCTTAGGCACGTGGACTCTTCGGAGCTCGTTTTAAATATTGTATAGAGTAAAATTCATGCATAAATATCTCTCATTGATGTTACCAAATGCCATATTTTCATTAATTTATTATGGCGGAGAGGAGAGGCGGCTTGTAAATTATAATTCTGCTTCGCCCTTTCTCTTCGCATTTTCACCAGTATGTATTTTCATGCTGGCGCAAATGCTGTGGAATTCTAGGGAGTCCGCCCAGTAGCGGAGGCAGCTTTTCGTTCCTGGGGGTGGGGGAATGGGTGGCTAATACAGCGCCCACGGGAGGCTGTGGTGAGCACTGGGCACTAAAAGGGGAGAAAGGGGGGGAGCAGCTGCCCCCCCCCACCACCCTGGCTCTGCCACTGAGTCCACCTGCCTTTTACACCAAATGCAAGCAGACTCTATAGGAATCCATTGTAAACCCTGCCTCCCATCCATAATACATGGCAGGCAGTGTTTAATCATTTTGCACAGCAAAGTGCAAAAGCGTGCCGTACAAGCGTTTATGCCAGCTTTTTAGACTCCACGTGCACGCCGCCATGTAAAAGAGGGTCATTGCATGAAGGGGGCCTGCCTTTGCAAAAGTGTAAATGTAGCAGGTCCCCTACGCATGATTTACACATAATTCGAAAAATGTGCTGCTTAATGTTTCCAGTTAATTAACGCAGAACGTAAAGTGCCACCTTAATATTCTAGAGTGTAAAGCACTAAAAAAAAGTCTCCATCACAGTGTACAGTAAACGGGGCCTGATTTAGACGAGCATGTTTAATTGGGGGAAATGCTTTTTTAAATCGGACCCACCCTCTGCCAAATTTTCATCATTTGCATGGGCGAGTGTAAAAGTGAATGGCGAAAGGTGAAGTACACACATATATGTCACATTTTGCCCTGCACTTTTGTACTCTGATGTGCAAAGTGAGTAAACGCTGCCTGCCATGCTTGCATGCCAGGCAGTGTTTACCTTAAATAGTTGTTATTGCTTGCCATGCTCGCATGACAAGCAGCGCTCATATTTACAATTAAATGTTGAACGAAATGCTTAGATGTCAGTCAGCATTTAATTTTCATTGTAAACACTGCTTACCATGCATGACCATGCGTGCGTAATGCA
The DNA here is from genome assembly GCF_040938575.1 of Ambystoma mexicanum. Taxonomy (NCBI): domain Eukaryota; kingdom Metazoa; phylum Chordata; class Amphibia; order Caudata; family Ambystomatidae; genus Ambystoma; species Ambystoma mexicanum. The sequence continues at coordinate 1,077,407,137 of NC_090922.1, forward strand.
TGGTAAGCAGTGTATTGTACCCACTGCCTACTATGCAAGCATGGTAAGCAGTGTTAACAATTAAAATTAAAAGCTATCTGACATGCAAGTATGTAGTACAGCGTGTAATTGTAATTATGAGTGCCACTTTCCATGCATGCATGGCAAGCTGGGATAACAATTCAAAGTAAACGCTGGAGCATTTGTATGGCTGAGGAAACGCTAGTTCTGTTTAGCTACTCCTCTACACCATACAAAGATTGCAAATCGGGCGTGATGTTAAGGGAAGGCGTTAAAGCCTTATGGGAGGCGTTTAATCTTGTCATTAATGTTCCACCCCAAGCCAACATGAGCTCCACAGTAGGGACCACCTATGTTTCCACTTTCCTTCGAAATGCAATGCAAATAGTGTAAATACCATGCCACGTATGGGAGACAGCATGTACAATGGATTTTACGAGGTGAGAAAGAGGATGGATTCCATATGTATTCATTTGATTTACGCCAGCATGAAAGTTCCACGTTGGCATAAAAGCAGGTGGTCTTGCAGGTGAAGTGTAAAAGGCAGGCGGATATAATCATGCCGTGCCCCTACTCCACTTGCAAAGCTTACGAAATTCCTATAGAACTTGAAAATAGGTTGTAAACCTGACGCAATCCTTTCCCGCCAGGGTTTTACACCTGCCGAGCCCCTTATTTTCCAGTCTGCCGGAGCATGACAATCTGCTAATGGCTGCCGTAAAGTGTCACTCTGAAGGATTTTGGAGTCGTAGTGGGAGTACGGAATGGACGTGCAGTTCCATTCCTGCTGGTCCATAAAAAAACCACTTCGTTTTACGCGATGCCGTTTTCATTCTGGCGTGGTAAATTTCGAAAATTGCGTGGAGGGTTCTTCTTGTGCAAACATAGCGGGTCGCCTTCTTGCTTTTTACACTTTTCTTCAAAATGGGGCCCAACCAGTGAGTGCAAAGAGCTGCGCCAGCGCCGGGCAGAGCGTCACACGCATCTAGCAGCCCCACTTCCGCTCTCCGAGAGCGTCTGGCTGTGGCTGAAAAGGGGGGCCCCGGGGGGAACGCGAAGCGTTTCCCCCCGGGGAGTATTTTGGCGCTGCACTCGGCCAGCGAGTGGCCACGGGGGGTAGAGCGCCTGTTTCCCGGGGTACTTAAGGGCTCAGGGAAGGTTCGGGAGACAGGCGACGGTTAGGACTTGTCGATTGCACAGGTCCCGTTGCCTGCTCCCGAGCCTTCCCCGTGTCTTTGGGCCTAGCTGTGTGGTTAGTGCAGGTGAGGTGGGGGATTGAGGAAGCGTTAAGGAGGGTGGGTAATTTGAAATAAAAAAAAAAATAAAAAAAAAAAAATAAAAATAAAGGGAATTATAGTCTGGGTAACAGGGTAGGAGGGGTGCCGTAGATAAGACACCCCTCTCGACTTACCGGTGTAGCTAGTTTCTGGGGTACGTAGGTGGGCGGTGCGCGAGTGAGGGAAAGGCTGGGGAGGCTCCGCGCCGGCCGCCTCGCATTTTGGGTTGACGGTTGGGCCGAAGTAGGAGCGGAGCCACAGCTGATCCGCGGGAGCGGGTAAGCGGGGAATTTCCTTTTCTCCGCCCGCTTCGCTCCGAGAGTTTGGCTCCGTGTGCGTGGGCGTTTGTAAACAACGCTCGCGCAGGCAAGGGGCTGGGCGGCGGAGTTAAAGGAGCCGCGTCCAGTTAGGAGAGTGCGGTGTGGGCCCGACGCAGATAGGTGGCAGTGCTCTTCAGTTAGCAAGTGCTAACGTGGGTTTATTTAGTGAGTGTTAGGGCTTCCGCTTTGGGGAAAGGGAGGGCGGGGTGTGTAGGGTTAGGGGGGCGAGGGGAATATAAAAAAAATAAAAAAAAATAAATAAATAAATAAAAAAAAAAAAAAAAAAAAAATTTTGTGGTTAATTTATTAATTTCAATTTGTCAGTAGGGAAGCAAGAATTTAAAAAAAATAAAAAATAAAAAAATAAATAATAATATACAGTTAAGGCAGGTGAGTTTAAATTGGAGGCCTGTTATTAATTGTCTCTACTAGGGAGGCTATTTTCAAAGTTTTCACACTAGGTGCGGGGGGGGTTTGGGGTTAATTTTGGGGGCGCTTTGCTCCTTTTGAGTTTCTGAGGTTACAAGGTGGGGAGGGCTAGTCCACGGGTAGGTCTCGGCTCGGGGGCATAGATTATTTAGGGCGATTTTTGAGGGCTGTATTGGCTTGGCACATACATTTTAGTGTGCACAATGACAGGCCGGGGGGCGAGCAAGAAGGGGTTGGTGGATGCAGGGGCCTTGAAGAAGGCCCTGGAAATCATTAGCAGGGCAACTAAAGCCCAATTGGGAAGTGCAGTGGGGGAAGTTACGGGAGAAGAAGGGAGCGGTGGGGGCCGGCCGCAGCGCAGAGCGGCGGCAGACGGTGCATTGGCGGCGGTGGTAGCTTGCACCCCTACGGCAGGAAAAGGGGAGATTTGGGAATCTAGGGGCAGGAAGATGAGGAGGGAGATAGACAAGAGGGCAGAAGGGGGTTTAAATAGTGCGGGGGGTCAGCTAGAAAGGGAGGATGGGTATGATAGCCCCAGGGTAGAGGGGAGTTCTCGGGAGGGTACAGACCGAGGGAACAACAGTGGGGGCAGGGGCGGAGGACAGGTGGGTGTGGCAGGACAGAGAGGAAGAGGGGGAAAATACCTGCAGAAGAGTGCGGGTGGGAAAAGGAGGGAGAGGTCCCCGTCACTTGAGGAGGGTAGGGTGGGGCGCGGAACGGCCCCCCCGGGTAGGAGGAGTGGGGGCGGAGGGCGCTGCGCAGCCCCCGCTGTGCAGATGGAGGTTGAGGGTTTTTGTACGGCCCCTCCTCAGTCATCGCAAGGAGAGCCTAAAGGGCACAGCACGGCCCCTAGCAACGAGGATGTCAGGGTGGAGGTCGGAACGCCTCGCCCAAGAGAAGAGGACCAGGCAGAGGTTCCCACAGCCCCGCCAGGAAGACGTCAGAGGAGTGGCGGGGCGGACGCCCCGGGCTCGGAAGAAGACCAGCAAATCATTTCGGGCAGGAGCCCGCATCCTCAATGGTATTTAAGGGATGATCAAGTTGGTTGGGAGGAATACGGGGGGCAATGGGAATTTGAGGATTACAGGGCGGAAAGGGAATGGGCGGGGGAGAGAGGAAGTTCAAGGTGGGACAAGGAAAGGGAAGTACAAGGGGGTAGGGGCGAAACGGGTCGAGGAAACTATTGGCTGGGCGATTGTGCTGACATGTTTTGTCCCCGAAGCAGGAGCCCTCTGAGAATGGAGAGGAGGAGCAGCGGTGTGGAGGCCAGGCCGCAGATGGCAGGCGGGGAAAGAGGTGAGAGGGAAAGGGAATGGTCATCTGCATGGCAGAGAGGGGTCACAAATAAGGGGTCGGGGGATGATCGGGGTGGTCCACTAAATGTGATGAAGGAAGTGGGGGTGCAGGCTTTTGGAGCTGAAGGGGTGGGAAGGAACATTTGCTCAGTGGAGGTCCAAACGGACAAGGTGGTGGAGCCAGTGGGGCTCGAGGTGCAGGCGGGGAAAGATAAAGAGGTGGAGGTGAAGGGGAAAGAGAAGAAATTGCCATACATGGGGATAACAAAACCATTGGGGGCACATTTGATGGCAGCAACCAGGGAGAAAATACAGGGAGGTGAGTTTGTGGATGTCTTCAAGTTGCTGCATAGGGAGGTGAGAGCGAAAGAGGGGTCTAAGGAGGAAGAGAGAGAGTTGGCTTCACGCCCGAGGGTCCCGGTGACCATTGAGAATTGGACGTCGGCCTTTATCATTTATGCCAGCGTGTATTGCGAGAAATTCCCGGAGCGGTGCGTGGCTCTGTTGAAATACATGGACGTAATAAGGAAGGCTTTCACGAGCTTTGGGGGCTTTGCCTGGGTAAGGTATGATGAGGAATTTAGAGCGAGAATGGCGGAGGACAGTCAGGCGGTCTGGGGGGAGATAGATATGGATCTTTGGCTGCAATGGATGGCCCCAACGAGGCCAGCCCCGACATTGCACACGGCGAGTGGGCTGCCTGTGCCTTACCGGCCCTTTCTTGGTCGCCCCGCCCAGGAGGGGGTGGGGGGAGGAGGCGGAGGGCAGCCCTCAACTGCATGTTGGGCGTTCAATAAAGAAGGCTGCACGAGGTGGATGTGCAAATTTAAACACGAGTGCAGCAGGTGTGCGGGTCGGCATCCGGTTACAGAGTGTTTTCAGGCAGGGGACAGTGGGTCAGGGCGAGGAGCGGGGCAAGGAAGTGGGGGGGAAGGACCGCATGCCAGGTAAATTGGGGTGTGCTGGTAGGTCGGGCTCAGTTTATCGTAAAGGAGGGGGGGGGCACAAGGTGTGATGAAAGGTGTTGGGAGCAAATTAAAGGGGGCAGGAGAAAGGAGGAGGAAGATGCGTAGGTAGGGGAGGGCCCAGGGGGGAGGTAACGGTGGAAATTGTTAAGGGAGAGGTAGCTGTCGTTTGGAGGGCAGGGTCGACGGTGGTGAAGCCCTCACGCTTGCCGCACGACAAGGTGAGTAGGCTTCAGGCTGCATGGACGGAGGTGCGGGAGCGCCTCTGGTGCAGCAGGGGGGAAGTGAGGAGATGGGTCTGCATGGACGGGGGTGCACTAGGGCCCCTGGTGCAGCTAAATTAAAAAAAAAAAAAAAAAAAAAAAAAAAGTGGAGCTTAGAAGTGAGGTGACGGAAGAGGAATTTATGTGTAATGGTCTGCATGGACGGGGGCGCAGGTTTGGCCCCTGGTGCAGAGGTGGAGAGGAATTTAAAAAAAAAAAAAAAAAAAAAAAAAAAAGGGGGGCCTGCATGGACGGGGGTGCACTAGGCCCCCTGGTGCAGGTGGGAAACAGGTGGTAATGGACGAAAGTAGCTTGAAGATGGTGATATGGAAGGAGCTGCATGGACGGAGGCGCAGGTTTGGCCCCTGGTGCAGCGGTGGAGAGGAGTAAGGAAGAAAAGGGGCCTGCATGGACGGGGGGTGCATTAGGGCCCCTGGTGCAGGAGGGAAAAAGGTGGTAATGGATGCGAGGAGCTTGAAGAGTTATATGGAAGGGACTGCATGGACGGGGGTGCAGGTTTGGCCCCTGGTGCAATGGCGAGAGGAGTAATAAACTAAAGGGCCTGCATGGACGGGGGTGCGCGTGGGCCCCCGGTGCAGGGGGGACAAGGGGTGCAGGGGGGACAATGCAGGAATGTAAAGGAACAAACTGGGCACAACAAGGGGAACAAATGGTTTTTGCTTGTAGGGGAGCTGTTTGCGACTTGTTTTACGTGGTTATTGTGTGGGGGTTTTTCAGGGGTTTTTTTTGAGTTGGTCGGGGGGAAAAGGGGGGGTAGTGGGACTGTAGTGGGAAGATGTTCAAATTACAGAAGAAGGTTTAGACATCAAGATTAAAAGGTCTAAGACGGATAAGAAGGGAAGGGGCTCGTGGTTTCGGATGGGTCGTGGGAGCGAGGTCTTATGCCCGGTTCAAGGTGCTAGGGGTATCGCGGAGGAGTTGGTGGCAGTGGGAGAAAAGGAAGAGGATTTCGGGACTCATTACTTTAGGAGGGGCGCAGCATCTGCGGGTACCGGGCTGGGTTTTTCAGAAGACAAGGTGAAAAGATGGGGACGTTGGAGGTCTGGGAAATATAAGGGGTACGGCAGGGAGTTTGATAATGGGGTTGTTGGGAAGGTGGTTAGGATTTGGTGGGCCAACTGTTGTTGAAATAATTTTGACTTGTCAGTGATTTTGTATTTTCTTTTCAGATGCTGCGCGAAAGGAAGGGGAGTTGGCGCAAGTTTTGATTTGTTGGCCATTCAATTGTTAAGGGGGCTGGGGAGGAAGTGGGAAAGAAAAAAAAAAAAGGAGAAAAAAAAGGGTTTGGGAAGGTAACAGGGGTGCAGTTACAAGGAAGTGGTGGTGAGACGGCACGGGTTGGGGGGCCTGCGGGGGATCAGCTGCTTCCTATATTGGCAGGGATGAGGGAACGCTTGGGGTTCCAGAGGTGGTGATTATGCACGCTGGGGAGAATGACCTGGTGAGGGATACGGGTGGCTCTTCTTGTTTCTGGGCTGGGAGACTGGGTAAAAAGTTGGAGGTAGAAAAGTTTGGGGGGGGGGTGGGGCAGAAAGAACTCCTCGGGGGAGGGTTTTTCTGGTGCCGGGGGCATGGCCCCTTTTGATGTGGGGGGGGGGAAGCACAATGGGGGAATGACACGGGAAAGGAGGGGGTGGAGCTGCTTGCACAAGCAGGTCACCCCGGTGGATCAGGTATTGAGCCTGGAGGGGCATGGCCCCTGGGGAAAAAGCGGGACGCCTGGAAAAGGGGCAAGGATTCGGTAGGATCCAAGGGATCATTAGGGAGGAAATGGGTTATTTAATTATTTAATTGTTGGGGGAAAATGGGAAATGTTTAAGTTATTTTAATTGATTGTTTAAATAGCCATTTAGTTTGTTAGGCCATGGAGCCAGTTATGCGTTATGATTGTAAGCTTTGGCCTGTCACATTAAAGCGACCTTTTCCACTTTTAAATGAGTCTGGGTTTTTTGTGCAGTAAGCCAAAAGGGGGGCCCCGGGGGGAACGCGAAGCGTTTCCCCCCGGGGAGTATTTTGGCGCTGCACTCGGCCAGCGAGTGGCCACGGGGGGTAGAGCGCCTGTTTCCCGGGGTACTTAAGGGCTCAGGGAAGGTTCGGGAGACAGGCGACGGTTAGGACTTGTCGATTGTCCCGCCCTCCCTCCCCTTCATTTTGTTTAAGTAATTTATTTTAATGGGGGGGTCTTGTGGCAGGGGATGATGAGGAAGAGGGGGGGGTTTATGGTTTGGGGGTCGGCTAAGAGGGTAGGGTTGGTGGCTTGGTGTGACAGGACAGGGCATCGGGAAAGTTATATGTAATATTGTTGCTGATGTGGCAGGTCAGGCTGGCTGCAGGTCTCAGGTAAGAGGAGTTTGGTGTAGAGGGGAGTTCAAGGGGTCAAAAAGGTACGGGGTGCCGGGGGCATGGCCCCTTTTGATGTGGGGGGGGGGAAGCACAATGGGGGAATGACACGGGAAAGGAGGGGGTGGCGCTGCTTGCACAAGCAGGTCACCCCGGTGGATCAGGTATTGAGCCTGGAGGGGCATGGCCCCTGGGGAAAAAGCGGGACGCCTGGAAAAGGGGCAAGGATTCGGTAGGATCCAAGGGATCATTAGGGAGGAAATGGGTTATTTAATTATTTAATTGTTGGGGGAAAATGGGAAATGTTTAAGTTATTTTAATTGATTGTTTAAATAGCCATTTAGTTTGTTAGGCCATGGAGCCAGTTATGCGTTATGATTGTAAGCTTTGGCCTGTCACATTAAAGCGACCTTTTCCACTTTTAAATGAGTCTGGGTTTTTTGTGCAGTAAGCCAAAAGGCGCAGCCTTTGATCACACTGGACCAAAAGTGACACGGACCCCTGATTATTTCAGATTGACTCGTAGCAGCTTCTCCATTTCATGTCTGCCGCTTCCCCTGCAGGCTCCTCGGGACGCTCGGATTGCCATGCGAGTCAAACCTTGGGAACGGGGCTCGGTTTAAAATAGTGCATTTAATTGCCTTCATTATATCCACTTATGTCACGGGAGACATATAGGGAGGCAGCCTTCGCGCGCCTTCCCGGAGACCTTCACATATTGCTTATTTTGATTCCTACGGGGCGCGCGGCGTCAGGCGGATGAGGCAGAGCTGGTGGATGTTATTGATGAGAGCCATGCCTGAGCTTGACATCAAATTAGTGGCCTTCATGTACAAAATATGGGAAGAAATGTCTAAGGCGCTTAAAGCTGGTGGGAGGCGAGATTTGGACTCATCAATGGCGCGGCACTTTAAGGGCGGGTGCAGGGAGGGAGGCCTAAGTCAGAACTTCAAGCCTTCTCATTATTAGCGATACCTGACGGGGACAGGGAAAGCCTCCTGTACTTCCGCTCATCAATACAGCCCGGCTTTTTGTCAGTAATTTGCAATAAGTGTCGGCGCCATTTCTGTAGGGACCCAGAAATCATTATTGGCTGTAGACCTGCACTGTTCCTAATTGGAAGCGTTGGGCCTTATCAACTGAGGATTTTCTAGGACCTTTGACAGATACCAATACGAAAATCATTGTTCACTTGTCAATTTAAAAGACCATTAAAGCAGCTTATTTTTGTTTTTAATTGGCACCTCCTCCTCCTTATCAACTCGGCAACACAACACGGGGCGGGGGTGGTATTAGGAGCCAGGTATCGGCGCTATGTAGGTCAGCCCAGCGGGCTAGGGCAGCAGCCAGGACACAAATAAAGCAGCAAAATATGCACATTTAGTTAAAAGATCCTTTGAAATGCCCAGGGACGCCGCGATCCGCGTTGAGCCGAGCAGTATCTGGCTGCAAAGCTCCCAATTAAGCAAAACTGCATTCACTTAAGATGTTTGCAAAAAGTGTGCTGGGGCCAAAATCAATCACTCCCCAGCCTGACCTGGTGAGAGCATGTGCATACGATATGCACGACTGGCGCACCGCAGGCAGCCCTAGGCAGAACTTTATAACAAAGTGTGTGTGTGTGTGGCGTCCCCCAACCGACGGATGCTGTCACTGGCACTGGGGCTAAAATGTGTACACACTTTACAGCAATCATCTCTTCAAAGCGACTCCCCCCCCCCAACACCACCGGCGTCAGCAGGGGGTCTGTGTGGGGGCATGGAGCTGACCATACTATGAAAGGGGGTGGGGCGGCAGCAATGCAATGGCTCTTTGATCAACTAGGTTTATAATAATTGCCAGTGATAATTATGCACGTTCTTAAGTTATACTTATGTTTGTGTAAAGTCCACATTTGGGATTACATCACAAAAAGTAATACTATTATAATTGTGTATGAGTGTATACGCACACACCTCGCTGCCAGGTAATTGCCAAATGACAGTCGAATAAATTGTCGTGCAGGGAGATGGATCCCGAAGCAGCAGAAGCCAGTCACTGCATGGCGAAGGAGCACACATGTGTTTTCATGTTAAAGCAAAATGGTGCTGCACTGCCTGGCCACATGTTCAGGGGCTGAGGTACAGTTTGGCTGCCGAGCTATTTGTTGTCAAAAAGAATTTGAGGCAGGAGCCATTTAGGCATGTATACAACCCATGGAGGGACGCGTTTGACCTCATTACCCATCAATAAAGACGGATTCCAGAGTGTTAAATGCCACCGAACAGCCCGCGCTTCACATCAGATCATCAGAAGCATGCTTCAAAAGAGGCATTCGGGAAAGTGCTCAGAAGGAGCGAAAGGGTTAACTCTGCTCGCCAGAAGGTGTTCTGCCAAAGACAGGAAAACAGAGCTGCGTGCAGCCCCCCTTTAAGAGCAGAGCCACTGAAGAAAAAAGAGATTTATGCTTTTAATTAATGGCAATTAAACCGTGCCTGTTGGCCTGGCCTATGGCAATTGTTCCCTGTAAAAAGGATGCCGAGCTGGTGACAAGCATTTGAATCCGCTAAGTTCTGTCAAGGGAGCTGACTCTGCAGGCATCAAAACCAACGTAAATCAATAAAAGAATTAAACTTTTATAAATTGCATTTTGACAAGTATCAGATACCGTTAAGCTTTGATATTATGAATTCCTCCGAGGTGAGGCAAACAAGAAGGACCGCAGTTAGAGATTCAAACAATCAAAGAGGCTTGTTAACATGCGCTGTCAAATGCATCACTGCTATTAATTACTACAAATTAATGTGACTCTCTCTTCCTCTGGTGATTGGAATAATAATCAGCCGTGCGCGCTCGCCGCGCGCGCCGAACATATGCAGCCCTGACAACAATAATAAGGCGGCAGCCGACGTTTGCAATCGCTGTCTGAGGTGCGGCCGTTTAGTCGCGGATTGCCCTCGTGCCGGAAGTCCCGCACTGCCGCGTGCTCCGGGTTCCTTCCTAGCCCCCATGGACCGGCTGTTGACTATGCTGCAAATATACGGGCAGACACATAGAGATGTATACACTATAAACGCTGCAATGCACCCCACTCCCCCACATACTACTGAAAGTGTAATGATAACTTTGATTCGATTGTATTGCTTTCCTCGCTATAGTCACCAGTGAGGTTTCTATGGGGGGTTACTTCCGGAAAAGCGTATCCAGCTTGTACAGAATTGTTTACCTAGAATGAATGCCAATGCAGTCCATTGGAGGCAGCATTTTTGGTGAAGTTGTTCGCTGTTTGTTCCCTTCTGGTTCTTTTAGTAAAGCCAAGGATCCAGTGTATTCATCTGTGCATCAAACTCTGGTCTGTTCTCCCTGTATGCATTTCCTCTGTGAGAACTCCAACTTCCTAATTTAAACCTGGCATTTGTGTTATTCTGCTCCCTATTTATGACCAGTGGCGTAACACAAGATGTGGGGGCCCCCCTGCGAGCCATGCTGAGGGGGCCCCCCAACTCAGCAACAAATCAAGGGTCGCGCCACACTCTGGGCCAGCCTAGATTATCACACTTGCGCAATACGCACAAACGTGCTGCTGAACCGATATGCCGCACACTGCACTAGGAGAAAGATATACATATGTGTTTAGTATAACATACAGCACACTGTCTGAGAAAAATTGGCTAAAAAGCCAGAGTGTTTGCAATTGTTTTGTAGGGTAACACCAATCCAATAGATGGAAGTGACCAACAGAGCACAGGAACATTAAAGCTTTGCTATTAAAATGCAATGCCACAATGGGAACATGTCCAACTGGCTGCACAAGGTAGACCAGTGTCGACATGTAATAACAATATAGTAAAGCTTGCCAGTCCACATTTAGACATATCTAGTCTGGTTGGACCAAAATGGCAGTCGAAGCAATAACACTCATCAAGAATAGAACACACATTCAAGCCTGTGTCTCTGTGGCCTCTAACAACATGGCCTAACTCTTTAAAATCTGAAAAGAACTGGTCAATCCTGTTGAGGTCTTTACATCTCCTGTTCCTGCCCAGGCCCGCTGTATGGCTCTGTCATCTCACTTCTACGCTAAAACTCAGGACATCCTGTCCTCCATCTCCTCTTCCTCTCCCTCTTCCTCTCTCGGCCCCCCTTTGGCCATCTCTACCTCTCTTCCTCCTTTCTCCTCTTTCTCTCTGACAACACCTGACGAGGTTTCTAGACAAGTCCGATCTATGAAAGTGTCATCCAAACAGGTGCTCTCCTGCTCCACCAGAACCATCAAGAACCATATTGACACCCTCGCTCCAGCCTTGACCGATTTCTGTAATCACTCTTTCCCCTCTCCCATTAAGCACTCCCTTATGCACCCACTCAAGAAGCTTTCTGCCGATCCTGCCTGCCCGGCAAACTATCGCCAAATCTCCATCACCCTTTTCCAGGGCAAACTGTTGAAAAAGCTGGCCATCTCTCAGCGTACTCTCCACATGGAATCTGTTGGTTTTCTCTATGACCATCCGTCTGGCTTCAGTGCCAGAGACACGGAAACTCCTGTCCTGAATACCTGTGAAGTTCTGCTCTTTAAGCTTGACTCCAGCATTCCTTCTGTCCTCATCCTCCTTGATCTTTCCTGTGCTTTCGACACGGTCAACCATGCCATCCTGATCAATCCTGATCGATCGACTCCATGAGAACCTGGGCATCACGGATCAGGCCCTTGAGTGGCTGACCTCCTTCCTCTTGGACTGCCCCTCCCAGGTCCAACTTGGTCCCTTTCTCCCTGCTCCATCCTCTCACTCTCGTTTTTCAACCTCTAAGTGGCCCCTTTGACACACCTGATCTCTACATTCTCCTCTAACTTTCAGTGTTATGCGGATGACACTCCGCTTTCCTTCAGGCTCCCCTCAGACTCTTCTCATCTCTCGCTCATTCCCGACTGTCTATCCGCGATTCAGGATTGGTGTGCCTCCAACTATCTCTGCCTTAATGTCAGTAAGATGGAGATCCTTCTCATTTGGACTCCTGCCCCTGCTTTCCCTCTCTCACTCTGGCCATCCGCCTTGTGCCCTCTTCCTTCGCCTTCCTGTGAGGCAAACAACACTGGTGTCATCTTTGAAACCACTCTTTTTCTCTCCTCACATCTCAGACGTTGCCAAGAAGTCCCACTACCAGCTGCTCCTCCTCAAAGGGACGTTTCCCTTTCTCACTTTCCCCAGAAGCTCACTGTCTGCAGAGCCCTGGTTCCCTCTAGGCTGGACTACAGCAACAGCCTCTTTCTATATCTGCCTCTCTCTACTATCCAGCCCCTGCAACTAATCCAGAAAAGGACTGCAAGACTTATCCTTGGCCTCAAGCACAGGGATCATATCTCTCCAGCCCTGAAATCTCTCCACTGGCTCCCAGTTGCTCCAAGTATCAAGTTCAAGACCCTTTGCATTGTCCAAAAGGCTTTCTGGGCTTCCTTCTCAAGTCCTTTGCTCAGCTACCTACAACACTCTAAGGGTTAGATGCTTCTCCAGGAAGAGAATGGGGGGTAGATTTCTCTCCTCTACAGGTGCCTCCCTCTGTAATAGCCTCCCTGCCCCTCTCAAGCTTTAGCAGACCACCTGAGGTTCTGGAAGCAGCTCAAAACTTTCCTCTTCTCCTCTGCTTTCTCTCTCTCCCTCCCCTGCTGGCCTACCTGACCTACCTGTCTGCTGTACCGACTGGTTGCTTGGCTACCCTCAGAGTCTCACTGAGTCGAGACTCTTTCTTGATCAGTCACCCTTGCACTGCCTCTGGTCCTACCATGCACTTAGGGACTGTAACTGTAACCCTACAGTCCCTTGTTCTCCTTGCACTATCCAGAGCTGTGCTGCCCTGACAGCACTTACTTAGACCATTGCTGCCCTGTTTTTCCCCTCCCCTCTCCCTTGCACTTCCCCCGTCCCTTTCCCCTTGCGCTTCTCGTTATCGCACTTGCACGATCTGAATGACACAAGGCCTAGTAAGATCGTTTGTCTTGTCCTCCCTATATCTTCCATCCCTTGTCTTGTCGCGCCTAGAAACACTTGTGTGCAGGTGTGTTATAAATGACTTATATCATATCATTTGATCACAGATGCCCCGAAAAATATACAATGCTGTAGTAAGAAACGGCTGACTGGCAGCACCCAAATGGCAGTCTAGCCAGGTAATTCACTTAGCGGGACTGCTTTATCATAAATGCCCCATTAAATAAAAAGTCATACCAAACTGAGGAATGACTAGACTGGCTGCACCAAAATGCCTCTCTAGCCATTAATACCACATATCATGCCTGCTTAGCCTGGACATGGACAGCCATTATAATTTGTCGTATAACCCTGCCGCCCCCCACACATCCTCTCTCCCTCCCACCCCAACCTCCAAAATCATCTCCTTGGCCCAGAATTACCTCCACGTCCCTCTTCCTTGCTCCAGAGCTTACGGTTGAGGCTCCTTGCTGCATAGGTAAGTACTGGGATGAGGAAGAGTGGGACTAGGAGTAATGAGGATTACAAGTAGCTAAATCAAACATTACTTCCATGTACCTCTACCTCATCCCAGTACTTGTGTATGAGGCAGAGTGCCTTATACACAAGTACTGTCTCATACACACTGGGACGAGGAAGAATAGGGCTAGGAGTAATGAAGATTACCAATAAGTAATCCAGGCATTAAACACAAGTATTGGTGCAACACCATTGAGTTGACTGGGATTCAACACTCCCCCCCCCCCCCCCCTGAAATGTTGGGCTATGTTGACCAGACCTGGCTGACCTTCAGAGCAGTTGCCAGACAGAAAAGGACACAGATGTTAAACGGCACCTGGGTTTCTCTGTTAACAAGAACCCACCAATTACTAACATAAAGCAATTCACTGTTAGTACCTGCATTCAAATGCCACATTTTTTAGGCAATTGAAATCGTGATGTGGGTTTAATACTTGCATGCCAGGGGAGTGATTGGAAGGGTAGAGAGGGAACAGGAGACCACTCATTCTCACAGCAGTCCATAAGTGGGTGCTTTAAACCTTAAAGGAGAGAGTTAACTGCTTGTAGCATTGAAGCTGCACTAGAATAGTCTCATAAAAATGCATAAAGAAATTAGATGACCCAAACAAATACGTTTGCCCCTCCCCCACCGCCCATGAAGTTGGCACCCCTCCCAACATTTGAAGGGTTAGCCCCCGAAATGTAGGTTTTGTTGCGCCCCTGAACGTAAGCACACATGCACACCCAGCCATCCATACATTTAAGTGTGCATTCTTTCACCATACTGGCACACCCAGGCAGCCACCCGTATATTAAAGTGTGAACCCTTTCAACATACACTCACACACGCACACATCATGGGGTTGAGTGGAGCCCTAACACTTAAAAAAGAAATTGGACCTCATTACAACTATGCCAGACTGTAAACAACAGTGCTGGTAAGCTCACCGGCGCTATTGTTTCTGGACCGGCATATTACAGCTCTGCGGGCGGTTGCCGTCCTGCCCGGCAGGTCAGACCTGCCGGGCAGTACGGCACCCACCCGCATAGTTTTCACAGAAGCACCGGCACCGTTATTAACGGTGCCGGTGCTTCTATGGTCCCCATTCCCATAGAGTCCGATAGGACTTTATGGAAATGGGGACTTACCATTTGCCGGCGCCTGACTTCCCAGACCGCCGGGGTTGTAATCCCCCGGTGTTACCGGGAAGACGGGCGCCGGTAAATCATTACGAGTCTGGCGGCAACCTGCTGGTAGCAATGGCACGGTTGCCGCCAAACCCGTAATGCGGCCCATAGTTTCTTTTTGAAGTCACTCTGACTTCATAAAGAAATTATTTCTGTTACAGAAATAATTTCTTTATAAATGCAGAGGGAATTCAAAAAGAAAAAAAAAATATTTTTTTTTCTACAAGGAGGGCCCCTCAAAGGACATGTGCTGGCGGGGCCCCCCACAACGTGGGGGCTGTGCGGGCCCCTGTTACGCCAGTGCTTATGACCTCCTCTGAGAACGGACGCCTTTCGCTCAGTTCTTATCTAAAGGTGGGAAGAAATTCCCACAGTACTGGCAAAACAAGGGTGTGTCTATGGGCTAGACTGCACAAAAACAACCACAGTCACTTTTGTGGAAAAGGCTACTTAAATGTGACAGGTCACAGCTTACAAACCACACTAACCTTGCTCCTTGGCCTTACAGATGACAAACCATTAACAAATGTACCAAAACAATTCATCAACTCTCCCTTAGCGCACCCATACCTACCTTCCCCTGGTACAACTCCCCTCACCCTCCTACTTCCCTTTCTCCCCAAGCCAACGCCGTCTTTCTTCCACACCCCTTCAACATTCTTGTACCCCCATGGCTAGCCTGTCCAGTGCTAACCCCCATCTTTACCGCACTAATAACCCTGTCAGCTTCCCCCAATCATCTTTCAAAGGACTGTGTCCCTGGCTCCCATCCCACTCCCTCTCCATATTACTTTGCATATCCTCTTTCCACCTGCTTTTGGCCACACAGCCCAGCTGACCATCCACATCAGCAACAAATAACATTCCTCATGAATTACCATAACCCGCTACTGCTCCAGCGTGTCATAAAAAGGCCACCAGCTATCCCATTACTGCTGCCTCTCTTGTCTCCTTTCACCAACTCTTAAAAGAGGGCTTTAAAAAACCTGGGTGGGTGGGCAATTCGCTACGATCTATTAAACGACACTTGTTCCCGAATCTTCCAAAGCCCTTCTATTGTGAGGGGCACTCTAGCCCAGGAAACAGCTTGCTGCCTCCTGTGCAGTGCCCAAATCAACCCCAGGAGGGCATGCGTGCCCATGTCCCGGGTGACTCTCTTTACAAAGCCTCAGTGTTATATTTCTAACTTCACTTCTTAAAATGCATACAAAACATGTCTCCTCATGTGGCCAAACATTGCTAGCCAAAGTGTCACTTTTGGAATGGTACCAGAGAGTTGTGGTCACTTTTGCTCCAGTGGTCGGATACCTGTTTTGTGTTCAGGAACACCTGCAATATGCCAAAAAGTTAGGGATAATCATGCTGAACAATCTCGAAAACCCAAAATCTTGTATTTTTTGAGTGGCAGTGGATAATTATGCCAGTAGTAAAAGGGGACCCTTTTCATCAAGCGTTTCATTTGACAGGTGGCCCTTCTCCCATTTCTGGCCTTAGCCCTGCCTCTTTTCTTAGTCCTCCCCCTTTGATATACATTATATAACGTTGATATACATTTCATATGAATTTGCTTAGAACCCCAATATATCTTATTCAATTTGATTAACCCACAATCATTTTGAAAATCATTTCATATACATTTGATATATTTTTAATATACATGTTATACATTTTATAAGAACCCCAACATTTTTTATATCAGTTTGATTGACCCTCCCACATTTTTGCTATACATTTTGATATCAATTTTGATATGAACCCCAATAATTTTAATATAAATTTGATATTCTCGCACCTAGAAACACTTTATAAATGCCATATCATATTATTTTGATATACATTTTAATATACATTTGATGTCCATTGTATATGAATTGGGTCAACTATAAATGGGTCTGGGATGGTTCTAAGTCTATGCTGCTGTTGGATGAGGTGCTTATAATGCAGCTACGTAACTTTTGTGTAAGGCTCGGAAAACACATGCAGTCTTCCTGCATCACAGGGGCTACCTGGCATGGTAACCAGGAAATGATGATTGTGAACCGCTACAGTTAAGACGAGGGGAAACCACCCCGTGGAAGTTCCGGCAATTCCAACGATAGTTATACCCCTTATTGTTTTACGGGGAATGATGAGATGGAGGGCGCTCAGGATTTGATGGCGGATCGCGCGGCCAAAGAGCTGTGTGAGAACATGGCTACACTTTTTGTCGACAGCAAACCGCTGCTCATTGTCACGGTTATGGGCCAGCCTGTTGGAGATTCCGTTGAAATCATTAATAAGAATATACGCATAACCGCAGCTAATCTGGACATTTTGACCTGGGACGGGGCCATGGCTTTGAAGCAGCTGCTGGTGTGGGGTTCATTTAAGGCCCTAAACAGAAATCCCCTTAATTTGAAAAACCACAATGAAACTCTGCACCAAAAATGGCTGTGCTTTGCTTTTGTTTCACTTGAATGACAAAAGGTCATGCACTGCATAAAAAAACAGACTTATTGTACTTTGCATTTACATGAGGGGCAAGAATTGCAATCCTACAACTAGACACAGTTTTTGCTTTTCATTTCACTTGAACATCTGCCTTTTAAAACATTGCAAATGCTTTCTGGAAAAACCTGAAAACCTCCCTTTTCAACTAACGCCCACCCCTGACGCCCTTGCCCACATCCACACTGACACCACACGTCTCCTACCTCATCATATAATGTGATTTGTAATTTGTATTGAGAAAATATGTAAAAACATGTAAATTGCTTCTCTCCATTATTATTGAGTGAGTATTGCTCACTCTCTGTAACAAGCGCCACGATGCCCACGGGCTGTTGTGCGCTCTGCAAATACAAATAAAATAAATGAAAAACGGATTGACCTTTTCTTTTTATTCAGTGTCAAATCAGCAAAACCTGTGGAAGGGGGCCTACCCCTCATTGTCAATGGACCAACAGCAAATTCCAACTCACTCAAAAAGGACAAATTAAAGAATCATGTGACATACAAGATAGGCGTTCACACATCAGACACAGAAACAGCTTGCAGACGTGTAAAAAAGTAAATCAAGAAATTACTTTAAAAAGCCACTGTGAAAGGATGGCTTTGTTCGCACAGAAATGTCAGTGAAAAATGCTGTGAGGAGGGGGTAGACTGAGAAATGTACATTATGTTCCCACCCACAAGACTTCAATCACCTTGGAAGAGGCTCACAATACCAGAAAAAGCAGTTTTTGGCTCAGACAGGAAACTTCTTAATTGAAAGCTGTGCTCTCCACTGAAAGTCGCACCTACTAGTGAATCAGCCTGCAAGGACATGTGATGTACTGAGGGCGTTATAATTCCCTGCTCTGCCAGACTTGAAGGCAGGGGCCCAGGGACTTGAAGGAAAGCAAGTGTGGCTAAAAACGTGACTGGGAGGTGAGTTCCTCCTGCACACAATACCAAGGACAAACTGGCAACTTCAAAGGGGGTAATCAAAATCTCTGGTCACCGGCTGTGGGGATAAAGCGCTACTCTCACAGAGGAGGATGGATCTTTCAAATTAACATTAAAGGACTGAGTCAATTTTAAGGCATTTCTGCAACAATTAGAATGAGAAATAGGGATGTAACGGTATAACGGTATACCGTTAAAGATACCATGAACCACTTAATTGAACAATAATAACCGTCACATTGTTTATACCGTTATACCGTTCATACCGTAAAGTGTGCTTTTCAATCTGATTTGGAAAGGCTGCAGTAAGCAAGTGCTGCGCAGTCTTGGTCTTGCACTGTTGGATGTGCCGTCTGCCAAGTAGTTTCAGTTGGAGCAGTTTTTAATGCCATTCCATAAACCACACGTGCCTGACACAAAATCAATATGTTAGCAATAGGAAGAATAGATACAGTGCCAAGAAGGAAAAGGGTTTACTTTGGGTTGGCGGCTTTGGGGTTTATATATTTATAATGGATACTGTTCTCTAAACATATGGCAATGGGGGATTTCCCTGGTTCTATCATTGACTTTACATATAAAAGTCACACTGCGAAATTCACTCATCTCTGTGGGTATTCCCTGCTGCCATACCAAAGGGTAACATGTCCGTGATTACTGAACACCTTTTGGCCCGCAAGTAAACTAAAGGCTGTAACGTAAAGAGAGTGCGTCTGTGTGTGTGTTTCTGTGTGTGTATATGCGCACAAGCGTATACTACCATCAGCCTCCATTGATCGGTGGCATGCAGGTTATCAAGATGGCAACATGTTCATCTTCACCAGTAGCCAGTGGGGGAGCATAAAGCCTAAATGACCACTTAAGAAAAGCTATTCAGTTTGCTTTGCCAGTTGCAGCAGGGCTCCCCCCCTCCTCCTTTCCACACGTGTCTTTGTGTTTGGTGGAAGCAATTAATTTCAGTGGAAAGTATATTGAAAAGCCCAATTCTGGCCCTGGGTGCCTGGTTTTGTTTGTGATGCTAAATCTGTCAATTTATGACCTTTTAGAAAATATTTGTTAAGATTAGTTAACTCCACCTGCTATACCGCGATAACCATGATATACTGTCATTTGGCAAGAAGGTTATCGTACCGTCATATAACTAATACCGTGACACCCCTAATGAGAAATAATGTTTTTATGTAATTTCCAGGCAGTTTTTAAGAGCTATAGTGCATGAAATTAGGAAAATGCATGATCATTTGCAAGTCATAACAATTACACATTTTATGAAAATGACAAAAATGTGCCAAAGGGCCAATCTACCTCATATGGAGTTGTTGATCGGCTTACCTAATTCCCTATGACCCCCTCAAACCGCATATCTAAGGCATATGTCAGAGGCTAGTAGAAATATAAAGTTATGAGACATAACTGGGTTTTTGTCAAAATGTGGCCAAGAGAACAAAGAAGGGTAATAAAATGCCAATAGAAGGATGGTGCTCGCTTCCCTTGGACCAATCATGCCAGGGGGTGGAATGGTAAACTGTCCTATCCGAGGGGTAGGGGTAATTATAGAGTACTTCCCCTAGATTGTAAAGTGAGTGCTGTCATTTGGGCTGTATAAGGGGGACTGTACGAAGTCAAGGGAGACACAAAAATCCAGGGAGACAGGAGAAGGAGGACGGAGAGGAGGAGGCATCTAAACCATACCAAGGAGAGTGCATTGTCCAGCCCCCTTTCCTAGCTGTCCAGAGTGTCCTGAGATCCAGCTGACTTTCCAGAATCACAAACCAAGGTTTACTTTGTAAGTAGCAAATAACCCCAGCCCTAAATTCAATAAGCCCTTCCTTTTGTAGCATTGCACCCATTGAAAACCTAATTGAAAACCTATAGAAACCCCATTGAAAACCTCACATTGCTAGTGTAATTCAGTCACCTTTTCATAGAAGAATCTGTGTTTCGCCTGTGTATGTTGGCATATTCCCTTTGGTAAACCTCTCATTGTCTGTGTAAATCCATAGCATATTCTTAAGTAAATCAAATAATTCCCCATTGAAATTCACAGTACAAGTTGGTGTCATGACCCTCGCCCAAAACCCCCTTTGGCAAACCCATTGGCCAGGTGGAGTCAGGACTCAGGCCTCTAGAGCCTGGCATCCTCTTCAAAAGCCCTGATGGGGCCAGTCCTGGTGCCTATGGCGCCAGGCTCATACACCATGAAAAGCAATGTGCTTGGGAAATACTTTATTGTATTGTCAGCCAACATGGAGGCATCCACATAGCTTGGTTCCTAAGAACCAAGCGATGCAGTCTAGTGTTTTGGGTGTGGCAGCCTCGGGACTACTTTACCTGGACTATTTTGTTGGGGCTGTTTAAACCACACCCGAGCAAGACCACACGCTTCGCGTTACTTTGCAGCGTGCAACGTGACGCTCACCGTGTCCAGCTATTCCCTCGAACCTCAGAGAAGCAGAACCTGCAAGGAGGCAAAAGGAACATCTTTAGCAGCAGCATCTTACCTGCAGTCTTCATCTTTAAACACTCGAAGCTACTGAATAGCTTCCTCGAATCTGCACGCCTCCTGGACAGAATGACCTGAAAGAGGAAGATAGAGGCAACATTAAAGAAAGCAGTAGAGACATTTACAAATTACGAACTGCTCAAAAGGCTTACCTGGCTGGTCACCTCTCGGCTGGAACCACTCCGGACATTCCACTCACGCTGAAGAGCACCGCGACCTACAAGGAAGGAAAATACAGGTTAGCAAAGACAAGACTTCGCAACGTTGCGCATAGCGCTTACTTACCACATCATAGCGCTCTTAATGCGCCATCATTTACCAGCGAGGCTCAACCAAGGCAGTTCGCCGCGCTGAAGCTCTGCATACCTAAGGGAGAAAAAAGACATTTTAAACAAAGAAAGGCATGCAGGATAGCAACAGAACTAAAGACCAGCAATAAGACCTACCTGAACAATATCAAACAGGCCGGCGTCAGTGAAGTAACTGGACCGCACTCGCCTGTGAAAGACAACGTGCCCCTGCAAAGAAGGCAGGACGGAGAGCACGCCTAATTCTACCAGAAGGTGAGGAGAGGGCGCCAGAGGGACTGAAATCATACGGGGGTGGAGGGAGGATACTTACGTCGGTCAGTCTTGAACACAGTCCTCCTGTATTTTCAGGCAGAACCTTTCCCGCAGACCACATCAGGGTGAAGCTGAGAAGCCTACCAGCGAGTAACCCGGCTGGGTGGCGTCCCTGTGGATACTAGGTGAGCGTAACAGTTGGTTAAAATTTTAAATTAACTCCCTTGTCCATAGTGTCTTTCTTTAATATTTTAAAGTTAAAGTATAGCTTCAAAAGAATTAGTCTCCTTGTAACTGAAAACTGAATTTTCCTGTGTATTGTGTGCATTACCCCACAAATTACTATTTGCATCTGTCATATTAAAACCCCAAACCGTAGTCCCATTGAGAGCAATCCCTTTTGCCTACAAATCTATCTGTCAGGTGTCTCTGTGTCAATGAAAACCAATTTTACTATTCTGAGCTATACCCCTTCCCTGACTTGCCGGTCATTGTAAATCAAGTGTAAATTGAATTTTCATTTGCTATTTGTATTTTTCCTTTTGCATTTACTTTCTCCCCAAAAATCGATTTTCCTACTTATTTCATCATTGCCCTGGGGTGGTGATTATTAGTCTCTAAGTTTACTTATCGCCTCAAGTGTAGCAACACGAATTTCCTTTTATTCTGTCCCATAGCCGTATGAGTAATAATAAAAATCTGATTCTGCTGTTTTGCTCCAAAAACGGGTTTTCACTTTCTTTACTGGCCTCCCATCCTGGGTTGGTGGGCTTTACTCAAAATCCGATTTTTCTCTCTCTATTCCTATTCCTTGCCACTGCCATCGGTTCAAAGGAATCAAGTCAGCTAATGTTGGGGGGTGAGTGTTGCAGGGGCAGTGCTAAACCATTTGGGTTATCTCTTTCTCAAAATTGATTGCTCTTTTTCTGTGTTGCCATTATAGATTGTGAGAATTCTAACAGTATATCTTCACCAATTTTGTTTTGAAGAGATTAGTGAAATTGTTTACCACAACAGTAGTGGCTGTAACATTTTAGATTTTCCTTTTCCATTAAGTAATAAATACCTTATTGATGCACACCGGCCTGATTCCTGGTCCATTTTGACAGAGGGTGTTTGTGGAGGTTGGGTGCGAGACGGGTTGGAGGCCTACTCCAATAAAAGAACCCATGGTTATTAAAGAGAAAAAGTGCTTTATTGTATGCCACATTTATTGTCGGGGAAGGAGTCCCTGGCTGGTGTGTGCCGTGTAATAAAACCGTGACTCTGCTCATCGAGCCCGGGCAACTATCCGAAGGCGAAGTGGGCTCTGAAGACAGTGGATACAAATCTATGGGTTTGTAGAATGATGTGGTTATGATAATAGAGAGTGACCCCAACCCCCTCTGACCTCGGGGGGGGGGAAAATGGGTGCCCACGTGGAGAAGGTATCGGACAGCCTTTTACCCGGTGAGTATATTTCAAAGCAAATGTTTGTAGTTTGTAGGGCGTAAGAACTAGCCATAGTTAAAACCGTTCATCTCTGTTTTGTTTACGGCCTATGTGAAAAATCCTCACTCCTACTCCTCTTGGGTCCTCATCTCAGGTGGCCAGGGAAAGGCCATCACTCTTGGATCCTGACCCTGGTGGTGGAGAAGCGAGCGAGGATCACCTGGTTGGAGAGTCCTTGGGGATTGGGACCAGGATGCCCACAGGTGAGACTCAGTATCCCCCTTTCCCTATTGAAAAGCAACCTAACCCTCCCCTGTCTTTATGGGCTATTGTAAGACATCTCCACACTTTACCAATGGCACTACTGGGATGAGGAAAAAGTGCCTAGGAATAACGAGCACTGCTAACTCCTTTCTCCACTCTAGTACTGGGATGAGAAAGATGTATTGTGAAGGTCAGTCATGTACCTCTAACTACAGTCAGGCAAATCCAATTGAGAAAGCACACCTGCAATCTGTCAAGTGGTCGCAGATGTATAAGAAGAGAGGCAGAGAGCAGCAAGAGGAAAACCAACAGGGAGGGCTGTGTGGGAGAGACCAGCAGGGGACCCTGCGCATGAGGAGGCAGCCATAGTGGGAACTGAGAGGAATCCTAGACACCGGCAGAGGTCCTAGAGAACCTGTGGAGCCCCGGGCGAGTAGGGCCATGAAGCTTCCACAGGTGTGAGAGCCACAGTGGTCGGAAGAGAGCTGCTGGAGCTGCAAAGAAAGAAGAAAGGACGCTGTCTGCGTCTGTAGAAGTAGAGCAGATCTGCCGGCGTGCGAGCAGGGCGCACAGAGACCCTCCGCCAGCCGGTGAAGCAGAAAGGAAGCAACTAGGCTGCTGGAAAGGAACGCCAAGGTCCGAGGAGTGCAGGGAAGTAATGTAATGGTTTATTGAGAAGCCACGCTCAACTTGGGGAGTTCCCGCCCTCCCCACTCAAGTGGTTATGCAACAAACTATTTAACAGATTCTTTTTTAGCCCTCTCTGACACATATCATGCCCCTTGGATCCCTCTTTCTTTGAATGACCTCTTATCTTCTACCAATAGATGGTCCTCTCATTGGAGGTCACTACATCTTGTTTACTGGGCAACAATCTCCTGTGGAGGTTATCAACTCTGATCGACTGTGTAAACAGGGTCCTCTGGACTCAGACTAAACACCCTATCAAATTAAAAATGAGTATCAATTATGTAAGCCTGAATGTTACCTGTCACATAATTGATCAACGCTCTATAATGTAGAGTTCCATTTAAAAAACAACCAAGTCCCAGACAGCTCTGTAGGAGAACAAACTGGTGATGGGGAACCCTTCTCAATTTTTGAAAATCAACCTTCCTTCCAGGTTTAAGTGGCAGTCCGCAGGGGAAGGGAACACCCTAAAGTTGTACATAAGTCCAAAATCAGAAGAAACCTTGAGTCCCATGAAACCAGACAAGGAAGAATCAGCTCAAGGTCTGACAGACATTCAGAAAAAGGGTGAGCCATTGTTTTTCCCCATTCAGGTAAATGAGGGGGAGGAACCAGTGCTCACCAGAGTGTGCCTGAATAATTGAAGGCGCTTCATCAGCGAAGAATTATTCAGAAACTCCCAAAAGATCAGATCATTCCCACATTTAAATTGATTGACAAATGGGAAGTAGGTCTGGAAACCCCAAATTCCCAAACATCTGCTGCCTAGTCAGTGTATGCTAAAAATGTCAACTGGCAACAAAAGCATCAACCATAATTGTTTGATCGTGAGAGATGTCCCTTCCGTCTTTATCTGGGAAGTGACATTCTCAACCGATTTGCAATCAATTTGGACCTTATTAATAATGAAGCCTGTTCCCGACTGGGGAGTAACCCCATGGGTTATGACAACATTGATAAAGCATTCGGTCAGCTCAATTGCTGCCTTATGCAGTTGAAGTTCAAGTGTGAGAAGAGGTTACCGTTTCGGGACAAGTGCGACAATGTACTCCTCTCCTCAAAATTAAGTGAGGACAGAACCTCAAACATCAGGACGCATATAAAGATCTAAATTCCCATCTCCAACATGGTTTATATTTTAATTACCTCTTGAATAGACCTAGAACACAACACCATTCGAATATTGGTGGATAGCAGCGACCCATGAAGTATCACTTTGGGCGCAGACACCTTCATTGGAATGGCAGTTGATGCCCAACATTATTCTATTGATTTAGGTAATGAAATCATGGGTCCAATCCCAAATGATTGTTTCGACATCAGTGACAGTATTTCTCCAGGAAAGATTTTAACTAGGCATGGGGGAATTTACCGGTGTACTCTTCCTGCCCCTTTGGTGTGGAAGAGGTGATCTGTGACATAAGGAGGGAGGTGGTAGTGTTTAGAGTCAAGGACCACTACCTCAAATCCCCTGGCCAGGTCAATACCATCATAAGAGATCTCTCCACCCAACTTGAGGATGCTGCTGAAATTGTCAAGCCTGAGGTCTTTCCAGGTTTCAAGCAGATGGTTGAGGTCGAGGGAAAAGATCAATCTTGCTATTCCTGTGAGACCGAGGAGCAAAAACAAAAGCTAAAACAGGTCTTCCTTGAATGCCAAGATATCTTTTCAGTAGACTCATATGACTGTAGACACACATCCATTCATTCAACCACCATTCCTACGGATCCCGAGATGGCTCGCGTATTTGTGAAACAATACTGTTACCTCTCCCATCCATCGACGCACTCGCAGATATTATTAAGAAGTTAGAATCACATGGGACAATTCGTCCAATCCACAGTACCTTAAACAACCCGATAGTGGGGATCCTCAAACCAAATGGCCAATAGAGACTATGTGCCGACCTGAGGGAGTTGAACAAATGGGTCAACATGTCAAGATGGCCCCTTCCCTACATTGATCAGGGACTGGACCAGATCCAAGGGTCAAAGGTGTACACCGCCATTGACCTGACCAGCGTGAGTAGGGAAGACCAGTACATGCTTGCCTTTACCTTTGAGGGGCAGCAGTACACCTGGACCCAAACCCCCTTTGGATACATACATTCCAGCAATCAGTTCAACACCTTCCTACATGAGGCCATGCCCGATTTGGGAAATATGGGAAACCTGGCCTATGTGGATGATTATTTTGATGAGGAGCTCAACTGTAGAGAAACATATAGCACAAATCTGCTATGTTCTAACCCAGTTGCAGAAGGCAGGAGCAAAACTGTCCTTTCAGAAGGCACAGTGATGTAAGGCCCGAGTGAACTCCTTAGGGCACAACATCACACCTGAGGGTCTTAATCCCCAGGTGAGGAAGGTGGAAGCCTTATTTAAATTAAAAGACCCTACCACACTGCGAGAATTAAGAAGCCTTCTTGGACTTAATAATTACAGTCGAAAGTTAATTGAAGACTATGCAGAGGTCACGCAACCAATGGTTCATTTATTAAAGGCTGGAGTCAAGTGGGAGTTGGGTCTAGAACAATCCGAGGCAGTTAAACAACTGAAAAGAAGCCTTTCCCAGGCTCCTGGTTTGGCTTACCCCATAAAGAACAAGGAGTTCTTCTTGGAGACGTGGTCGTCCGATACTTGCCTAACAGCGGTATTGTACCAAAAGCCTGACAAGTCAACAAAGGCATCTCATATGTGAGCAAGACTTTGAGCTCTGTGGAGGAAGAATTCAATGACTGTGAGAAGGCATTCCTGGTAACGGCGTGGATGCTGAAAAAGTACCGCCAATTCATACAGGGGGAGCACATAATTGTCGAGACTCCTCACCAACTATTGCAGTATCTACAAAGGGAACATTAGTAATTCCAGAATTACTTCCTGGGTTCTATTCATGCAAGGCTTTCCCGTGGAGGTCAGATATGGCCTAAACAAGAAGAGTCCCCTCGCACAAGGGTTGGCAGATTTGCATGATTGTGCTCAAGGAAACTGTCTCGAGAAAGTCTAATGACCAACAACAACATGGAGGCATACTTAATTCTCCACACAAGGTCTATGAAGAAGACCCATGTCAGGGGATACCCACAGTTTATGTGGATGGGTATCCTACCATGTTGATAACAACAGGGAAAGAGAACTGGTGGCTGGCATTGGGAATGCCTAGGTGAATGATATCCCAAAACCCTTCGTAGTAGTCAGGGTTGCAGAATTGATGGCTGTTTATCAAGCCATCTTCACTGCAGTGCATCACCAACTCAATGAACCGGTCATAATCACTGACTCTGATTATTTCAGGAATGGGTTTGTGGAGCACCTGTTTAACTGGAAGAATTGAGGTATGCTTTGTGCCAACAACAAACCCCTAAAGCATGCCAAACTGATCCAGTCAATCGACAATCTGGTTACCTCCAATGAGATGACCATCTACTGGAAGAAAATAAGAGTTAATTCCAAGATACAGGGGCCAGATAAGGCTGGGAATGACCAGCTGGCGAAAACTGGAACCCTGCAGGGGGATTTAATAGAAACCGAATCCCTGATGGGTGAAATTCAAATGGCAGCTGTCGCCAGGTCACAAACTCGTGCTAACCGCTAACTCTCAACAGCCCAGTGGAGTAAAGATACCACAGATGCAGATTTGATCACTGTCCTGAAAGAGGACACGATCATTGGGATATGTTATCAACACATTGAAAACCCTGTAAGCTTTCCTCTAATGGAGTCAGATTATGCCGGTAAAGAGGATCTCCGGGTGTTGATGAAGTTTTCCAAGATGTTCCAGATCCAAGAAAGTTTGTTGGTAAGGAGAGCCCTATCTGACAGTGACCAGTGGGTGGTACCTACCTCATTCTGAAGCATGATGTTGAACCACACCCATGCCATGGCCACTGCTGGTCGTAGGGGGCTTTATGTGACATTGGAAATCTTGCGCAAGGTTGCCTCCTGGCCACACATGGGCCAGGACCTTGACACTTACCTAAAGGAGTGTTTTGTGTGTGCTAAATTCCAAACCAGTTCCTTCACACAGAGAGCTCCCCTCCAAAAATGGGGAATGACACTGTCTTGGTCAGATTTGCAAGTCGATTTCATCAGGCCAGTGATATGCTCCTCTAGAGGAAACAAGTACATGTTGACTGTGGCATGCTTGTTCACAAAGTGAATAGAATATCTTCCAGCCCAGAATTGTAAGGCAGAGACAGCTGCTGCACTAATGATCAACCACATCTTCTCTCATTTCAGCCTCCCACAAAGGATTTAGTCGGACCGAGGAAGTCATTTTACCAGTGAAGTGATGGCGAAGATGTTGGAGATTCTAGGGGTAAAAAGAAAACTCCACATTGCCAACTGCCGGCCTCAAGTGGGAGGTAGAGAGATACAACAAAACAATTTGTGAGTATCTTAAAGAAGTTTGCGGCAGAATCTGGACCCAGTTGGGAC
Source organism: Ambystoma mexicanum (assembly GCF_040938575.1). Taxonomy (NCBI): domain Eukaryota; kingdom Metazoa; phylum Chordata; class Amphibia; order Caudata; family Ambystomatidae; genus Ambystoma; species Ambystoma mexicanum. The sequence continues at coordinate 1,077,435,012 of NC_090922.1, forward strand.
ATTCAATTGCCATTTGTCTTGATGGCTTTTAGGTCTACACCATTTTCTGCAACAAAAATGTCTCCATTCGAGCTCATGACCGGACAAAAAATGGTGTTACCACAACATCTGCTCTATAGGACTCGAGAGCACACACCTATAATTGCATCCACTACTCATGAGTACATTGAAAATTTAAGGAAGCACTTCCAGCATGATTTTGCTTATGCTCGGCACAATTTAGAAAAGTTGTCTGAAGGAATGAAGACCTACTATGATGTAAAGACCACCAAGAAAGAATATGAAGTAGGTGACAAGGTTTACCTGTACAATTTTCAAAGGAATCAGGTCAATGAGTGGAAATTCCAACCATTTTGGTTTGGTGCCTTTCAAATTGTAGATACAATATCACCTGTTGCTAACAAGATCCGCATCCCAAAAGGAGAACAGACAGAAGAAAATGGGTCCACATCAGTTGAAATGCTGTCATCCCAGACACGCTTTATGACTCTGATTGATGAGCCAAATGAAGTCGAGCAGAGGAACCATCTGAAGAATGAAAAGGAAGAAAGAACAGTCAGATGGAAATATATATTTTTTATTTGTATATAGTCATTTACTTGGTGTTATTGTACAAATGAAGAAAATAAATAAAATGTGTTTTGAGAAATGGTCAGGTTGTAATTGTATGTTGTTGTAAATTCTATGTAAATCGTGTGGTGAAATATGTGTGTAAAAAGTACTGAAACTCGTTTTCTATCTTTTTATTATATAAGTAACCACCATAACCTCCAGCCTGGAGGTAAGAGTGAAGCCTGGTGAGAACCCCAGGGACCAGGAAAGAAAGGAAGAAAGGGGGTGCCATGCCACACCTTCCACCCCAAAGATGGAACGGGGCTGGAGTACCCACTCCAAAAGGAAGTAAGAAAAGGGGGTACCTTACCATACCCCCAACCCAGAGATGGAAGAGGAGACTGCATTGCCCACTCCCTGATGAAGGGAGTGGGGATGTGGGGTGCATTAATAGGCACCAAACAGAAGTCCCTTTCACATGAATGGCAGGATTTTAAACACTAAAACAAAACGGCCTGGCCTTTGTTGTTGTTTTTCAAGTAAAATTAAAGAGCCATGTGGAAAGGGGCCTACCTGTCATTCCCAATGGATAAGCAGCATGTAAATGTACAAAAGAAGGAAGAATCAAAGATCCCTTTCACATGGAAAACAAGATTTGTAAACAGTGAAAACAAAAATGGCCTGCACAGGTGTGCGTAAATAAAAGCAGTTTTTAAAAGTGAAAAATGATCACAGCTCTCAGAAAACTGCCAGGAAAAGAAAACCTGATGTGCGGGTCAACAAAAAGCAATGTATATTATGTTTCGTCCACAAAATTCCAGTGACATTTGAAGAGCCACATTGTTTTCATGAAGAAAATGTCAGCCCAAGGCAGACCCTTTTTCTGGCTGTGGGCAAAACTTCACAGGGAAATCTGGCACTCTCAGCCTGCATGCCCCATCTCCCATCTAATTACCAATTGCAATAACGCGTCCTGCTAAAGGTGTTGAAATTCAGGGTTCTCCATACCTGCTGGCTCTGAAATCATTGACTACAAGAAAGGTTACTCTTGGCTGGAGCATGACTAATGTGTGTGAAAATGGGGGCACCCACTTCAAATAGCAAGCTTCCAACACAAATGAGACTGATGAACAAAACCTCTGGGTACAGGCTGACCCAATAAATGGCCGGAAGGCAGGAAGAGGGCCGTTTGTCTCACATGAAGATTCACAATTAATTTAAAAGGACCATTATAATTTAGGCCTTTTTCTCAGCCATCAGGCTCAGGCGGAAGGATTTCATCTATGTACCATTTCTTATGTAATTTCCAGGTGATTTTGGGGATATCAAATTCATCTACCTGAGACTCTGGGAACAGTAATGGCCAGTTAAACTAGGTTTCTGGCTGATCTGAACATGTTCCAAATGTGAGAGTTGGTGAGCGGGTGGAAAATGAAATTAGGGATATGCTTAATAATTTACATATTCATGACTGTTATGCTTTTTTATGGAAACGGCAGAAAAGTGCCACATGGCCGTGCTACATGGTATGGATTTGGTGGTCGGTTTATCTAATGCTCCATAATTGGCTGAATCAGAAAATATGTTTAGTATGCAGTTGCTAGCAAAATTATGAAGTTGTGATACATAACTAGTTTTAGCCAAAAAGTTGAAAGGAGAACAAATGGTGATTACAAATGGGAATTGCCACATGTTGCTCCAGGCCCCTAAACCAATACTGACTTGGAGGCTGGGTTTGGGAGGAGAGAGAAGGGTAACTGTCCAATCCTAGTGGAAGGGTTATTGTAGGGTACTTCCCCAAGATTGTAAAACTGGTGATGTAATTGCTGCTATATGAGGGGACTGCACTAGGGCAGGGGACACACAGAGAAAAGAAAGAAAGGAACAGATAGACAAGAGGCAGACGATTAGGAAGGCTGCTGTAATTTACCATCCGACAGCTGTAAGGAGACACCAGAGGAGAATGATGAGAGTGCATCGTGGTGGAGCTGTCTATTCCTAGGAAGGCCGACACTGACTGGGTCCTATGGTGGAGAGCGGGAGGCCATCTTTGAGAGTGGAGTGACCAGACCCCTGCCCTATCTTTCCTGAGTGTCCTGAGGTTTGTTATCTAAGTAGAACTGAGCCCTGGAAAACCAAAAGGTTGGGGGTCTGCTTGCCTTGAATCTCTTCCCTTTATAGTGGGCAGGGAGGCAAAACTGTGTAGAGCCTTATCCTATTTAACCAAAAATATTAATTTAATTAATTCCCCATTTGGCAGAACACTACAAGGTTTTAACTATAGCCTATACATTAATTGGTTAATAATCCTTGTTGTCCAGCTGACCCAGACTACTTTGTTCTTAAATCAGTCCAAGCTTTTTATCCAGCTTCCCCAACACAGGCCTTTCAGTAAGGGGGATCTGAAATCCAAAATTCCCCAAAGAATTCACATTTTTCTGTCTGACTTCCCCACATAGCAAGGGAGGGTCTGAAAAACAAACCGATAAATCACCCTGTGGTTTTTTTTAAATTTATTTTTATGTTTTTTTTAACCCTTTAAGTGCCATGGGTTTTTCTCCCCAGTGCCAGGGCCTTTTTTGGTGATTTTGGTATGTGGCCATTCAATGGCTTGTAACTTTTTTGTTACATGAGATATCTCGGCCAAATTTGGCTCCTTTTTTTCCCACATGTAGGCGGTCGTAACACTGAATGCCAGGTTGCTGCAGGGGGGTGAGAGAAAATAAGGAAAAAGTGCGAAAGTTTTGGGTTTTTTCAAAAAATGCCAATAAAATGATGTACAAAGAAGTCTGTGTTTTTTTCCTTTTAAGAGCTAGGAACAAATGGTTTGCTGTGCTGAGTTCCCCAATTCTGTGGCTTTCAGGAACAGGTTGAGTGGAAATGGAAAAACATTATTTTGATGTGGTTATCAACCGTTTTGTGAGAGGTAGGTGATTTTTGCCATTTTTGCCAATTGGACATGCATGGACGGAATGGAAGAAAAGGGCAGGAAAGCCAAATTGGAGGACAGAAAGTCATATATTTCTGAAAAGTAGACAAAATTCCAAGTTTAGGAAGGGGTGATTTGCATAGGTCAGGCAACAACTAGGTAGGGGAAACTGCCATCGAATGGGGGAAAAGTGGGAAAATGACTGAAAAAAAAGGTATGTATTGGACATGGTTGGCTTGGTACGGCAATGGCTTCTATGAATTTTGAGAAAAGCAATGCTCTGCTACATTCCCCCGACTCTTGCAGTTAGGAGAGCATACAATTTTTGTAGTGTTTTTACAAAACAAGCAATAGCACAAGCAAAACACTGAGCCATGGTACACAGGAGTTTTACGCTCACGGCCTGACCAGACGCACTTAGCATGTGTAAATTGGGAAAACCAATGTGGTGAGGAATGGCAGCCATACATTTTTTGAAAGAGCACAGGCAGACCTTTTCAAGGGTAGGTGACTTGTGCAGGTTACAAAAGTGTATGGTGGCTAAAGCAGCGACTAAATGTAGGTCACATTTGGGAAAAGAAAGGGTTGTGAGACAAAGGGCACCAGCAAATGGGTCAAAACGTTATGAAAACCACACAAACACAACACATGGCCTACCGTCCCGCGTTCCCACAGGTGTCCCGATGAAAACGGTACCTCACATGTGTGGGTGCACGTACCTGGCCGCCCAGGGGAAAGCCTAAAACACAAGTAACCCCAAGTCTGTTTTCAGAGCGAAATCTCAGACATTCTGCCGACCGCCACAACATACAGATATGGGCCTCGGGTGTCCAAGCCACCGAGGAAAACGGGGAACTCCATGCATTTCCGAAAAGAGGACACCCATGGGAATCCACAGAGGTATGATTTGTGCACATCGCCCCAGAATTTTATTACCCAGACAGCCCTGCAAAGTCCGAAATGTGGGGAAAAAAACGCTTTTTCCGCACATTTCGCTCGACGCACCCATCGAAACACGCCCCCAACAACACATGGCCTACCGTCACCCGTTCCCACAGGTGTCCCGATGAAAACAGTACCTCACATGTGTGGGTGCACCTACCTGGCCACCCAGGGGAAAGCCTAAAACACAAGTAACCCCAAGTCTGTTTGCAGAGCGAAATCTCAGGCATTCTGCCGACCGGCACAACGTACAGGTATGGCCCTTGGGTGTCCAAGCCACCGAGGAAAACAGGGAACTCCATGCATTTCCGAAAAGAGGACACCCATGGGAATCCGCAGAGGTATGATTTGCGCACATCGCCCCAGAATTTTATTACCCAGACAGCCCTGCAAAGTCCGAAATGTGGGGAAAAAAACGATTTTTCCGCACATTTCGCTCGACGCACCCCAAATGGGTCGCAGGGACACCTCATGCAGGCCTCCCTGGGCCTCCTACAAACGGCTGCGTGAGGTACACCCCACCTCCATTTGGGGTGGGGGGAGAGGGCCACCACAAAAGGTGGGGCAGGACCCCCAATAGATGGGGCAGTAGGGTTTGGGCACCCTGGGGGCAGATTGCCACACTAATGTGGCCATCTGCACCAAGCGAAGTTGGGTAAACAAAAAAAAAATACAAATTCATAGGCTGCTTTTTAGGGGGGGCTGAGGGGCACCCTAAATTGGCAGAGAATGATGTACTGCAACGGGGGGTGGCCCTCAGCCCTCCCCCACCCCAAATGGAGGGCCCCACCTCATACAACCCTCCCTGGGGGCAGATAGGGGGGCCCACCTCTTGCATCCCTCCCTGGGCTCAGATGCCCCTTCCTAGGAGCATATATCTGCCCCCAGGGAGGGGGACAAGGGGTGCCCCCTTTCTACTTCGGTTGGGGGGGCACCCCCCCTTTCATTCAGTAAAAAATCCATGATGGCTAGTGGCCCCCACCCCCTTATCCCATAATTTCACTTTTTTTTTTTACATTTACTTGGAGCAGATGGTCAGCCATCTGCCCCGGGGTTCACATGCATGTGCCCCCATGCTTTGGGGGCCGGGAGGGGGAGAGGACTGCTTACTTGAAGCAGCCCCCTACCCCCCACCTCACAAACAGATCCATGGTGGTCTAGTGGGTTGATGGTCAAGGATCGAGCGCCCTGCGCCCGATCTGTGACCAGCAATGCCTCATATGTGGTGTCCTTGGAAAGGGGAGAAAGTCCCCTTTCCAAGGACACCACTTTTTGATCAATCCCTGGTGGTTCAGTGAGCCCCAGGTCCCCAAACCACTTCCCACCTCCCACCTCCCCTTGAATTTTTTTTTTATTTTTGATTTTTTTATTTTCACCCCTGGGGGCAGTGATTTATCTGCCCCCAGGGGTATCTGGCGCTGTGGCCCCATGCCTTGGGGCCACTGGGGGAGGGAGGCCGCTTACCTAGTAAGCAGCCCCCCCCACCCTTCCTCACAAATGGATCTGCGTTGATCCACTGGCATTGCTGCCTGCGGATAGTGCGCCATGCGCCCAATCCGCGGGCAGCAATGCCTCATATGTGGTGTCCTTGGAAAGGGGAGAAAGTCCCCTTTCCAGGGACACCACTTTTGTTCCATCCCTGGTGGTCCAGTGGGCCCCAGGGACCCAAACCCCCCCCAACCTCCCTCCATCCCTCGAATTTCTTTTTTTATTTCACCCCTGGGGGCAGTGATCATCTGCCCCCAGGGGTCCCTGGCACTGTGGCCCCATGCTTTGGGGCCACGGGGGAAGTGGGCCGCTTACCTAGTAAGCAGCCCCCCCTCCCCCGCGTCACAAACGGATCTTCATTTGATCTGTGACGTTGCTGCCCGCGGATCGAGGCGCCCTGCGCCCGATCCGCGGGCAGCAATGCCACACAATTAGTATTGTTGGAAAGGGGAGAATCTCCCCTTTCCAACGATACCCGCCTCGATCTCCGGCTTGAAATACAGCCGGAGATCGAGGCTAACAAAGAAGGGAACTCACCTTCTTTGTCCACCGCAGCAGCCGAAAATGGCTGCTGCGGTGGATTTACTTTCAGTTTCACGCCGACGTGCGTTACGCACGCCGACGTAAAACTGAAGGTAATCCAGCCCCTGGCAGTGAGGGGGGACCTCCCCCTCACATAGCCCGGGGGTTGGATTACAGTTTTGAGCGATCCCTGCTTTGCAGGGATCGCTCAAAACAAGGTGCCGAAAAGGACGAGCTATCTCGTCCTTGGCACTGCGTGTGCACTGTCAAGGACGAGATACCTCACCCTTGGCACTTAAAGGGTTAAACCAAAATCATCATTACCCATCCTGAAATCCTAGAGATGGCAGGGAGACAGATGCCCAAGGCTGGCAACAGCACTCCTGGCCATCCTGAAGCTCTGGTTTCACCACCTTACAACTATTCCCTGTGTGATGGATGTGGACCTTACTGGGGTTCTCTAGTACTACCGCTGCATTTGGGGATGTTCAACCCACACGGGAGACAGGCGGCCAAGGGCAGCACCCCTGGCCATTCTGGATCTCTGGCTGGGCTGTGTTATAGCTTTTCCCTCCAGTGAGTAATGGAGACCCTGCCGGGGTTCCCTGGGACTGCGGCTAGACTTTGGGACGATCGATCCACATGGGTGGCAGGCGCCTATGGCCAGGGACACCACCCCTGACCGTCCGACAACACTGGCTGCTCAGTATTATAGCATTCCCCTCCGGGGCAGGATGATGAACCTGCGAAGGCTCCCTGGGACTGCTGCTGGACTTGCTGATGGTCGACCCACATGTGAGACAGGCGCCCAGGTTTGGGGACATCACCCCCAGCCATCCTAGAGCTCAGGCTGGACTGTGTTACTGATTTCCCCTCCAGGGAGGGATGGGAATCCTGCCGGGGCTCCCTGGGGCCCTCGTTGGACTTGGGGAACAGTTGACCCACATGGGAGACAGACGCCCAAGGCTAGAGAAATCGCCCTCAGCCATCCTAGAGCTGTGGCTGGGCTGCATTACAGCTATTCCCTCTGGGGAGGGATGTGTACCTTGCTGGGGCTCCCTGGGACCACCGCTGGGCTTGGGGACGGTAAGCCCTCATGGGAGACAGGCGCCCAGGGCTGAGGACATCACCCCCGACCATCCTGGAGCTCTGGCTTTGCAGCTTTTTCCTCCAGTTGTGGGATGGGGATCCTGCAGGGGCTCCCTGGGATCACAGCTGGACTTGTGGATGGATACCCACATTGTAGACAGGTTCTCAAGGCCGGGGGCAGTACCTTGGCCATCCTGGAGCTCTTGCTGTGCCATGTTACAGCTTTTTCCTCTGGGAAGGGATGATGACCCTGCAAGGAATCCCTGGGACCGCCGCTGGACTTGGGGACAGTTGACCCACATGGGAGGCAGCCGCCCAAGGCTGGGGACATCACCCCCAGCTGCCCTATAGCCCTGGCGTGGCTGCGTTCCACCTTTTCCCTCTGAAGAGGGATGGGGAACCTGCCAAGGCTATCTGGGACCGCTGCTGAACTTGTGGTCGGATGACCCACATTGGAGACATGCGCCCAAGGATGGGGCCAGCACCCTGGCTGTCCTGGAGCTCTGGCCATGTTACGTTACAGATTTTCCCTCCGGGGAAGGATGGGGACCCTGCCAGGTTGTCCAATGACCACTGCTGGCCTGGGGGGACAGTCTCCCCATGTGCAAAGCAGATGCCCAAGGCAAGGGCGGCACTCTCGGTTGTCCTAGAGCTCTGGCTGGGATGCGTTACAGCTTTTACCTCTGGGGATGGATGGAGACCCTGCCGGAGCTTCCTGGGTCCGCAGCTGGACTTGGGAAGGGTCGATACACATGGGAGACAGGTCCCAAAGGCCAGTCTTGGGCCTTGCCGCACTGTATTCATTCATAAAATGCACTCTAAGGTGGTCTCTTTTATTCCCACCTTTCTGTCATGCTTTTTCATCTGTGCGCTATTATTTCATAGATTATTTTCAAAAGGGCACTCTCCCTTTTCACTATCGTCAGCCAATAGCTTTGCCCGCAAAGTTTTCATGCAATTCAATATTCAAAATGCGTGATTTCAAATTTTCATTCAGCTCAGTATTCAATATGTATAATTTAGCTTTGATTCAACTTCTTATTCAGTTCAGTATTTTGTTACTGTTATGGTTTATTGAGAAGCCACCCTCAACACAGGGTGTTCCTTCCCTCCCTACTCAAGTGGTTATGCAACAAACTGTTTAAGAGATTCTTTTTTAGCCCTATCTCATACACATATCATACCCCTTGGATTCCTCTCAGATGAGCTAACAATGAGCCAAGAACCAGGCCAGTGTACGGGAAATATATTGGTATTTATTTATTTAAATTAAAAGTAATAGAAAATAGCACAAAAATGTCAATCACCACTTTATCCGTGGCACTACACAATCAACTTCTCTCACCATAAATTAATCACACAAGTGAGTTAAAAAGAACACAATCACAGTTCTTCACTTTCTGCAAATTTCACTTCACAAAATAATTACACTGATCAATAACGAAGGCACTTATCATGTGATGTTGTGCGATTTTTTGATTTTCGTACAGGCTTAAAAGGATCCTGGTTTCCCCTCCAGGGAGGGATGGGAACCATGTTCGGGATCGTAGGGCCGCCGCTGGACTTAGGGACAGTCGACCCACATGGTAGACAGACGCCCATGGCCAGGGCCATCACCCCCGACCGTCCTAGAGCTCTGGCTGTATTGCGTTACAGCTCTTTCCTCCACTGAAGGGATGGGGAACCTGCCAGGGCTCCCTCGGACTGCAGCTGGACTTGTGGACGGTTGACCTATATGAGACAGGTGTCTAAGGTCAGGTCAGCAGCCCTGGCCGTACTGAAGCTTTTGCTGTGCCACATTACAGCTTTTCCCTCTGGGAGGGATGATTACCCTGCAAGGAATCCCTGGGACCACAGCTGGACTTGAGGATGGCCAACCCACATGGGAGACAGCCACCCAAGGCCTGGGACATCACCCCCAGCCGTCCTAGAGCTCTGGCATGGCTGCATTACATCTTTTCCCTCTGGAGAGGGATGGGGAACATGCCGGGGCTTCCTGGGACCACTGCTGGACTTGTGGTCAGTTGACTCACATTGGAGACAGGTGGCCAGGGGCAGCACCCCATCTGTCCTGGAGCTCTGGCTGAGCTGCCTTACAGCTTTTCCCTCTGTGGAGGGATGGGGACCCTTCAAGGACACCCTAGGACCACAAGGTCAGGGGCAGAACCGTCTGCTGTCCTGGAGCTCTGGCCATGCACCGTTACAGCTTTTCCCTCCTGGGAGGGACGGGGATCCTGCCAGGTCATCCGATGACCGCTGCTGGCCTGGGTTGTAGTCTCCCCATGTGCAAGGCAGATGCCCAAGGCTGGGGACAGCCGTCCCGGATATTCTAGAGATCTAGCTGGGCTGTGTTACAGCTTTTTCCTCCAGGGATGGATGGGGACACTGCCAGAGCTCCCTGGGACCACCGCTGGACTTGAGGATGGTCGAACCATGTGGGGGACAGGCCCCAAAGGCCTGGGACATTAACCCCAGTCATCCTAGGAGCTCTGGTAGATGTAACATTACAGATTTTCCTTCCAGGGATGGATGGGGAACCTGCCAGAGCTCCCTGCGGCCACTGCTGGACTTGTGGTTGGTCGATCCACAATTGTGACAGGTGGCCAAGGCCAGAGGCAGCTCCCGAGGCTGACCTGGAGCTCTGGCTGGGCGGCATTACAGCTGTTCCCTCCAGGGAGGGTTGTGCACCTTCCTGAGGCTCCCAAGGACTGCCGCAGGAGCCCAAGGCTAGGGACATCATCCCAGTCCTGGCAGCCCTGGCACGGTCCCCATCATTCACTGGAGGAAAAAGCTATAATGCTGCCCAGCCAGTGCTCCAGGACAGCTGCCGGTGCTGCCTCTGGCAGCTTTCTTTCATGTGGGTCGACCCCAAGTCCAGTGGCAGTCATGGGACGGGGTCACCATCCCTCCCAGAGGGAAAAGCTGTAATGCGGCACAGCAAGAGCTCCAGGACGGCCGGGCCTGCTGACCCTACCTTAGGCACCTGTCTCTCATGTGGGTTGACCGTCCCCAAGCCAAGCAGCAGTCCATGGGAGTCCCCGGCAGGGTCCCCATCTGGAGGAGCTGATGAGTTTTATGACGGTTGTCAGAGATGTTGTCCCCCTATTGTTCAATAAAAAAAACTTGCATCGACATATGTTGCTGTCATTTAAAAGATGAAGTTAATGGGATGTAGTATGGCATGTAGTATGGCATGTGGGCTGAGCAGACAACCAATCAAGACAACCAATCAAGGGATTTTTTGAGGGAAATTGAGCTGATGGAACTCCCTTCTGATGTGGGGTGCACAGTCACCCAGACTAGCATTTCTCTTATTTTCCGGATTCAGTTGAAGCTCTTAAAATGGCCCACCAAAAAAATACTACAAGCTTTTACATAGTAACGATGCTTTGATGGCCTGCCCTGTGCTCTAGGATTCAGGAAATGGAGAACTAGGAAATTAAAGGGGCAAAGGACACTGTGACAAAGTGTATTTGGCCCTGCAGAAATACAAGAATGAGTAGAGCAGGGATCTGCAACCTTTGGCTCTCCAGATGTTTTGGAATACAATCCCACCATACCAACCAGCATAGTCAATAGCCATAGTTCATTTGAACTGTAGTCAGAAACACCCGGAGAGCTAAAGATTGCAGACTCCTGTCCACTCAGCCCTCACATTGCTGCAAACCAAGAGCCAACTCAATCATAAAGGTCAAACTGGAACAGTCAAGAGGTATACCTTCTTCACATTTTATGGTGATGTTGACCAAGGGAAAGCTGTGCTCTTAAGAGGGGTGTGAATGTGATTCAGTAGCAACCCAAGCATCAAAGCACAACAGTCTGGAATAAACGGAATAAAGGGAATGTCCAATCAAGGTACTATAAAAGTAGATACAATTTAATAAAACACACCATCTGCAAAACAACTAAATAGGAAAACCCTACAGAAAACCCACCCTGAGGCAATAACAGAAAATAAGCAAAGATACCCCAATTCAGCACTCTGAGTAATGAATCAGCAGTAAAAGGCAAGTGAAAACCACAATATGTTTTAAAAAGAATGTTTCTTGCATGCAAAAAGGGAAATGGTAACCTAAACAGCACAGCACAGGAGCTGCATTTAAGATAGGGCCCCCTGTATCAAAACTATGATGATCATAAGCAGCCCATGATTGTGGGATAAACTCTCAAATAAAGCTATGCCCGAGTTTAGGTATGGTGCATGGCACTACTTATGATCATGGCAGCCACATACAATTTGATATCACACATGTGTCAGTTCCTGTGAGTCTGCTCTGCTGTGGAAGGTGATGTGTATTCTGGCCAGACAGGTTGACCTGGACAAATAACAGGAAAGTAAGCTGAATGACCATGCCTCTTTGATCCCTTTGTGAGGGTACATAATGCCCTCCGTCAGAGACAGCCACCCACCAGGCAGCTGCTCTGGGCCCAGGCATCAAAGGAGCAAACCCGTTCAAATGGAGTAGCCTCGCACCAAGGTGCTGAATTTCTAAAGGCCTGTGATTCTAGTGAGAAAGGAAGGGGTCATGCTAGAGTAGCCAGGAAGGCTCGGTTCAGTGGAAGGAGACTTCCACCATTTTGTTTTTCTCTGCCTCTCTCATCTTCCTGTCCCTTCCTCTTCCTCTAAAGCAAAGAACTTTGGGTGTGTTGTCAGATGGGCAAAGTTCACTTCTTTCAAGAACAGGGATGGGACCACTAAGGTAGGTTAGCCTTTGTCCAATCTCCTGTGGACATTTACCTTTAAAAGAAGGGGTCTCACCACTTCTTTGATTCACTGTGGAACAACACCTGAGAAGGACACACTGGACCTCTTTTGGGAGAGCTGTACTTTCCAAAGCCCTCAATGCGTGAGGTGAACGAGTAGTCCAAGGCAGAGGAAAGCTCTGCCCTACCCACTCCCAAGGCATGGTGGTGTCTTTTGCTATGGATCATGACCTGCCACTCTGCACCGGAATCTTCCAAGACTGGTTGAGCAGACCCTAAAAGGACTTATTGTGTCCTCGAGGCCCTGAATTGCGTGTCAAAACACCTAGAGGAACAGATCTGCTAAGGATTACTGTTCCGCTGCCTCAAAACAAGTCGGACGGCCTTTGAAGCAGATTCTATGCCATAGACACCAAGGGATCCCACCGGTGCTACTTTCTGGCACTCCTCCAATCCTTTCAATAATTGCTCCACCATAGAGCCCATTTGATGCTGCATTGTGCACTCGCTGAGCCTGTCAACTGCTAAGCTCAAATCAACTGCTCGATGCCAGGACCGGGATCGAGCTAAGGGAGAGTAGTTTGCCGACTCAGACCAGGTTTTATACCACAACTCGACCCAACTCGCCGCTTGAAGTGCTGCTTGGCCGAACTGTACATCAGAGCCACAGAATAACCATTTCAATAACTGCCACCCTTTGACTGAAAACACTGGAGCGTCATTTATCGACCCTTGCTGGTGGTTACAACTCGACTTGACTTGGCCCAACCGCAGATCGATTCTGGTGAGCGTCCCCACCTGCATCGCCAAAAGCCACCTTTGAGCCGCACACGGCTACTGCATTTGATTGTATTCAATGCCTGCTTGCTGCTTGAGGTCACATGATCTACCATGCCCAAAATGATCTTCATCCACTCACATCACTGCTCGAAGCCGAGTTTGACGTTGTTGTTCCACCAAATACCCAAAATGAGGTACTGTCAAACAATAACTGCCCCTTTGGCCACTTGAGCCCTAGAGACTGGTTAGGTTACTTTTGCACCTTGTTTCACCCGACGACATATCCTTTTAGTGGTTAACAATTGCCTATTATCCCTGTATTTATGTTCTGAGTATCGGCCTAGAATTGACACTTTGCCAGTTTTTCAAATGTTCTTGCTTGCTTTAATAATTTTGAAGGCAAATCTAAACTATAAGGCTGAACTGTAAGAAGGAGCAAGCAGCTTTCAGATGCCTTCACCATGAGACAGTAAATCAACAAATGGGTGTAAAATGTGGCACTTTGCATATTTTTTCAAAATTCTACTTTTTTGATTGTTTCCATATTTCTGGGACAGAAATATGCAATTTTTACCCTTTTGTGCAACATTTTTCTTTTCCGTAGTTATACCATTATGCGGAAGAATGATGCATGTTTCTTAGGTAGCCTTCCAACCATCCATTTGCTGGTGACAAACTGAGTTTGATATAATATTATGATACTGATTTTCAGAAAAGTGCATAATATGAGCCTGTGCTACCCTCTGTGTATTTCTTTGGCAACAACAAGTGGATCCATCAAAGCATAGAGGATATAAGAGAGGAATCCTACTAGGGGGATTTAAAATGATGTAACAGTATTTTTTTGTAATGCGTTGCTTTAGATTGCATTTAGGTTATTGTTAACTGTCCTTAGAAGCCACAGATGTTTAACAGAGTTTTATCTTTCCATATTATGGGTTTTACTGGGGTTGGTAAGTATAATCTGCCTGGCCCCTGGCTCGCCAATACCGACAGCGCCGCTACTGTATGATTTTAAGCTTTACTGTGCTACAATTGCTACATACATTGCTGACTGTAGGTTGCTTCAATATTTCCAAATTCAATAGAAAGGTAGGTTGCTCAGACTCTAATAAACAACTTTATTGCTAATATTTGGAACTGTATTGTTTGACTATACTGTTCTTAATGCTCAAATGTTATCTCTACAAGATAATAAATGTAGATGAATGCTAAAGAGACTTATAGGATGATTGATGTGTTTCTATTAATGAATATAAAAAACACTTTATATTACAAGTGTAAATCGTTGGTTTAGTACTGAAACTGTCTATGGAATATTAATCCCACATGGTTATCATACACATAAGGATAATCAAAAATGTGTTCCTAGATATGCTATAAGTAGATCACAGCAATATTGGTGTTAGGGGTAGTGCTCTTCTTGCACTAAACTCCAAAGCCTTCCATGCGGTACAGTGCTATTCTCTGATACAAAATCTGTCACAGAACAAGGTAGCCATTTAGACTGCCTTTTGGGCGATGATTAAGTTCTGCTATGGAGCAGAGTTATCTCAAGCTCAAATACTTCATTGGACATAAAGTCAAATGTTGTGATTCCTAAATACTTGTATTGATGGACTTTTAAGAGATCTACGTTTTGTAGCTTCCACTTATAAGATTTTATTTTGGTTCTGGCATTCGGTTTACACATTATGATTTTCGTTTTTTGCGTGCTAATCATCAGATTATTGTTGGTCCCATATACATTTGTGACAGGAGTATGAAATTGTCTGCATAAAGCAGATAACGGATTTCTAGTAAGAGTTCACCAAAAACATGTTTTGCAAAAACAATGTATTTTAATTCGCAGTTCTAGATTTTAAACTCTGAGAATTATTAGCCTAGGTAATGGGACCAACTGTCATGGCTACCCAAATCGCATTAAAGGTGCCAACTGTCAAGGAAACCCAGATCCCAGACTAGATATTAATTGCATGGGTGCCAACAGCCATGGCAGCCCACAATCAAAACAAGATAAGGGTGCCAACTGTTAGCAAACCAGAAAAGATATTAAATGGAAGAGTGCCAAATGCCTGGGCACTCTTCCATTTAATAACTTTTCTGGTTTGCTAACAGTTGGCACCCTTATCTTGTTTTGATTGTGGGCTGCCATGGCTGTTGGCACCCATGCAATTAATATCTAGTCTGGGATCTGGGTTTCCTTGACAGTTGGCACCTTTAATGCGATTTGGGTAGCCATGACAGTTGGTCCCATTACCTAGGCTAATAATTCTCAGAGTTTAAAATCTAGAACTGCGAATTAAAATACATTGTTTTTGCAAAACATGTTTTTGGTGAACTCTTACTAGAAATCCGTTATCTGCTTTATGCAGACAATTTCATACTCCTGTCACAAATGTATATGGGACCAACAATAATCTGATGATTAGCACGCAAAAAACGCAAATCATAATGTGTAAACCGAATGCCAGAACCAAAATAAAATCTTATAAGTGGAAGCTACAAAACGTAGATCTCTTAAAAGTCCATCAATACAAGTATTTAGGAATCACAACATTTGACTTTATGTCCAATGAAGTATTTGAGCTTGAGATGACTCGTAAATTACAAACTCTTAATCTCGCAAGCAAACATACTTAGAGGTAAATATGGCAAATTCTCCCTACAACACATTATGCAATTTTATCAACAAAAGGTGATTCATAGTCTGACGTATGGTATTGAAGCATTTATGCCTAAGGAATATGAGTGGTGGGATCAACTGGAAGCTCGCTTTTGGAAGCAACTGCTACATTTACCAAAGTCCACTCCTCTACCAATTATTAGATTTGAATTAGGTTTTTTATCACTGCAATCGCAATTTAAGTGGAAAATGTGTGCATTACTTAGGAAATCTATTTTGGGTTTGTCTACAGGTAACATATTGGGCTTCTCAGCACATCTGCTTGCTCGCGAACACAAGTTCAATAAATTATGGTGTAAAGATACTCTGAATGCTCGTTAATATACTCTGAAAGCTCTGGCTGATGCATCATTTTGGAACTCTTGCTACACAATCCAACACGGTCTAAAATAAAAATGTATCAACATGACTGGAATGAAAATCGAAATAGTTGCCTGAGCTATACAGATTTTGATGTGAATTTGTTTGGGCACAAGCGACTTCGCGTAATGGCCAATTACTTGGTCAAATGTCCATCGTCGTGCATACATGATCATACTTGTGTTTTAGACTGAATTTATGGCCGACAAGAGAAGTATTGGCTAGAAGGAGGATTATCTCGAAAGATCTAAAATATTGTCGCTTTTGTCAAGACAAAACTCAAATTGAAACTTTAGAACATTGCAGAACAGTGTGCCCTATGCCCTATGCTGAATAGTGAACGGATAATCTTCTTTAAGAAACACTTGATTGATAAATGTTGTACTATGGAAATGAGTGAAATATGGCAATACATTTTTAGTAGTTCAAAATTGGCAATGCGAGTGGCGATTGTACAATTTCTTGATTCAATTTTTCCCAAAAGTACCAAAGATGATCAACAAAGTAGAAATTGAAAGTATATTTACAGGACTATTACTTGTTATATGAATTTTAATTTTTTTGTACATGTATAATTGTGATTGACAAGATGTATTCATCTGACTTAATGTTGAAAATGTTTTGTTATATACATTTCAAAGGATGATTTTATCAACCAATCAAATAAAAAATAAAAAAAGAACTCTTTCTATTTAGTCACTAAAGAAGGGCTAATAGGGTTTTCAAGCTTGACAATAAATGACACAATAAATCTAGTAGAGCATTACTTGAATGAGTTATATACCACAACATATTGTTGTTCCAATATCCACTGAATGCTTTCAAGTAGTAAATAGGTGGTTGACATACAGATATTTCTTTAGTTGTAACTCTAACTCTTCTGTGGCTGTGGCACAACCAGAAGATCTTCCCATTAAACACTTCTCACTTTCATGAAAACTCCTGTTGCAAGCATATGGCCTTTATGTAAAACCCTTCAAATGAGGAAGGCTTAGACCAAGTTGCACATACACTTTAATGGTATTCTAGATTCACCTTAGAATACACAGAACCTCAAAATTGATGTTCAGGAGACTTAAGAAATCCTGAAAATGCCACTTGGCCTCGGAGCTTCACATCATAAGATTTAACACTGGAACACCTAGTCAGGTATTGCCTTACAGAAATGATACTGATCCTCACACTGCAGCACAATATATATTCTGAAGGAGACACTTAACTCCATCAGATAAAAAGCTATGGAAATTGCAGCTCTGAGATAACGAGCAAAGAGGTGGGACCTACATTTCATTACCCTCAAAGTGTGATGGGTTCATATTCAACAAAGCAAGAGGAGATACCCAGATGGTACGCCACTAAATTGAGTTAACTTGAGGCAGCATTTCCTTTCGTCACTTCACAACATTGACATTGACCACTAGCCAAGATCATGCCATCAGGCAGCAGTACTCCAATGGACAACTGTGGCAGTTGGGTTTCAGTTTTTACCTGGCTTAATTTAGAGGAAATATGCACTCCACCAATCACTGCATTAACCAATATTCATGTGCAAAATAATAAACATCCTAAGGGCATCCGCCGCAATGAGCTTAGAATTAGCCTTACTGGGGGAAATAATCACATGGTAGAAGGCACAATAATTGCACTAGCTAAAGGAGAACCTTTTTTCTAGATGTTGCAATGAGAGTTGCTTTCTTCCTATTGAACAAGAATGGAAGCTCTCATTTGGAGAAATTGTATCACGGACATGTAAGTCTCTAGGCAGAGATCTCCTGGGTAGACGCACAGGAGAAGGAGCTATAAAAGAACCAAAAGAGAAAAAGCAGGAGAAATTGAAGACTTCATGTAGTACATTTGAATGACCAGTACAAAAAATAAAAGCGTTACCTGTTTCTAATCCCTGGTTCTTCAGGTATATATCAAACAGACCATATGTGGGGATTTGAACCAGCGGATGAGGAATAACAAGATTATTTCTTTTAATTTATTCTAAAAATAATTTTATTCATCATAATACAATTCTATATATGTGTCTAAAAATGTCATAATACATTTGCCAATTAATAATAACCATCAAATGAATTATAAACTCAAATGCAAATACAATATCAACTCACACAATCAATTCTCCCAGTCATTCATTCGTACCCATAGTTTCCAAATTGGAAATAACTCTTCTAAATTTCCAAGTAACAAATAAATATGACTGTTACAACATTTTCTATGTATACAGTTCCTCAAAAACCCATTTCCCCGACCCTATCATAGATACAAGTGTCAATAACTGTTAATTCTCATTTTGAGCAGTCTGTAATCGTCGACATGTGTTTCGGTCATATGCTCGGGGACTACAATTATAGCACTACATTTTCCAATCTTCTTCAGGACTTTAGGCAAAGGTCTTGTTGTGCCTTTGCCTTTATATGGACTGATTTGAGTCACACCACCTCCACATATATATTAGGAGATGCAAGAAAAGGTAGATTGGAGTAAATCCTTCACTAGGTCCTGGCAGTGATATATTCACACCGGGCCTGGCGATAGATGCAGGTCAAACACTGTGATTGGTTATAGTTTTCTCTGTGATCTAATTTTCCAGACGACACAACGGGTATATCTCTGTCTTTCCTACTCCACCCCAAGCTGGGCAAACACTTCTAATAATAGCCTCAGAGGGATGTCAGGTTTAGTATTCCTCCTATATCAGAAGTTCCTGATTACTTATTTTCCTTTTTCGTAGGCAGTTGTTAACCAAGTTGATCTCATACCCTCCGCTCACACCGTAATCATTGTGATGTATCTACCGCGTAGTAATCCTATGGCCAGAACTACCATCTCAAATCAATGGAACGGGGGAAGACAGTGCAATGCAAGCCTACCCAATATAGCAGCAGAAGGTTACAGTGCTCCTAGCAGTAACCGTCACATTGCAAACTCCTTTGAAAGAGACATTATTAGCCATAAACAGTGACTGAATCGGAACAATGGATCAGGGGTAAACATAAAGGTAGAGTCCGAATTGCATATAATTTCAAAGAAAGACAATAACTCATATGCACAGAGATAAAGATTATTTTATCTTTCTGAAAGCCAAGACACGGGGCTCCGCATTAAACAGTGATTAGAAACCTCTGAGAACAGAAGGCAAGAAAGGGGAGAAAAAGCATATTGCAGCTCTTCAATCAAAAAATGTAAAGTGCTATACCCACAGGATAATTCTAGTAGCACAATAAGCCAGTGAGTGGATAGAAGACCTTTTAGATTCTGGTTCAGACAGTTCCATGATTCGAAAAAAAAGCAACAACATTTAATTAATATCCCCACACAAAAGAATTGAGAAATAACTAACGCCACAGGACAAGTGGTAGAAAACACTGACATTCATTTAGTTAGAATGTGCATAGAGAGGGAACAATAAAAAAAATTGAGGTACTTTTTGGAGTCAATGTGCATTTAAAACATGATGGTCTTTGTACATGTAAGCACTGGCTGACACATTACATTAGCAAAATCCGTAGGGCAGAATATGTTATTAAACCAGGTTTTTCAAAAGAAAGCTGACAAACACTTAACAAAAGAAAATGCAGAATGTTGGGCTGTTCTAGGAGGATTTCAACTCTTCAAGATCTATGTTCGTCAGGACAAATGTGCACTACACAAAATAACTCCATTAAAGCACTAGCTAACCATTACATAAAAACAATAGTAAACCAATCATTAGAGCAAGAAGTCATGATACAACAGGTAAGTCCATACAACACACCCGTTCTTTGAGTGGGCAAACCAGGTGGTTCTTATCATATAGTTTTGGACATCATGATGGTCAATGCACATGCACAATGCAGTGAGGCAGTTTACAACAAGCCATAAAATAAGCAGTGTAGCAGAGCAATTTGCAATGCAATTATGTAGGTTTTCTAATTCAATTTTCACTTGTAGCAAAGCTAGCTATTTAAGTTACCCTGTTCAATGAAAGCACAGCTCACCCAGCATTCCTCTCTTGCCTCCAGAGCTCTCTTCCCCCTCGATTCTCTGTTGACTGCAAGTTCAAAGGGGCTAACAGAGAGAGAGGGCAGCAGAAATCATCCCCTTCACTCATGTGCCAAAAGGCCTGTGTGAGAGTGCTATGCACATTTTCTTTTTAAAATAATTGCAAACCAGAAGTAATCAGGATAATACGGTTATTAAGCTAACCGTATCCTCTCTGCCAAAGACCAGTATGTGTTTAGTTATTTTTCTTTAAAAAAAGGCTTTCAATTCCTTTTCTAAAAATGTAATTGGTTACATAATTCATAATTATAGTATTGCTACTGTAAAGCACTGCATCGTCTCCATGCTTTACAGTTAAGTATATAGAAATCTCAGTGTCAACTAGATTTCATTTTGGTGGGGGAAGATGCATCATATGATGAGTGGACACTTTTGAAAATGTACATGACCACGCAGCCAAATGCTTTGAGGGCAAATCTAGTTCTGTGGCCTGTTGGTTACATACCACTTGCAACTGGTGCTCAACCCATGAGCTGATCCCATACTCCTTGACATTTTATCTTACCATATTGCTTTATACTCACTACCCTGAACGTGAAATGGCCACAAACTACAATATTCTGCCTAGTTTGCCCAGTTCTCTGCCTGCTACGCCATCCACACTGCTTAGTCTTTTACATAATGAACACACAAAGCTAACTTGATATTTACTTAAAGTAGTGATCAATAGTTCCATCCAGTCTGTACATCTACAGACCCACTGCAAAACTGTACACTGTAGTTGGCCTCCAGAGCTCACTTTGCTCTATGATTATGATTGCATTATATATTTGCACCTGCAGTAGAGAGAACTGGCAAGAGCCTTTAATCATATCTATTTTAGTGTCCATTCATGCAGCTAACCTTTTTACAGATGCTCATCCAGGGCTTGCAAAGTATTTTCACTCACTTGCATAGTTGAGTAGATTTTAAGAAGGGCCAGTACCATTTGCAGGGGATGTTGGAAACTTTACTTTGCTTGCAGTAAATGTCAAGAACAGTCTAACTGTGTGTGGCTGGTCTCGGGGAGGCAGCGGTGTGCCAAACTAAAGTGGGTTTGTGGTGACATGCACCATTTTACAGAAAGTGAATTTAAATGTGTTGTCTTCCATTGCCATGGGTCTAGTGCATGTCTCTTCAGTCGAGTGGGTAAACTCAGTTACTCAACTTGAAGGTTTAGTGGAATTTTAAAAAATTTGCAAGGTCTGACTTATCTCATTAATGTCTTACTTCAGCGGAACACAAACCAGCTGTATTGTTGCTAATTTTATATCTTGGGTACAAGTATCTTTTGGTGGCAATAAAAACATTAGTGCAAAATTGCTAATCAAATGGGTTTGTTTGCTAATCAAGAAGAAATGTATTAGTGAACTCTAATCTATTTTTGAAAACTAATGTACGCCTTGTTATAATCTACACAGGTCTAAATTGGCAAGTAACAGCCACACGTGCAAATACAAGACAGTTATCGACCTGGGTAAAAGTTACTTCACACAGCCATTCTACAAAAACCCACAATATTCTCAAGTAGTATACAGAACATATCGGAAGGCATTCCAAATTGTTGGCAATATGTGGATGGCATCCATTGTACAGATAATGTTTGGAACACCAACCAAGAAAGGTGGATTTAATCATAAAGACATTTGCTACAAAAGGTTATACATTCAATAAAAAAACATTCACATTGAGAGGTTTCATGTGTGTACTTTTCACTGTCAAACATTTTGATGAGGGTTCCAACACATTTCTAGAAACATGTGCATACTTGCAGAATCCTTGCACACTTAGATAGCTCCAAGCAATACAGGGTTTGCTAAATTACAGGTGCACCTATGTGGCTAACTATGCATCATTGATAAAACCACTTCATGCATTAGTGAAACTAAATTTCCATCCATCAGATTGAAAAGCAGAACACACGCACACGGTGTAACAAATTTACAATCCAATGACTCAACGCAATCTTCTTCAAGACAGGACCACTGATAAAGATCTAGAAGTAGTACTACTTCCTGGTCAGAATGCTCTTTCATACACAGCTTGTAATGTTGTTCAGACCAAACCAAAACCATTTCATTTCCATGTGTACACAGTACCAGAACAAAAGTTCATTCCAGAAGAGAAAATGGTAATAGCAGTACAGGTAATAAAACTATACACCTACAAGCTCAACTAGTTCAGCTGGAAGCACTACACGTTCAAGTGCCTTGAACAATAAGGCACTAAACACTAGATGGATTATATGGGCCGCTACTCAAGCCAGGCTTACAGTACCAATACAAACCGGAATCAAAACAAATTTGCTTCTGTTAAGGGCCACCTTAACCATAATAATATCTTTCAATGGCTAGACATTCAGACAAAGCATTTAGGAGTCACATCAGCCAAGACAGCTGAGTTACAGGGAATTCTACTGGCACTCCCAACAGGTTTTCCCACACAAGTCCAGAGCTATTGCCTCAGATTCAGAATATGCAGTCAGGGGATACAATTTGGACCTACACTTGTGGGTACAACATTATTTTAAAGTTTCTAAAGGGAACTCAATAGTAGCAAAACAGCTTTGGCATACGGTTTGATACATTTGTATTGTGTGGGTTACACATAAAAAAGCACACACAAAAGATTTCGTGCAATGCACTGGCAGACTTGTCTGCTAGACAGCAGACTACAAGATCTGTAGTGGAAGCTTTGACACGCTCCACTGCATACATTGTTGAGGACAAGTAGCTGAAGGGATGACTTGCGCAGAAGTATCGTAGAGATCAACAATGTTTGTGTTACACATCGCCGCAAGTGGTCCCTATGGGCTCGGACCGGATTGTGCGGTGCCTTGACTACACATCCCGCTGTGCGGGAAGTTTCCTGTTCTCCTCATCCGGCTAGTAGCTGTCTAGTTGTTGCACGCTCCCTTGCCGTGCGAACAGGTGATCACGTGCGGCATGGAGATCATGTGACCCTTTATACGGAAACCAAGCGACCGGCACTTTGCGTCGCTTCTGCCTTTGGCGCTCCGTGAGTTTGCTTCTAGATTACTCTCTCTCTCCTAAAACTCATTTTTCTCTCAAACTAACAGTTCTGACTTACCTGTATTTACGATCCTCTGCAGAGCCGTCTCTCCGGTTTCGCTATTCCCGCTAATCCCGCTCGCAGCCGGTTCCACGGATCTCTCTCCATTGATTCCCATCTCTGCCTTCCCTCCAGCTGAGTAAGTTTCCCAATCTTTAGGGGTTCTCGTGCCTCTACCCTAGTTTCTTATTCTCGTCTATCCCTATCTAGATTCTCCCGAAGCTCTTCTACTCCACGAAGCTCCGGATAATCACTCCCGATCCATCTTCGGATGGTGAGAAGCTTGCCATTACCTCCTAATTTCTCTTCTTACCTAGCTCACTCCTCTAAACCTTCTCCCCTGTTTTTTCCCCTTGTTCAACTCTGCAGACCAGATTCCCGGGGTTATTCTTGAGGGTTCCTGCCGGAGCCATCCAATCCACTGCCTTCTACCGGATCATCTCGAGTGGAAGTCGTCCAGGGTTTTCTTCCCATTTGAGGGTTTCCCTGGGAGTCCTGTCTCCTCACCCGGGTTACTTTACCTCGGACGGAGGTGTCAGGATTTGTTCCGGGAAATCTTCCTACCTGCTTTGGGTCTTCCAATTGGAGTCTTATATCGCCAAGGTGAGCGGGTATGGTTTAGCACCTCTGTGTGCCCAATCTACAACTTACACTCATTGTGAATTGACAGTAAGCGACGCCTTAAAAATATTACCAGTATCACTCTTGGCAATCGTTATTCCAAATGGAACAACAAATGCAGCAGTTAATGGCGGCCATGCAGGCCATGTCATTAGAAGTCCAATCTCTGAAACAAGATAATGCTCAACTACGTCATCAAGTAGACAGAGTGTTTTCCGCTACCCCCCCGTCATCCGTGCATTCCCTTATGTACGATAGTGACCCTTACAGATTAAAAGAATTTCTTGACAGTTGTACCGTCCAATTTACATTCAAACCCCGCTTTTTTCCGACCGACAAAGATAAGGTTGGCTACCTGATTTCACGTCTTTCTGGGCCAGCCTTAGCTTGGGCAACCCCTCTAGTTACGTCCAACAATGTGATTCTCGATTCCTGCGCTGCTTTTACTAACAGCCTCAAAACCATGTTTGGAAGAAAGGAGATAGCAGTTGCCACACAAGAACGCCTTCTAGATCTCAAACAAGGGAACAAAGAATTACTCTGGTACATCACTCAGTTCAAACAACTCTCCTCTGAACTAGGATGGCCGGATGAAGGACTACTTACATTATTTCGGAGAGGTCTTACAGACGAACGCAAAGATGAGGTCTCTAAAGTTCCTCGTCCTGCTAATCTGGCCGACATGATCACCCTAACCATGCAAATTGATTACCGTATGCACGAAAGGATATATATGAAAAGAAGAAAGGGAAAGGAACAACACGACTTCAGTTGGATCATTCCCATTCTCTTCAAAAAATTCTGTCTTCAACTGAAGAACCCATTACGGCTGCCGAAAGGGAGAGGAGAAAGTTATTGAAACTATGTATGTATTGTGGATCTTCGGCTCATGTTTGAAAGACTGCCATCTGGTTCCCCCTCGCCGCCCTTCTTTCCCTAAGTCGGGAAACTCCAAAGCCTTACCATTAGGGGAAGACCGGTAAGTGCCCAACAACATTCTTCCCCGTATGTGACCAGTATGTCTCTTGACGATTCTCTCACCAACCAGTCCATGGTGGTCGTCTCTCTTTCCATCCGGTTGTCAGAAAGAACTATCCCAGGTATTCTGGCGCTAATTGACTGTGGAGCAGCCAGTAATTACATCGATGTGGAGTGGGCAAAAGTGCACAGTATCTCTCAGGTACCAAAGACGTTGATAACTCCTATACAGGGAGTTGATGGTACACCTTTGAGTTCCGGACCTGTTAAAGAACAAACTATTCCACTTATCTGTTCTATCTCGGCTCATAAGGAAATGTTGGTTTTTGATGTCATAAGGACTGCCCACTACCCAATCATCCTTGGACTCCCTTGGCTACGATTACATAATCCGTTCATAAATTGGACTGCTGGTACTTTGTTTTTAGGATCGGACTATTGCGTCCATCACTGCCATTCTCATGATTCAGTAGGAATCCGAATACCTTCGGATCAGACACTCAAACCCGCTGTATCCTCCATCAATCAACTTGAGATTCCTGACTGTCATTTACCCTACCGATCCGTGTTTGATAATCCGGAATTTCCTACTCTACCTCCTCATCGAAGAGATGACTGCCATATTGATCTGCTTCCCGATCAACCCATACCTTTTGGCCGTATGTATGTTCTTTCTCAAAGAGAAAAGGCCGTATTGAAGGACTACCTGCAAACCCATTTGCGGAATGGTCTTATTTCTGAGTCAGTGTCTCCTGCAGGGGCATCACTCTTCTTCATTCCCAAAAAAGATTCAGAAGAGCTCCATCCCTGTATAGATTATCGTGGTCTCAACAAGATTACTACCGCTGACAAGTATCCAATGCCACTCATCACTGATATTGTGGAAGCCGTTAGAGGGGCTTCATGGTATACCAAGTTAGATCTTCGTGGTGCATATCATCTCATCCGTATCGCACCCGGAGACGAGTGGAAGACCGCTTTCCGCACTCCTTTCGGACATTATGAATACCACGTAATGCCATTCGGGTTAGTGAATGCTCCAGCAGTATTCCAGAGATTTATGGATCACTTATTCGCAGACGTATTATTCCGGTATGTGATCATCTATCTCGATGATATTCTCGTATACTCCAACAACCAGGACGAACACATCCATCATGTTAATACTGTACTCGAACGCCTTCAATCCAATCATCTCTACTGCAAGGCATCTAAGTGTGAATTCCACCAAAGACAGGTCACCTATTTAGGCTTTGTTCTATCGTCCCAGGGAACCGCCATGGACCCAAGAAAGATCTCTGCAGTAGTGGAATGGCCCAGTCCAACAGGAATAAAAGACATACAGAGGTTTCGGACATACCAATTTTTAACGTAAATTCATTCCATCCTTCTCTGAAATCATCCTTCCCTTGGCTCGCCTTCTCAAGAAAGGTGTCTCATTTGTATGGGATGAAGCAGCCCAGAAAGCATTTGATATTCTGAAGAAGCTGTTTACATCCGAGACCGTTTTGATCAATCCGGATCAATCTAAACAATTCATAGTTGAAACAGATGCTTCCCAAAATGCATTAGGGGCTGTGCTCCTACAGTCCTCTGCGCATGGCGAGGAGAGACCAGTGGCATACCTATCCAAAACGTTTAGTTCTGCTGAAACAAATTATTCGGTACTTGAGAAGGAACTGTTGGCCATCAAACGCGCCTTTGAGGAATGGAGACATTTGCTTTTGGGTTCCCCCTTTCCAGTCTTGGTGCGTACGGACCACCAAAACCTCAAGGTTCTTCAAAACGCTTACACCACTAACAGCAGGCAAGCGCGTTGGGCATATTTTTTTTTACCCTATCGGATAGAATTTGTTTACTGGCCTGGCAGACATAATCTCAGAGCTGATGCGTTATCCCGCAAGGATTCCCCGGCTTCTTCCTTTTGTTCGGAAAGGATGTTTCCCAACGCTAGTTTTATCGCAGTACTTACCGATTTCCTTCAAGAAATACGATCAGCCTCCAGACTTAATAAAACGCTCTGTGAAGACCTGGCATCCCTTCATCACCTATCCAAGGAAGCGGAGTATTACTTTCATGGTACTCAGGTTTTGATTCCTATTCCTTCATTACAACTGGAGGTGTTAAAATGTTGTCATGATTCACGCGCTGCTGGACATAGAGGAGTCCTTCCCACTTTGGAGCTCATCCCATGGCATTTCTGGTGGCCGAATTTGAGATCTGATGTCCGGGACTATGTTGCTGCCTGCAGGATTTGTGCTCATGCTAAGGCTCCTCATTCACCCCCATTAGGGCTGCTAGCGAGAATGCCTATTCCGGAACGTCCTTGGCAGATAGTCTCGACTGATTTTGTTTCTGATCTGCCACCATCGGCGAAGATGACTACTATCATGGTCACAATCGATTACTTCACAAAATTGGCGCACTTTACCCCTTTGCGAAAGCTACCCAGTGCTCCATTCATGACCAGGATATTTCTCTCTGAAATCTTTTCTCGCCATGGCCTACCAGAGACGATTGTGTCAGATAGAGGTCCTCAGTATACCTCTCTCTATTGTCAACGGATCTGTCACATTTTGGGGGTAAAACGGGCCCTTTCGTCTGGATTCCATCCCCAGACAAATGGTCAAACAGAACGATTGAACCAGTCTCTCGAGGGATACTTACGGTGCTTCATTTCTGCAGCTCAAGACAACTGGGTGGAACTACTTCCGTTTGCAGAATTCGCATACAACAATTCTCTGCATTCTGCTCTCCAATCCACTCCCTTCTTTTGTACCTATGGGTATCACCCTTCTTTTGCTCCATCTGTGTCTCCCTCTGGATCTGGCTGCCCAGGTATAGACTCCCTGGTTGCGGATATCCACGAAGGGCAGAAGATTGCCAGACAGTCGTTACAGAAGGCTCAGGATCGAGCTAAGAAATATGCTGATCGTCATCGTCATGATATTAAGGACTTAACCGTTGGGGATTCCGTTTGGTTGTCTTCCAGATTTCTTCCCCGTCGTTTGGTCCCATCCAAATTGTCTGCCAAATACTTTTGGTCCTTTTCAAGTCCTATCCAAGATCGGATCTGCTGCTGTTCGTCTTGCCTTACCTGCTTCCTGGTCTCGGATTCATCCAGTATTTCACCTGTCCCAGATCAAGCCAGTAGTGCAGGACCGTTTTCATCGTGATGGGGAATCCCTACCACCTCCAGTTCTCACTGACGATGGTCCAGAATATGAGGTTGCGGCTATCTGTGACTCACAAATTCATCGGGGTCGCTTACAGTTTCTTATTGACTGGAAGGGTTATTCTCCTGCTGAGAGAACTTGGGAGCTTGCCTCTGGGGTTCATGCTTCTCGTCTTGTACGGCGTTTTTTCCTACTTCATCCGGTAAACCCGGGGCGCCCTCCCGGAGGAGGGGGCTTACTGTTACACATCGCCGCAAGTGGTCCCTATGGGCTCGGACCCGCTTGTGCGGTGCCTTGACTACACATCCCGCTGTGCGGGAAGTTTCCTGTTCTCCTCATCCGGCTAGTAGCTGTCTAGTTGTTGCACGCTCCCTTGCCATGCGAACAGGCGATCACGTGCGGCATGGAGATCATGTGACCCTTTATACGGAAACCAAGCGACCGGCACTTTGCGTCGCTTCTGCCTTTGGCGCTCCGTGAGTTCGCTTCTAGATTACTCTCTCTCTCTCCTAAAACTCATTTTTCTCTCAAACTAACAGTTCTGACTTACCTGTATTTACGATCCTCTGCAGAGCCGTCTCTCCGGTTTCGCTATTCCCGCTAATCCCGCTCGCAGCCGGTTCCACGGATCTCTCTCCATTGATTCCCATCTCTGCCTTCCCTCCAGCTGAGTAAGTTTCCCAATCTTTAGGGGTTCTCGTGCCTCTACCCTAGTTTCTTATTCTCGTCTATCCCTATCTAGATTCTCCCGAAGCTCTTCTACTCCACGAAGCTCCGGATAATCACTCCCGATCCATCTTCGGATGGTGAGAAGCTTGCCATTACCTCCTAATTTCTCTTCTTACCTAGCTCTCTCCTCTAAACCTTCTCCCCTGTTTTTTCCCCTTGTTCAACTCTGCAGACCAGATTCCCGGGGTTATTCTTGAGGGTTCCTGCCGGAGCCATCCAATCCACTGCCTTCTACCGGATCATCTCGAGTGGAAGTCGTCCAGGGTTTTCTTCCCATTTGAGGGTTTCCCTGGGAGTCCTGTCTCCTCACCCGGGTTACTTTATCTCGGGCGGAGGTGTCAGGATTTGTTCCGGGAAATCTTCCTATCTGCTTTGGGTCTTCCAATTGGAGTCTTCTATCGCCAAGGTGAGCGGGTATGGTTTAGCACCTCTGTGTGCCCAATCTACAACTTACACTCATTGTGAATTGACAGTTTGAGCCTGTGGACACGGAGAGGAACATAACGTCTGCCGAGTGAAAGGGATTGGGCATGAAAGGGAGGCACATGAAGGCAGCGCAGGTCAGCACTACAAGATATAGTGCAGGCTACATCGAAATCAGGGTAAAAGAGGTGGTATTCCCAGACGTAGGAAGTGATGAGTTACCTACAGTTTCAGCTATGAGAAGTGATGAGTTGCTTACATTGTGGTGGTGGTTTAACAATGAGTGTCCTGCCAAAACGCCATTCACACCCAGACAGGCCCAGACAGGGGAAGAAGCCTTAAACTCAGGCCTTCGACGTCTGGTCTATCCAGCGTCACCATTGGGCTTATGGGTTGGATGGATGAAGTACCGCTTCCCAGCCAAGTGTAAAGCTCAATAGGAGCAGGCTTGGAAAACGAAGCTGCAATGTTGGAAGGGGTCGGCGGCCATTTCAGCATGGAGCTCTGGCTCCCACATGCAATGAGGGACACCAGCAGGCAAAACGGCAAGGATGGGGAGAGTCTGCCCTGCTGGTGTTCCAACCACAAATGAAAAGAGACCGGCCCAGACAGAGGAAGAAGCCTTAGACTCAGGCGTTCGACGTTGGGTCCATCCGGCTCGCGGGTTGGATGGATGAAGTACCGCTTCCCAGCCAATGGTAATGCTCAATAGGAGCAGGCTTGGAAAGGGAAGCTGCAATGTTGGAAGGGGTTGGGCTTCGGCCATTTTAGCATGGAACTCCAGCCCCCACATGCAATGAAGGACACCAGCAGGCAGTCCTAATCTTCTAATAGAGATTAAAGTTTGTTCAATGTGATCATATGGTTTGCCCCATTAGTGGGATCATAAACATTAATGAATAATTAAGTAGAGCCAATGAGACCATTAAACCCCACTTTCGGGAAATTTCAGTTTACCTGCTCGTATATTGTTACTGTGGCACTCCAGCTACTCCATGCTCATTAAGTTGGTCATACTAATAATCAGGCCTCCTTTGGGACAACCTCTTGGCCGCTGAAGCGCAAACTTGTTAATAGTATTTCTCCCATCAATTGGCAGTATTTCTCCCATCAATCAGCAATAGTTCTGTGTGCCAAGTGTCTTGTAAAGCAACAACCGTAAATAGGGCAATTGAATCCAAAAGGCTTCCATGTTCTAAAAAATGAGAATTGCCTCTAGTGTTAATAATACGGTCATCACAGTAAATCTCACAGTAGAAAAACTTAGATGTGGGAAAACCTCAGAGTAGCATTACTCAAAGTGGCACATTTACAAACTTCAAAAGTTCCAGATGGCGAGACTTCACAATAGCACGATTCAAACAGTAGATTTCCATGTGATAACAAATGATATATTCAAACATTTGTGAGTATGTTGCATTGTCAATTACCTTTTGGTCCATGGTCCCCTGCATTGGTGGGGGAGCTGCAGTGCAGTGATGGACGTCAGGTGAACAGACAAGCAGGTAATTGCCCTTATCCGCTGTCCTTTGCAGGCTGCCTGGGCAAGGCTGCCCTGGGAGGGTGCATTCAGAGTGCTTTTTCTGTCCAACGTGACCGGCAGATAAACCAATCAGAGCCTGGGTAGGGCCTGAGGTGGGGGTTCGGGAGTTTTACAAAAAGGGGGGCTGAGGTCGACCTAAAAGGATGTGAGGGCTTTTAAAAATAAATTGAAAATGGGAGCTGGAGTCGAGCTATAAGAGTGTGTGGGGCTTTTAAAAACAAAAATGGGACTGGGGTCAAGCTAAAAGGGGGTAGTGGCTTTAAAAAACGTACATGGGGATGGGGTCGAGCTAAAAGGTGTTGGAGGGCTTTTAAAAATGAAAATGGGGTTGGGGCTGAGGTTGAACTAAAAGGGGGAGATGGTGGGGACTTTTGAAAATAGAAAATGGGAGCTGTGTGTCTGAGGGCCAGCTAAAAGGGAGTAGAGGCTTTTAAAACAAAAATGGGTGATGGGTTTAGCTTAAAGTGGGTGCTGGGCTTTTAAAAATGAAAATAGGGGAGGGGTCTGAGGTTGTGCAAAAAGGGGTAGGAGTGGGGGCTTTAAAAAATGGAGTTGGGGGCTGGGGTCAAGCTAAAAGGGAGTGGGGGCTTTTGAAAAACAAAAATGGGTAGAGATAAAAGGGGGTGGGGCTTTTAAAAAATGAAAATAGGGGCGGGAGTCCAGCTAAAAGTGGAGAGGGGTTGGGGGAATTAAACAAAAGAAAATGGGCACTGGGGACTGAGGTCAATCTAAAATGGGGTGGGATTTTAAAACAAAAATGGTGGCTGGACTCTTAAGTGAAGATAAAAGGTCGAGGGGTGTGAACTTTTAAAAATGAAAATGTGAGCTTGAGGCTGCGGATGGATGTCCCGAGTAGCCTTGGCTTACCTGGGTTGGTGGGTTGTGGGGGATCTCCTCTGCAGATTTGTACCAGGAAGCAGGTGGCTTCCCTTGTCTACTCACTCAGGTGGTATTGCTGTTTGGGTCGCATGACCCTCAGCAACACCAATCAGGGCCTGGGGATGGTTTAGGGAGTTGATTTTGGCAGTTTGACAAAAATGGAGGATGAGGTCTAGCTGAAAGGGGGTGATGCTTTTAAAAACGAATATGGGGACTGGGGCTGAGCTAAAAGGCGGTGGGAGATTTAAAAACATGAAAATGGCGTTGTGTCAAGCAAAAAGGGGTGGGGGATTTTGGCTTTTAAGAAATGAAAATGGGGCTAGGGTTGAGCTAAAAGGTGGTGGGAGGCTTTTGGCAGCACAATTTCCAAATCATTAAAGCAAACCTACCCCTGCCTTGGACTGATCACCATGCCATCCTCTTTGATATCACCACAACTAAAACAGCCCCCCAACCAACTATCCCCCTCCCTCCTACTCACACCTGAAGCATCCACCAATTAACCAAAGAGAGACTCCTACCACAAATCACAGTCGCTGCCTTAAAACCACCCTTTCCAGATCCAGACTCACTCATCCGAACATTCAACACCATCATTTCCCAAGCCATTGACACCATTGCCCATTCACTCTCAGAAAACCCAGGCGTATCAAACACGTCAATGCCTGGTTCACCCCTCACCTCCTCCTACTTCGCTCCAAAAAAAGGGAAGCACTTTCCAAATGGAAAGCAAACCCCTGCCATGCGAACAAGAGAGAATTCAACAGAATTTATTTCTCCGGTAGAGCCATGAGAGTGTTCTCTGATCTAGCCTCGGCACACCACAACACCATTAAATGTGGAGTCCCTAAAGGATCATGCTTATCATCTATCCTCTAACATTTTTACGAGGCTCCTTTTCTCTATCCTAGACGCGTTGGACATCATGTACACTAGCTACGCTGATGGGACACAGGTCCTGCTAACACTCGCAGGGAATTACAAAGCCAATTCCAAATCACTCACTTCCATCTACTCCACAATGCAAACCTGGCTGGCTCTGTCTCAATGGAGTCAAAACTGAACTACTATAGTTGTGTCGCCAGAAACCCTGAACAAATTAGACAACCAATACACAGCCTTTACCATTGATAACATCCTAATCCCAGTCTCAAAGGCTGTGAAAACACTGGGAGTATACCTAGACTCCAACCTTTCCATGACAAAACAAGTCAACTCCATTGCCTCTTCCTGCGCATACTATTCTAAACTCATCACTGCTGCTAGGCCCTACCTAGCGAAGGACAATTGCCTTACTATAGCCAGAGCTATAATCGGCTCCCGGCTAGATTATTGTAACGCCCTCCTAGCAGGCACATCCACAAAGAACACGGACAAACTACAAACTGTAAAAAAAAACGCACTCCGGCCGCCATTACCATTCCCAGAAGAGACCAAATCTCAGCCGCCAGAAGACC
This sequence comes from Ambystoma mexicanum, assembly GCF_040938575.1. Taxonomy (NCBI): domain Eukaryota; kingdom Metazoa; phylum Chordata; class Amphibia; order Caudata; family Ambystomatidae; genus Ambystoma; species Ambystoma mexicanum. The sequence continues at coordinate 1,077,467,971 of NC_090922.1, forward strand.
AAGTCCTCTGGCTACCCCTAAAAGAATGCATTCTCTTCAAAACACTCTCCCTCACTCACAAGTGTCTTCACCACACAGCACTGGGCTACCTCTCACAGAGAATCACTAGACCCACCACTGACAGACCCACCAGAACCCCCTATGCCAACCTCTTCATCGCACCCAAAGTCATTAGAGCACGGGCTGGAGGCTCAAGCTTCCCCTTCATTCCAGCAACTCAATGGAACAGGCCCCCGCACCCCCAGTCTAAGAAACCTCTCATCCCACCTAGCAATCGCAAGGAAATCAAAACTCTTATAACTAAAACTCCTGTTACTCCCATTTCATTTATTCTTGCATCCTGATCGACTCCACACTGTATAATTTATATGCTTCATAATCACCTCTGTAACCCTCTAAAACACTGAGATGCATAATGTAACCTGAAAGCAATTTCCATGTCCTCTAACTACATTGGTATGCCTAATGTAACCAGTAAGCAATGCCGTACCATGTAACTAACCTACCTTGTCTTAACAGTGGCTCGATACACCCGAGCAGTAAGTGCGCTATACAAGTTGAAATAAATTGAAAAGAAAATGAGGCTGGGGGCTGAGGTTGAGCTAAAAGAGGGTGGGGGACTTTTAAAAGTAAATGGGAGCTGGTGCGGAGGTCGAGCTAAAAAGAGGCAGGCTTCTAAAACGAAAATGGTCGTGGGGTCGAGCTATTAGGGGAAGGGGTTTACAAAAGAAATGGGAGTTGGGGGCTGAGGTCAAACTAAAAAGGAGGCAGAGATGGGCACGTTTTTTATAAAATAAGTGGTAGTTTGGGGCTGAGGGCAAGCTCAAATGGAATGGAGATTTAAAAATGAAAATGGGACTGAGTTCCGAAGTCGAGTTAAAAGGTGGTGGGGACCTTCAAAAATGAAATTTGAGGCAGGGGGCTATGGATGGGTGGCCCGAGTGACCTTAGCTTACTTGGGTGGGTGGTGGGGGTCTCCTCTGCAGATCAGTATTTGGAAGCAAGTCTGATCAAGATGGTTGCTCTCCTGTCTCCAAAATGGAATACTAAATAGCAGGCAAGAGATGATTGGAATGAGTTAATGATAAAGGAGAAAAAAGAACAATCCTCCAATTTTACCGTTCTGATTGACACAGAAATATATACTTTTTCAGAGCTAAACAAAGACCGAATATGTTCACATACCTATATTATCAAGTTTTGGAGTAGAAGATGGAAAATAACTTTTTAGACTACAAGGCCTCATTACACGTTTGCCGGTCCGGAAACAACGGTACCGGTAAGCTTGCCTGTACCATTGTTTCTGGACCAGCAAACTACGAGTTCTTGTGAGCGGGTGCCTTTCGGCAGAACAGCACCCACTCGCAGACCTTGATGGATGCACCGGTACATCTGTCCTCCCCATTCCCACTAAGTCGAATGGGACTCAAATGGGAATGGGGAGTAATATATTCTGGCGTACGGGAATGGGCAATTATGGGTCCGCTGGCACTGTAATGCCCAGGTAATTGCCCATTCCCGGATGCCAGAAAATTCATGACTCCGGTATTTATCAGCATAGCTACCGCCAACCTCGTAATATCTCTGCTGTGGATGAGCTTCATGTCTTCTTTACAATTTGTTCTTCACTGGAACATGTTTGGCTTGAGCAGCAACACGCCCTGATAGCAGTCTAGTAAATGTAGCAACATACACTTGACAAGAGGGATGAGAATGATAGATTCCATGCGACTATAAGCATTCACCGACTTCCTTTGGGTCCGTTCTGGCTAAAACAATACAGAACATAAAGTGGGCATACCATGAAAATGAAGGTACACACACCATCAGTGATAGATGAGCCAAGAATATGTTCCCCCCCCTCCACGCCCCCCTGCCCCTGTTCCAGGAGTACAAAGGCATAGATTAAAGGCTAGGCATTAAACCTTTTGCCAAGGTGTTCTGTTAAAACTTGAAGATGACTGGGAAGAATTTCAGGACTTGGCTGATCATATCTGTGTGTTTTGTTAGGTACTTTGACACATTTTTGTTGTACAAACAAATCCCAGTACAGTGGATTAACAAGACCCAATGTCAACATTGCCCAATTCCATTTTTATGTTCAAATGCTGAATCTAAAGGACAGTTTCCCTATGTAACACCAGGACCTCATTAATTCATTAAAAGGGTGTAGGTAATTATAACAATTAATATACCTATACTGCACAACATATTGGTGATCCATTCTATTGCTCTACAAACACTATAGTATTTGATGGAATGTTTTATGCCAAAATGATAGAAGCTTACTGGTGAGAATCCATCGCTTTGAACACAACACGGGAGCTGATTCTTCGTAAGTGCATGGAGATGACACGTTAGACCTAGCGTGCATGTTTCATCATCTCATTTATTTTATTAAATTATACCCATCTTCAAATAATTTGTAGTAAGTACAACATACCGTCCAGATGTGAAAGCAATAGAAACAACTTCCGGGGTGAAAATAAAGGAAGCCATACTTAGTTGTAGGAGCCTCAGGACATATGCTTCAGATATGTTAGTAGCATGGGGTACAATCCAATGAGTGCAATAAACTGCATTTTGAATACATTGCAGGTCCTTGTAGAGCTTGAGATTCACACAACCCCTCAGAAAGCTTTGCTATCTCTATTGGAGATCAAAGCCAGCCAATGGTCACGCATGCAAAGTTGAGTTCCCTCATTCATGCCATTGACACTTGGGAGTTATCCAGAAATTGGACTACAATCGAACAGATAGCTACACAACTAGTGGAGCCTAGATGTAAGTACTCCAGGGAATAGACAACATCCTTACAATTCTGGTAAGGTGCTGTTTCGGCAATGCAGTGTATAAAAGGAAAAAATAATGGAGAGCCTGCTATGCTATAAATGAACTTCAGTGCACTGCAACAAGACGTTCCAATGACAGTGTGAATGTGATTGCCACAATTCATCATGATATATCTTTAATAAGAATTGACCAACATGCATCTGCAATTCTTTTAAAAGGGATGACCTTGCTAGAGATACTCTCAGGAGATTTTGAAATAAGAGAGATTCATTTGCCTACTTAGGCAAGAAGGCAGGTCCAATCAGAGACAACATACACAGTGTTGAGTTTACAGTGAAAACACTTTTTTTTTGTACCACAGGCCTGGGCTACAGTTATACCGTCTTAGCCAATCCATTGGATCCTAAATATCCCAATCTCTACAAAACCACTTTGTTTGGCCAAACACTACAATCCTGGTGTACACAAAATCAAGTCCGGAAACACTGACTGATTAAAGTCACGCCTGTGTGACACAAGGCAATTCAAGCAACAGGCAATAAGCCCTTAATGAATGAATTGAATGCACACTGCAAGTGAAGTGCCAAGTCATCACACGAAGTCAGTCCTGTGAACCATTCTCAAAGTCTACAATCTGCTCCATAATTGCCTTAAGGGCTGAAACATTTGTGAGCCAATCTTACTTGCTACCCAATGGTTCCTACATCGCCCATTTCAATGCAATGTGCTGTGTCGTCTGTGGGAATTCTCGTTTATAGGGTTGAATCAATATGATCTTGCACCTTACTCCAAAAACCTTCTGTTTAAGAATGAGATTGTATTTACAAACTACTGGACTAGTTGCACATGTTGACCAAATTATGACACTCAAATCATAGTAACCGTAAATGGGTGAATCAAAAGAACAATGCTGTTAAAATGAAAGCGCCAGGTGTGCGACTATTATTGTTTGCCTAATACAGAATAGAATAAGATACAGTAATAGCACTTATCCAAGTACTCTTAACTTAGTCAAGTGAATAGTTATTATTTCTGTATTTCGGAATAGCCAGTACTTGGTGACAATTGCATGTATTACTCTAAGCATATTGATAGATATTACAACGTCCACATTCATTTGAAAACGCACACAATCTGGTCCCCTACACCTAACCATGTCATTCTGTGACATTTTTCTGTCTCTATGTATCTTGGACATACTTTTGTAAGTAACAGCAGTGCCTTCCTAGATACAATCAAGGGCTTCCTGCTGATATATTCCTTCAATTCCTCATCCATCTACAGTAGATGCCAGTGTTTATTCAAAATCTTGAAAGCACACTACCTTCACGTGTGTCTTGTGTATTGAGGTTTACTGTATCCATGTTTACATCCTTTAACTTCTCTCTGGGAATGAGGAGTTCTCTCGTAGCCTTTTTTTTTAGCAATCTCTTCTCACTTATTTGAAATTCTGTTTATCCTCCTTGCAATTCGTGTGTGCTTCCCACCCCCTGTGTATATACTATTTATTGTGCTTCAACAGTGGCAACTAGTGGCGTTGAGGGTGGCGTTAACTTCACTTGATTAGCAGTATGTGTATGTGAGTAACCTATTATTATTAGTATATATTTTAAGATCTAAACATTAGATGGATTGCTTGTGAAAGTGACCATATCACTTAGTTTATCTATCTTTCCTGTTGCAAGGAGACTGAATGGAGACACTCTTGCATAGTTTCCGAAGAGAGACACTGCAGCATAGTTTCTGAACAGAGACACTGCTGCAAGCAGGACAAAAAGAAAGGCTCCTGCATATTTCTCTGTGTAGCTGATGGTACATCACCAAGTGAAATTGCTTTAAAGCAGTTATTTTGCTTTCGGCTTTATTGTCTCTACCCTCAGTCGCAGGTTCATTGCAATTATACATTTCCTTAGAGTTGATCACAATTCATGGGGATGTTGCATTTTGTATAAATATGCATGTTTTAGAGCAGGTAAAAAATGCAAGACAAGCTATATGCATGAAAACTATGTGAATTTTATTTATTTATTTTTGCATTTATAAAGCGTGCAAAACCCATGAGCATCAAGGCGCTGATTACAGAACGCAGACATCGGCGAGGTGGATCGGGGGAGTACGCATAGAAAGGGGTGAACGGGAGGGAGAAGGACAGTCAATTGAAGAGTATTGTTTTTAGTTGATTCCTGAATGGCCAGTAGAATATTTCAGCATGTAGGTGTTTTGGCAGAGCGTTCCAGAGATGGGTGGCGGCAGATGGGAAACAGGAGCTCCCGGCTCGTATGCGCTTGAAGCTTGGTATGGTCAGACGGTGGCTGTGAATGGATCTTTTAGGCCTGGTGGAAGTAGTTTTGGTAATTCTCTGTGCGAGGTAGGATGGACCAGAGTATGAGAGTTATCTGTCTGCGCAAACTTGGAAATGGAGAACAAAGATGGAGAGCATTATGAAGTCAATACGTTCTCTCATAGGTAGCCAGTGTGCAGATCTTCTGTGGGCTGATATATGGTCCTGTTTTGCGAGGTTCATGGTGGTGTGAATGGTATTGTTTTGAATTGTCTGGCTTTTATTGAGATTGCCCTCGGAAGTGCCATTCGAGAGAGAGTAGCAGAACTCAAGCCGGGAGCTGATGACTGCTCTAGCTATAGTTAGGCGGTCTTGTGTAGAGAGGAAGGGTTTGCTGGTGTTTAAGAGTTTTGTAGTGTAGGCTGATGATGAAGCAATTGCTTTGATCTGATGGGTCATGTTGAAGCTGGAGTCTAGGTAGACACACAGTCGTAATGGAGGAGGAGACATGGATGGTGAAAGTATCAATGGTGAAGGTGTGAAAGGTGGGGTCCAGGTTGGCTAGTCGTGAGGGTGGCCCACAATGAGGATTTCTGTCTTATCATTGAGGCAGAGATGGTGGGCCGCCATTCCAAGACTCGATTGTATCAAAGATTTTGTTGACTGTGCCAATGTCATTGTATTGGTTGTCTGTGAGAGGGAGGAGGATCTGGGTGTCATTGGCATAGTAATTGTAGAAAATGCTTAGGGAGTCGAGGTGGTCAAGAGGGTGGGGGAGATGCAGGATTCTTGAGGGACACCACAGAGTACTGGAGTAGGGTTGGCAGATGCATTTTCTGTGAAGACACAAGCAGTCCTGTCTGCTAGGAATGATGCAACCCATTTTGTTGCTTTAGGGGAGATGTTGTGCTGTGGAAGGGAGGTGGTGACAGAGTGTTCGGTAGTTCACACAGTCAAATGCAGCCGATGGCTCCAGGAGTAGTATGAGGGATAGGTTCTTAGAGTAGCAAATATCGTACGTTTGGTTTTTTAGGTTGAGTCGTGCACATTCTGTGCCATGACCAGGACAGAAATCTGATTGGTGTGGGCTGAGGATCTTTTTGTTTTCAAGGTAGGTTTGTATTTGGATGTAGGCAGAGCGGTCCAGAATATTTAGTAAAAATGGGACAGTGGTGATGGGACGGTAATTGGTCGGTATGGTGGGGTCAAGGGATACATTTTTGATGAGAGGCGAGATCCAGGCCTGCTTAAGGTTGGTTGGGACTAAGCTGGTGTTGAAGGAGGGGTTGATGATCAATGTGATGATTGGTATGAGGGCTTCAGAGCATTCCTTGGCGAGTGGAGCATGACATGTAGCTCCTTGACATCGTGAGGGTTAAAGCCCGGTGATGATCTTGGAGATTTTAGTCTCAGTGACAGGGTGGAAGCTGAATGGGGTGGAGTAGATGGGCAGATGGGGGTGGGTCAGTAATGGATGATTTCGAGAGGATGATAGCTTGCTTCTTTGGGATTTTCTCTTGGAGGGTGGTGATTTTGATCATGAGGGCATCCTAAATTTGTTGGCACCAGGCATCATCTTTGATAAAATATGTCGTAAGCGCGTTGGGGGTTTCGAGTTCAGATAGAATGTTGAACAGTTCACATGACTGGTACTGGGCTTTGGTGATTCTGTCAGAGAATGCCATGGCTTTGGCTGTGTGGATGGCCTGCTTATATTCTTTGAAAATTATAAGGAAACAGGTTTTGTTGGCTGCTGTGGTGGATTTGCGCCAGTCAGATTCGACAGAATGCTTCTTGGCTCATAAGCTTTGAAGACTGGGTGTGAACCAGAGTTTTCGTGAGCTGTTGGTTTGGCCCTGCGGGTTTTGAGCGAGAAATGGAATCAACTGCTGATAAGATGGCAGCATTGTTGAGTTTGACCAGAGCAATGGGGTGAGAAGGTCATAGGGCATGGGAGGGTGTACAGTATGCATGAGCGGCAGGGGAAGTAGGGAAGTGGTCATCGTTTGTGACAGTTCTGAGGAGATGTTGAAGATTATAATGTGATAGTTGGTCCAAGGGTGTGGGGTGTTGGATGTAATGGTGGAGTTGCTGTTGAGGTTAGGGACAGTCTATGTTTCTGCCTAGTGAGTGTGATGGGCTGATAATGTGTTGTATGAATCCTAAAGAGTGGGCAAGAGAGAGAGGGGCTTTGTCAAAGGGATCATTGAATCCCAAGTTTAGGTCTCCTAGGAAGAGTATCTTGGAGGCTGGTTTGACATTGGTGCTGTGAGAAACCTAAAGGTGTCTCACCCACTAGTCCCTGGAGATCTGTCCTCCAGGTGGCCAGGACACGGCCAAAGCTATTGGATCCAGTTCCTGGGGGTGGACCAGTGGGGAAGGATCCCCGGGATGAGGGGTCTTTGCAGAGTGGAAGTGGGACACCGAAGGCTTGAGACGTGGTACCCCCTTTCTTGTAACACCTATTCCCCATCCTACCCTCTAGGATATTTAGAAGCTGTACCCCCCTTTCCGACACAAACACTTTCTTACAGCAACTTTCTTACAGCATAACAGACAATTGACTAACACCAGAGCCGTTTACCTGGCATGTTCCAGCACAAGGGTCAGGCAGAGTCAGGCAACTGACAATAATCACACACACCTGACTGCCCTTTACCTTCCCCACAGGGATAATAGGCGGAGTACGAGAGAGCGCTTTGAGCAATGCCAAATGCACCAGGAAACAGCTACATGGAACTGGCAGTTCAAACAGAGGAGAAAGGCGGCGAGACCTGGAGGAACGACGAAGAGGAAACAACCCTTGCCCTTTTCATCTCAGACCCGCAAAGCCTCTGCAAGGGAATTCATGAGACTGGGAGTTACATCTGGCGTGTGGAGGAACAGATGTCAACAGTGCACAGGGGCCTCCCACATTGATAACATAGGCGGGGAGACACGCTGGCTACCGATGTACCATCCTTGACTCCAGAAGAAAGCCAAGCCAGCAGACTCGTCACAATAGAGTCGAAGGAAGCAAACCGAATTGCATTGAGCCCAATGTTGCAAATGGCAACAATAGATGAACGCAAGAATTTGAGAACAAAGAACTTGTGTCCATTTGAACTTTTGGGAAAGCCAGAGACGGGCCAGCTGCAGAGTGGTCATTTGAATGACTCTCGCTGGCCCCTTTTTGTTGAAACTGCAAGTACCAGAAAAGGGTGGCGTGAGGTGTTGCAGTGGTCCTAAAAGGGTCATGTCAAATCCCTTGTACACTCGAAAGTCTCTGACCCATTGCCAAGAGAAGGCTAATGGAAGTGAATTCTAGATCATGAGAAAGTAAAGTGAACTGTATATTTGTCAAACGTGAACCCGGTTGAGGGATGCCTGAGAGTTGGGGTGAAAAGTAATACACCTGTGAACATTGTGTAGACAAGGGTGAACCCAGGAAAGGGTGGTCCGCGATGGGAAGTTGTTTAAAAAGACATTAAGGCTCTTGAATATTGCAAGCTGCATTTGAAAGGCTGTAGTGAACCTGACGGTGGGAGGCCCAAGTTGCAAGAAGTAACTGAGCCTGGCAGAGGGAGATCCAAGGGGCAAAGAGCAATCGCCCAAGGTGCAAGATTACTGAAGGAACTTTGTTGTTTTAATCCATCGGGCCCTCTAAGGCCCTCTAAGGCAAGTGACTTTGCAGAGAAGAGTCTTGCCCCCGGAAGGTTCTGGTATCGTTAAATTGGAATTGTGAACCTTTTGCTGGAGAGGTCGGGGAATCTGCTGTGCTCAGAAGTCCCACCTTGTCCCGTGCCAAAAATGTGGGTAAGGGAGACACAGCCATACCATCCTGACACATTTTGTGAACACCTTTTTTCTTTTCTGGTGAACATTATCCCACAATCCTTAGTGTTAAGGAATGGCAATATGTTTTTTAGTATAGGCCTTTTTATTTGACAAGATGCTACTAGGACTGTCTTATTATTATTTGATGATCGTAGCTTGCTCCCATTTTAGCATTAGGTTTAGCGTAGGTATTTTTCTCACCCATTATAAAGTTCAATAAACACCCTTGAACTGTGATCGTGTGTGTCTGTCTTTACTGTTGCCATATGAGTTCCTTACGGTGCTTAGGTTCTGTAGAAGATCATCCTCCAACGTTTTGTAGGGGCCAGGAGGACTGTAGACAATGTGAATGTAGTGATTGGGGGGATAGAGTGTTATGCTCACCTGGTTCCCACGGGGGCGTCAATCGGAACTGGACTGCTAAGGTCTCCACCAACGTTATTCGTAGTGCAGAGACGGCTGACTGGACCGGCCCTCCTAGCTTTGTCTGCTTGATTCGTAAAAGTAGTTTCCTAAAAGTAGGAGGAGGGATTTAGCCACCCAGTGGATGTAAGGAAACACTTGTTAAATTTGTTCCCTCTAAACACCTCCAATATTCCCCTTTTGTTGTCTCACCTTATTGTTTGTAATGATGAGCTCTCCATCCTGCACCGAGTGCAGGGGCTCGTAGAATCCCAGTTGCTTCACTGGTTTGAAGATTTTGGGCGAGTTCCAGACGTTTTGGACTCTGTGGTAAATGGCAAAGAGCCGTAAGTATAATGTCTATAGGGTTCAACTGTCTGTATTACCCAGCGTTGTCTGGTAAAAGCAAGTAAATGTCTTTAACCAGTGTCCTTTCCTCCCACAGGTGCGGCGTTAAAGATATGGAATGCCGATGAAAGAGGTCAAGGATCGGTAACTCTGGTGAGTATAATATGGTTGTTTTGATTGTCTTTGGCCCCCGGCTCACCTTGTTCTCTTTGTCCCTCCCAGGTGCCACAGATGCAGTGACGAAATGATGGCAGCAGTGCTGGACCGTGGAGATGCCAACTGGTAAGTATGGTGCAATGCTACTGCTAGAGATGCAAAACTTTTATTTCTAAAGTCTTTTTCCCAGTTCGGAAGTGCAGCGAATTCAGGAACAGATGAAGATTAAAAGGTAAGTTCTTGTTCTTATCTTCCTTTCTTCTAGGATGATGTCCAGGCTCGAGGCGGGCGTGGCAGATGACTGGATGCTGTAGGCACCGTGAGCGTCACGCTGCAGAAGTGCAGAAAAACGCGAAGCATGGGCTGCTGTTCGGGCGTGATTTAAATAGCCTGAAAAGTAGTCCCCGGTAAGAAGTTCCCAGAACCACACCCGAGTGAAAAATAGTCCCTGTAATAGAATAGTCCCATCCAGGCCTCAGGTTGGCTTCGATTCATTTGCAGCATGGTCTGCAGGAGGTAAGTAATGTTTATGAGCCTGGCGCTAGGCGCCAGGACTGATGTCTATTATGAGCCTGGTGCCTAAGGCGCCAGGACTGAACCCAGATAGCCCCCAGTCGGGGCTGCTGGGGTCTCAATAAATGTCTGGATGCCTGCTCCCGAGGCTGCTGGGCTGGGTCCGGATGCCCAGGGCTAGGCATCATGACAGCACTCCCCCCGCAAGGCCCCTCCTAAAGTTGTTCTTTCCCCTGGCCCTGGTTTGCCTGGGAAGTGCCGATGGAATTTATTCACTAATCGAGGCACATGAACGTGTTCACTAGGCTCCTATGACCTTTCTTGTGGTCCATAGCCTTCCAGTCGATTACATAAAAAAGCTTTGATTTAACCATCTTAGAATCCAGGATATTTTTAACTTCAAATTTAGGTTCCCCATCTGTGAGGATGGGGTCTGGTGGTTTGGTTAATCTTGTCCGGGCTTGAACTGGTTTTAGGAGCGAGACATGAAAGACAGGGTGAATCCGCATATTAGAGGGTAATTCCAATTTTACGGCCACCGGGTTGATAATGGCCTTGATAGTGTAAGGTCCCAAATATCGAGGATTATGAGTTCCTTTTAGAGGTATGTGTTTTGTAGCCAGCCAAACTTGATACCCAATCTGGTATGGTGGAGTGTCACTTCTATGTTGATCAGCATGTTTCTTGTATTATTCTTTTGCTTGTTTCAAATGTTTTGATGCCTCTTTAAAGGCTTGTGTAATAGTTGAGTGCAAGTGAGTTACTGCGGGCATTTCTAAGTGTTGAGGCGAGTCGAGTTCTGAGGTCCGAGGATGATGCCCAAAGGTAGTATAAAAGGGGCTCTGTCCGGTTCCTGAATGTACTGAGTCATTGCATGCGTATTCAGCAATCCATAAAATATCATCCCAGTTGCTTTCAGTTTGGTGTAGCATGCAACATAGCTATTGTTCGAGAGTCTGCTTGGTCTTCTCCGTTTGACAATCGGTCTGGGGATGGTGACTGGTTGATAACCTTACGTCGATTTGTGCCAATTGACAACATTTCTTCCAAAATTGCGAAATGAATTGACTATCTCGGTCAGAGACCGATATGGAAGGAAATCCATAGATTCGCATAATGTTTTTGAGAAATTCGTTGGCCAAAATTGAAGCGGAAGGTAATCCTTTAAAGGAATAAAGTGGGCCATCTTGGAAAAAAGATCCACGATAACTGGAAAGGTGTTGAATCCATTGCATGGAGGCAAATCTGTAATAAAGTCTAAGGACAAAGTGTGCCATGGTGTAGGCGGAATATCCAACGGTTGTAAAAACCCAGCTGGTTTTTTCTTCTGACTTTTGTTTTGGGCGCAGATACCACAAGACAGCACGAATGACTTTACGTCTTTTCGCCAGGTGGGCCACAAGATTTTAACTTCGGTTTTGCGATACCAAGGTGTCCTTCCATCAGAGCATCATGATAATTGGAGATGACTAGTTCTTGTAGTTCCTTGTGAGGTAGAAATAAACACCGTTGATAGTGTTTCAGCCTTCAGCCGGACAAGTGGCACAGCGAGTAGAGCGCTCGCTTTGACATCAGTGCAGAGCCTGCGAACGCAGGTTCGAATCCCGGCAGCGCCAAACTCAGCGTTTCATCCTTCCAAGGTCTATAAATGAGCACCACACACAGTGGGTAATAATAAGCAGCGCTCAGATACCTAAGGGTTCGTAGCGCTATATAAATGCCAAATTATTATTATTATTGGAAAGGTAGATCATTGATGACAGAATAGTCTTGGCCTTTCTTTACCCAGTCCTGCAGGGCTGCTGGATCGAAAAGTTGTTGGATTTTGAGATGAATGTCTTCTAAAGTCTGTAGCGTAGTTATGCCGAGGATTCTTTGTTCTGAATTTATAGGCACCGGTTCCGGGTTGGAATATGTTTCTCCCATTCCTGTTCGGGATAATGCATCTGCCTTGCTGATTTTACAACCTGGTCGATAGGTGATCACGAAATCGAATTCGGCAAAGAATAATGCCCATTGAAGTTGACGTGACGATTGGGTCTTGGCTGTTTTTAAATACTGCAGATTCCGGTGATCTGTGATTACAGTAATGGTATGCCTGGCGCCGAGAAGATAATGCCGCCAAGCCTTAAAGGCGGATTTAATGGCTAACAATTCTTTATCTGTGATCGCATAGTTCAACACGGGTGCCGATAACTTTCTAGACCAAAATGCTACTGGATGAAGTTGACCGGTTTCAGGATCCTTCTGGGACAGGACAGCTCCCATGGCTAAACTGGATGCATCAGTTTCCACTATATAGGGAAGTTCGGGGTGTGGATGCAATAAAACAGGCGCAGACGTGAATTTCAATTTCAATTCTTGGAAGGCTCTTTCAGCCTCTTCAGTCCACAAGAAGCGTTTGTTCTTTCGCAAAAGTGCTGTGATGGGGTGTACCACATGTGAAAAGTCCGGAATAAATCTGTGGTAGAAATGAGCAAATCCAAGCATGCTGTGTACCCCTTTAACTGAATTGGGTGATGGCCACTTGAGAATTGCGTCCACCTTTCGAGAGTCCATTCGGACCCCTTTTGGAGTCAGGATGAATCCAAGGAATTCGACTTCTGTAGTATGAAAAACACACTTTTCCAATTTTGCATATAACTTATGCTGGCGTAGTTTCTCAAGGACTGCACGAACGTGCTTAACATGGTCTGATTCTGAGGAGGAGTACACTAGAATATCGTCTATGTATACAACAACACAGACGTCAATGAGTTCACGAAGGACATTGTTCATAAAATACTGGAAGGCTGCTGGTGCATTGCACAACCCGAAGGGCATCACCTGATATTCGAATAATCCGTACTTGGTGCGAAAGGCAGTCTTCCATTCATCGCCTTTCTTTACACGTACCAGATGATATGCCATTCGGAGATCTAACTTGGTGTAGATGCTAGCGTCCTTTACTTGGTCTAGTAACTCGGGGATCAGAGGCAAGGGGTATCGTTTTATTTACTGTAATCGGAATCAACGCGTGGTAGTCTATACACGTTCTAACGTCACCTTCCATTTTAGGCACGAAGAATAAAGCTGAGGATGCCGGAGACTTAGATGGCCGAATGAAGCCATTAGCAAGGTATTGATCCTAGTACTGTCGTAGGTGAAGATTTTCGGGCTCAGTAAGAGCGTAGATCCTACTGCAAGGAGGTTGTGCACCTGGTAAGAGGTCAATTTGACAATCGTATGGTCTGTGAGGCGGTAATGTGTTTGACTGTTCTTTTTGAAAAACATCTTGAAAGTCTTGATATACCTGAGGTAAATGCATGACTGGAGTAGTGACTGTGGCCAGGCCTTTGTTCAAGGGTTCTTTCGGGTAACAGGTACGTGCATAATCCGGGAAGGTCACTCTCTTCTCTCGCCAATCAATACAAGGGTTATGTGTTTCTAACCATGGCAGTCCCAGGATTATTTGGAACTGTGGGGCCTTGATTAAGTCAAACACAATAGCTTCTCGATGCCCGTTTTGACCCAACAGAGTCATCTCTGTAGTGGAATGAGTTACGGGCCCTGAGGCTATTTCAGTTCCATCGACTGTGGGGATGACATCCGAAGTGGTCTTCTTGCAAAGAGGTAGATTCATGCTTGAAACCAAATCGTGGTCCATGTAATTTCCTACGGCCCCACTGTCAATGTATGCCCTTACTGCGTGCATACGTGATGGCTGCTTTGGATCAACAAGGACCATTGGTATGATGAGGTGCGAGGTCTGAGTGTCCTTTTTTAAGCTTGGCAAGCGGACCTCTATGCTTGTCGGGCGTGGTCGTTTCCCGAATCGGGCTCTCTTTGGCCTTTATCAGCAACTCCTACCACCTTCTTGGGTGGTTTGCAGGGCAATCCTGTAGAAAATGTCCTGAGGTTCCACAGTACAGACACAATTGCATCTGGCGTCTCCTTTCTCTTTCCTTTTGCGTTAAGGGTCCTCTAACCCCCCTGATCTGCATAGGTTCAGATGCATCAGTCCATTCGGAGGCAACGTTGGGCTTAATCTATACCTGATTCTCGAACTTGGCTCGGTCAGCCTTTCTATTCTGGAGTTGATGGTCTAGCTGGACCACTAAGTCTATATACTCTGTGCAATCCTGAGGTGGGTTCACAACTTGAGCCAAGACGTCTTTGAGTTCTCCCCGAAGTCCATGGTGAAATAATGTAATTCGCTTTTCCTCCGGCCATCCGGTTTCCACCACCAACCTATTGAAAGTTACGATATAGGTTAACAGATCCTGGTTACCCTGTCGTAAGGATAAAAGTTTGTTATCCAGGGCCTGTCCCTGAGAATGTCTGGCGAATAGTTTTTCCATGCTCATTTGAAAACCCTGAAAATCCCGGAGAAGGGGGTCATCCTGGTTGACTAGTGGAATGGACCAATCTGCTCCGCTGCCACTAAGATATGATAAGGCTACTTTGGCTTGGTCATTTGGAAAGGCTCCAGGTCTGCATAAAAAGTGCAAGCGGCATTGATTCAAAAACACGGCAAACCTTTTTGGTTCCCCAGCAAAGCGTTCAGGTGGAGTTAAAGGGATAGTTCCTGGTAAAATCACTTGCACAGGATTGCTTGATGAAACAGGGGTTGGATTCCCCCCAAGTCCAGGTAGGGGTGTTTGCCCAGCTTGGGTTTGCAGCAATTGCCTAGCAAGATCATCAGTGTGCTCCTTTGACACAATCAGTTCTCTCCTGAGGGCATTAGTCTCTTGGCGGGAGGAGTACACTTCTTCTCTAAGTTCCCCTAATAATTGGGCCAGTTGGTCAGTTTCTGAGGTCTCCATTACGCCCGGGTGGGGATTTGTAGAAAGGCTTTGCATTCTGTTACGCTCACCTGGACTGCTAAGGTCTCCACCAACGTTATTTGTGGTGCAGAGACGGCTGACTGGACCGGCCCTCCTAGCTTCGTCTGCTGGATTCGTAAAAGTAGTTTCCTAAAAGCAGGAGGAGGGAATTAGCCACCCAGTGGATGTAGGATGTAAGGAAACACTTGTTTAATTTGTTCCCTCTAAACACCTCCAATATTCCCCTTTTGTTGTCTCACCTTATTGTTTGTAATGATGAGCTCTCCATCCTGCACCGAGCGCAGGGGCGCGTAGAATCCCAGTTGCTTCACTGGTTTGAAGATTTTGGGCGAGTTCCAGATGTGTTAGACTCCGTGGTAAATGGCAAGGAGCTGTAAGTATAATGTCTATAGGGTTCAACTGTCTGTTATTCACTTGTTTTTTTCCCCTTTGTTTTGCAGCTTGATCCGGGAAGAGTTCACCTGAAGTGCTGCAGGTTGCACGTGGGTAAGAGTCTGTATTACCCAGCGCTGTCCGGTAAAAGCAAGTAAATGTCTTTAACCAGTGTCCTTTCCTCCCACAGGTGCGGCGTTAAAGATATGGAATGCCAATGAAAGATGTCAAGGAGTGGTAACTCTGGTGAGTATAATATGGTTGTTTTGATTGTCTTTGGCCCCCGGCTCACCTTGTTCTCTTTGTCCCTCTCAGGTGCCACGGATGCAGTGACGAAATGATGGCAGCAGTGCTGGACCGTGGAGATGCCAACTGGTAAGTATGGCTTGGCGCTACTGTTAGCGATGCAATGCTTTTTTATTTCTAAAGTCTTTTTCCCAGTTCGGAAGTGCAGTGAATTCAGGAACAGATGAAGATTAAAAGGTAAGTTCTTGTTCTTATTTTCCTTTCTTCTAGGATGATGTCCAGGCTCGAGGCGGGCGTGGCTGATGACTGGATGCTGTAGGCACGGTGAGCGTCACGCTGCAGAAGTGCAGAATAACGCAAAGCATGGGCTGCTGTTCGGGCGTGATTTAAATAGCCTGAAAAGTAGTCCCCGGTAAGAAGTTCCCAGAACCACACCCGAGTGAAAAATAGTCCCTGTAATAAAATAGTCCCATCCAGGCCTCACGTTGGCTTTGTTTATGAGCCTATGGCGCCAGGACTGATGTCTATTATGAGCCTGGTGCCTAAGGCGCCAGGACTGAACCCAGATAGCCCCCAGTCAGGGCTGCTGGGGTCTCAATAAATGTCTGGAT
Source organism: Ambystoma mexicanum (assembly GCF_040938575.1). Taxonomy (NCBI): domain Eukaryota; kingdom Metazoa; phylum Chordata; class Amphibia; order Caudata; family Ambystomatidae; genus Ambystoma; species Ambystoma mexicanum. The sequence goes on from NC_090922.1 coordinate 1,077,484,335, forward strand.
GCCTGCTCCCGATGCTGCTGGGCTGGGTCTGGATGCCCGGGGGGGTAGGCATCATGACATAGAGAGAGCTTGGCACAGAGAAGGTCACAGGTGGGGTGGGCACTTGTGGAAAATGGTCCGATGATAAATGTTTCTCTGTGGATGAGCACTACTCCACCACCCTTGTTTAATAGGCAGTCACAATGGAGGATTGTGTAGCCACTGGGAATGGCAATGGAGAGAGTCATTACTATAGTCCTTGAGAAGTTTTAAGAATCACATTGTGAAATGAATATGCACAAATGTGAGTTCAGACTTATTGGATTTGATATCAGACAGTATTGAGTAGGCTGCAGGTCACGTGGTCAGGCCATGCTACCGTTGCTCCACCCACCATCTGTTTTTCTGCCTGTGGGGTATATTTACCAGCCCCAACAGAAATCCCCTGCATCACTAAACTGCATTTAGTAGTTACGCAACAAAATGATGGCTGTGCTGTGTCTGCTGAGCAAATATGGGGTGAGAGTTAAACACAGCTACCCCAAGAATGGCTGCATTTTGTTTTCTTTATGTGAACACCAACAAAATATCTTAAAGGCAGAATGGCTCTGTGCTGCTGGTCTGTCATCTCAAAAACTCGAAGCTGCATAAGAAAATGTCCTGTATTTAAAGCAACCTCGCACTGTTGCTATTCGCATTTTTAAATATCACACAGTTGTGTTCTAATAAAACACAGCCATGTCCATCTATTTCCTGTGGAACATCATCAAATAAGGACATTCCTTCCAGAACGGCAATGTTTTAGCAAATAAAATCTGTGAAGAGCAAGGAATTACATTTCAGTCCGCACAGCTAGGATTCACTTTGGAAACAAATTAACCCACGCAAAATATTCAAAAGAAAACTCTCTCTCTTCCTATATGTCAATTACACAGAAACCATTTTTCAAGCATATCCCTGTGTACAGAAACTGACCAGGGCTATAACAAGCCTTCAGAAAGTAAATACAAAGAAAACCGCATCTTGTGAAATGAACATGTAGAAAATGAACATGTGTAAATCCGTTTTTGAAAAAGCAAGAAAACTGCTCTTTTGAAAGGTAAATGTGAAATCATCCCAATAGTCGCACAGAAACAGTATTATATGTGTGAGGCTGGGGTGGTTTAAATGTATATTATTTTTATTTACAAAAAGACTTGGATTCTGGGGAAGAAAGAGAGAAAAAGAAAATGTTTGAAAACAGCAGATCCAGTTTGGCAAGGCAGGCACTTCAAAGGTATCCAGCCCCCATGGGAAAGGAATCCCCTTTACAAATATGAAAGGGCCAAGGTGTGAAAATGTGCAACCTCATCAGACTTCCTGGCATTTCTCCAGCAAGGGACAATGAACCAAGCGGAACTAGCAATTTCACAAAGAAATGTGAATTCCTTTGACACCTCTCCTCAGCTTCAACTGCCTAGGATCAAAGGGTGCTATGGTAACCCTGTTCGTCAGACAGACACAGAGGGGGCAGACTGGCTGTGGAGTTTTGAAGGATCACCCATACACTGAAAAATGACATCCACAGACCTGAAAGAACTTTTTACATTAAGACATTTATTTCAATAATCGGAATAAGCAATAATGTGAGATTATGACAGTTTTAATGGTAATGTTGGACAAGCAAAATAAGACTGTGTGTCTTCCTGGCATGTGGTGGACATGAATGGCAGTAAAAAGGCATTACTGGGGAAAGCGTAACTGGTACAGATAATACATTTGGAGAAAATATGCCAGACACTATAATGCGTATATGGACCCATTTGTAGAATTTTACAAATTTTACAGCATCGCACAGACTTGGCGTTTGAACCGCCATAGTCCTTGTGAAATATGGGATCTGCCTATCTGATTTTTATAATGGTGACAGTTGTAAATATAAAGTTGTATTCCATAACTCCGTTTTGTGAAAATGTAGGCTTGTGGGACAAAGGAGTCATAAAATGCATACACTTAAGGGGTGGTCAATGCCTTCAGTTCAATCAGCTCGGAGGGAGGTGGCGACAGGAATAGCCTGAGCCATCCTAAATCGAGAGGTATGTCCAGATTATTTCCGCCCACATTGTAAATTCTGTGATTTCATTCTGTCTATATAAGAGCTAGGCAGGGAGGCATAGGGAGATTCAACATCCACAACTCACCCTGCAAGACTCCAAGACTCCAGAACCAGGTCCAGAGTTAGCAGATCCAGATCCAGGCAGAACCTCCTATCCAGAACCTCCTAGCCACAACCACCTATCCAGAACCAGATTCATCCCACTAGTTCAGGGAGAAAGGAGGAAAGGCTGATGATCCCTTGGGGAGAATCCAGCAACTAGAACCCTTTGCCCAGCTAATGCATCCCGCTGTCCACAGTGATCAGACCCCTGTTGCCCAGCTGTTCCCATAAAGGAGAGTCCAGCCACTGCCCAAGTGACCAGATCCTTGTCCTGCTGTCCAGAACCCCAGTTAGCTGTCCAAAATACCCAACTCAAGTGCATTTTGTAAGTATCACCCTCCCCAGTACCAACAAGCTGCATACACCGTTCTGTTACCTTGCATTCTGTCCAAACCCTATAGAAACCCCATAAGAACCCTAGTAATCTCCCAAATTGTCAACATCCTCTGTTTATCCGGGCCTTAGAAGAATCTGTGTAGTATATATCTGTTAATGTAATTCTTTTCAAATCCTTTCAGCTATTTGTGTAAGTCCTTGGCACCATTTTTGAGATTAAATCAAGTAATTCCCCTGTAAGGATGAACATGGTGAGAATTGGTTAAAATTGCAAATTAACCTCCTTGCGTGCAGTGTCTTTCTTTAATAATCTAGCAACTAAAATACAGTCTCAGTAGAACAAATCATTTTGTTAACAAAACCGATTTTTGCCACTGTGATTTTTGCTGCATTACTTCCCTTCCCAAAGTCGATTTTCTCACATGTATTCATGTTGGTTTAGTACCTTGCCCTGTAGCTTGTAAGCTTTCTTGCCCTTTAGTACAGCCACACAAATTCCTGTCCTATCTATTCTACCGCACATGTAACCTGACCTCTAATTATCCAGTGAACTCAGAGTGCCATTCTGCTTCTTTTTTAAGGTTTTCATTTAGTTTTGGCCTCCTATTATGGGGTGGTAGGCTGAATTTACAATCTGATTTTTCCCTCTTATTTGTGACTCCTTGCCACTCCTTTCCACCCATTGCGACACGGGGTGTTTGTCAAGGGGGGTTTGAGACGAGTGGGGTGCCTTCTCAAAGCAGAATCCATCCCATGTCAAGGTGGTATTGAAAAGAGGTATAATCCTTCCGATTTATTGTTATCTAGAAGAGTGGGTACACCTTTCTCATAACTCGCTGATCCTGTTTGAAATGCTCCACATCAATAAGAATTTGGAACACATGTGGATTCTCACATTTACCGGGCTCTAGTGCAGATTTTCTTGCTGAATACAATATACTGGTATTACAGGAGACCTGGTTAAATGAGAAACCCACTTGGGAGGATCACACACAATGCTGCATCCAGCCAAACTGAACTCCTGTGGGAGACCATCTTCAGGGTTAATAATCACAATATAAAATCACAAGGATTTGCATATTACATCATGGGAAGCACCAAATCAGTTCCTGCAAATGGTAAAAATCTCCCATCCTGGAGGTGGAATAGCTATCAACATGTATCGTAACCCTGTGGGAATTTCTGACAATGACTTCTCTGCTGATTTAGAACAGCTAATGAATACTATTTTACTCTCACCGCTAATTACAAACACCGTATTGGCTGGTGATTTAAACATGAAACTGCTGCCTCTTGAGAACTCTAATGCAGATGAGTCATAGAGAAGGCGGCTGGCATTAATGACTGAATGAAACATTTTTATGTGTAATGGTTCCTTCATTGATGACATACCTGCTAAACATTCATGGTGTTGAGGATCAAGTGCCTCAATAATTGATTACATCTACATTGACCTACACACGTTCACTGTGGCCATAGACTTCAGGGAACTTAATCAACTTCATAGTGACCATGAGCTTCTAAGGTTTAAATGGCTGGCCATTCATTCTGTAGCTGCTGAGAATGACAAACTATTTTTTCAGCACATGATAGTCAATAATGCAAGAACCCGATTTGCCTGGAACACACATTCCCTTACTTCCTTCAACTCTAACATTGAGGGCTCTTACCTAGATAGCCATACATTAACCTCTTCTTACACAACATACTTGCATCTGTACCAGACCAAAAACACAAAATATTGACATGTCAAACTAAGGCATGAATTTGATGCCCAAGTACAGGCCAAAAAAGATTTATTGCAGAAACAGTGCAAGGAAATTGTTAAGTCATCAATCTTGAACAAGCAACAAGCAATTGCTGCACTGAATTGTAAATATAAAATCTGGCTATGCTCACACAAAATTCAAATGTTTCAAGTTGATGGAGAAGCGATGCTCCAAAACATTGAAAACAAGAATACAGCACAAATATGGGCCTTAATAAATATTGCCAACTGTATGACTCCAGCACAACTCAGTGGTGTTAATGAGAATGATTGGGTGGAATACTTTACAACCTTGTATGCTTGCCCCGTTTCCAACATAGATCACTCAGTTATTGAGTGTTTAGATTACAGTGGTCTGCAAATCCTTGAGGAAGACCTTTTTGTTTTATATTGCCAGAATGAACAACTCGTGTGCCCCCGGCCCACATGGCTTAAATAACTTTGTTTAAGCAACACCCCTTTATATGGGCCAGAATTTCATATAATATTTTCTCCCAAATAATATCAAATAACACTATTCCTGAATCATGGAGAACCTCGGTGATAGTGCCCATTTTCAAGAGGGGCATTCGGTCTTGCTCTAGCAATTATAGGCCGATTGCTCTCCTTGATGCCCCAGGAAAGCTATTCTCCAAATTTATTCTGAGAGATTTCAATAATTGGACCCTGGCACATTACCAACAGGATCCATTACAGACTCGTTTTATTCCTGGAATGGGCACTAGTGTGAATTTGCTCACATTAACATCTATCATGTCACATCACGCCTTTCTCAAACAGCCCCTATATATGGTCTTCATAGACCTAAGAGCCGCATTTGACTCCATATCACGACAGCTTCTGTTTAGCAAACTTACACAGCGAGGTTGTCCTTCCTAATCATTTCTCTCATTAAAGATTTGCATACTAGTAACACCATCCAGGTGAGAATAACAGGAGATGGAAAACTAACTGTTCCAATTGAAACTTATCGAGGGCTGAGGCAGGGCTGTACTCTTGCCTCAGCTCTCTTTAACTTTTTTATTTCAGACATTGGAGAAGCTTTCCTGAACATAATCTCTGATGCGCCTAAGTTAGTCAATAAGCCACTGTTATCCTTGTTATACGCGGATAACCTTGGGGATTCCGCAGGAGACCTAGAGTCAGGTATAACACAACAAGTGCCTCTGGACCAGCCAGTGTCTGCCTGAGAGCTAGGAGGTTAACAAATTCAGGACAGTTCAAGAGAATGCCATCCTGTCGGCAAGGAGGGAGAGAAGGATGTTGTGGTCGACGGTGCCAAATGCAGCCGAGAGGTCAAGGAGGATGAGAGGGCATGAGTCACCCATATCCATGATTTGGAGGGCATCATCCACCACCTGGATGGTGGCTGTCTCGATGCTACACTTGGGGTGGAACCCTGACGGATAGTCATTTAGGAGGTGGAATTGTTCGATTCTGGCAAGTAGTTGTGTAGCAAAAGATTTAGCCAATAAACACATGGTTTGTAACAGGCCGGTAGTTGGCCTTGTCGTCTGGATCTAGGGTTGGGTTTTTTCAAAAGAGGTAGTATGAGACCAGTCTTAAGGGTGTCCAGGAATTACCTTTCTGTTAGGGATGATGCTGAGGAGCGCATTGAGTGCCAGGCCTGTCAATTGTTTAATGATGGAGGGCAGGATAATATTGTGAGAGTAAGAAGTAGGTTTGAGGGAGGCAATTATTTTAGGAGATCTGGGGGGGAGAGAGGAGATAATTCAGTCCAGAGGGCCAGTGTGCATGTCAGGGTGCAAGATAAGCTAATGCTGTCAGCGGTTGATTAGATGGTCTCTTGAATTTTGTCTATTTTTTTTTCTTTTTAAATGTATTGATTCCATTACACTTTTCCTTAGTTGCTGGTACCTCAGGGTCAGGTGAGCGTTTGGTACAATGCTTTACTACTTCAAAGAGGGCTTTGCTCCTATAGAGGTTGCCACAATGGTGGTGGAGTAGTAAGCAGCTTTGGCCTCAGTAATTGGAATCCTACAGTTGGCGCTAAGAGATTTGAGGTTGGTGTGCTATCCCAGATTACTGTTTTTGTGCCACCGTTTCTCTAGGGCTCTGATTGAGTATCTGTTGGAGGCTAGCTCTGGGGTGTACCAAAGGGCAGATGGTTTGGTCCTAGCCTGGCTGGTCGTTAGGGGGATCCACCAGTTTCATAGCAGAGTTGTTGAATAATTCTAGGAGGCCCGAGGCATTCCCAGTGGTGGGGAAGTCTGTAATGCTTGCTTCTAGTTTATTGACTAGGAAGGTTTTGAATGAGCGGTGTTGATTGAGGGGGTGTTTAGCCAGACCTTTGTGGGCCATAGTCAAGTGGGTGACCAATAATGGGATGGTAGCATCATCGGACCAGTCAAGTGGGATAGGGTCTGCACAGGTGAAGTGATGACTAAGCCTAGGGTATTGCCTTTGTTGTCCATGGGGAGACCACAATTTACCTGAGGTCTTTGGAACTGGTCAGTGTGAAAAGCGTGCTTCGAGTGCGGTTGTCAACCTGTGTCTCAAGGACATTAAAATCTCAGAGAAAGACATTATTAGAACGTGCTAATTTGGCAGAGGAAACTAAGTTCGAGATGTCTGCAATGAAGGAGTCACTCATGTAAAATGGTCTTTAGATGAGGTGGGAGGTGATGGACTCCTTGTGGGATAAAGGGAACCAGAAGGTAAGTGATTCAAACAAGTTTGTTTTTGGAGAGGCTATGATGGAACATGGCCGATCGCTTCTGTGGATGATTGCCACTCCTCATCCTGCCCTTCCATGCTCCAAAAAGGACTCCACAAAACCCTTAGGCCTCACAATTGATAACAGCCTGCCCTTCCAGGAACACATAACCCAGAAAGCCCAAACAGCCTGGCTCCAAATCTTTAATGTTAAAAAAATCAAACCCTTCGTCCCACTGCAGGGCTTCTGACTATAGTGCAGGCCCTTGTGGTCCTGCACATCGATGGGGGAAAAGCTCTCCCGACAGGGCTCCCAGCTGCTCACTTGTCTCCCTTAAAAGCAGTCCACCACGCTGCAGCACGTCTTATTTGGTGCACAGAAATCTGATGGAATCACCCCCACCCTACATTAACTACATTGGCTTCCTCTCCATGCCAGGATACTGTTCAAGACTGCAAATATCATCTACAAATCAGTCATGAGCGTACTAGGTGGCCAAGAACCACATATCTGGTGGCACACGCTCCTCACGCAGCAAATTGACCAACTGGCTTGAATCACAACTCGTCCACAAAGAGTGGACATGCAAACAATCCTTCTCTTGTCATGCAACCACCCTTTGGAACCCAATTGTAAAGCCTAGTCCCTCTTCACTTTCAGCACTGCAAGGAGGTTCCTACTTCTCTACCTCCTCCACGATAAGCAGAGAGCTAGGTTTCTGGAAATTATTCCTCACCACCATTGGGGGGCACCTGTTCAGTGTCTGGCTCCCCTGGAAGCTACACTGGATACTTGTGGCTCCCTCAGCCTCTCAGCAGCAGTGCAGAGCCACCTCAACTGCAGCGCCGGAGGCGCACCCACTCAGCTTCTCAACCAGAGGAAGTCTGCTCCCAGAGTTGGGATCTCTGATCCCTCTCTTCATTAATTCCAGGCTCCCTAAATCCATACACTTCATGGAGACCTGAAGCTCATCGCCAGTGCTGCAAAGCAAGTCAATCCACAGAGATGCTGGTGAGTTTTCAGTGGGGGTTTATTCAAGTAATACGTATGTGGGTGACGGGGCCCAGACGGCTGTTGCCATCCCCTCCAACCTCCAACCGCTCTTCTGAAAACGTCCACACCTTCCAGAGATAAACACCACTGGCATTCTACCTCCACATTCCGATGCTGGGGATCTACATTGTGAGAGTTCCCACGTAACTGAAAGTTACTCTGATTCCTCAGCAGGCGAATGTATTCACCAAAATACTGAAGTGCATTCGGTAGCCTTATGCCGATCTTAAGTTACACTTAGGAAAATCATACAAATAGAACAAATCTTTGAAAACAAAGAATACTTGAGTGAAATTCTCCAACAATGAAGATACATCAGAAAAGTGTGAGTGCCCCATTGTTCTCTTAGCCAGCACTCTCTTCAATGCACAAATTAAGGGCATCCGCACACTTAAACAGTAACCCACCATCACCTAGCTAAGACCCAGTGAACATTGGGCAGGCTAAATCATTAGGAACTACTATGTTGCCCTGAGCATACATGCATGCATCATGGTTTCCAATGTGCCCTACGATCAGGGAGCACCTCTGTAGAAATTAGAGCACTGCCTAAGGTCTTCTGTATGAAAATCACCGCAGATGATGTGGTGTCATGGTGGCTAAGTGGAAACCAGGGAGAGCCACTAACCATAGATGCTGTGAGTTTGAGATCACAGTGACGGGTTATGATCAACAGAAGTGTTCAGCACTAACTCCCTGTCATGCCAACATAAATGCTAATACCGCCATAGTACCATTTGTGAAGTTGTGCAATCACCTTAACCACTCAGTTCATGGTGATAACGGAGTCAGTGCAACATAAATGAAAGCCAAGCAGCAATGACTCCCTTTCGTAATTTCAAAAATCATATCTGATTGTTTTAACCTGGTGGCATAGATGTAGTCCAAGCGCAGACCAGCTGTGAACCACTTTGGAGTGAATACCAGGTAAGCTTTATTGTCCATATATACAGTTGCAGTGGTTCCAGTTATTGTTTAGATATGTACATGGAAAGAGACCACACATCAGTCATCCTTTAGCACACCAGCGCAGGCCCCCAACTAACACACACAGAACTCTCATCACCAAACAGCCATCAACATTCTCTTGAGCTGTCAATCACTACAAGCACGAACATTCCATAAGCACTCCTAGATGGCCAGCATGACAGGGCAAGATTTATACTTCACAACACTGTTTCTACAGAATGAAAAAGGTTGCAGGTGCCTCAATGAAATCATGCCTATATCGTAGGAGATGTCAATAGGACACAGTCAATACCCATATTACACCATTTTGGGCACCAACGGACATGAGAAAAAACATCACATGCCTTAATATCTGGAGCCCATACCCAGAGTTAAACTGTACATGCATGCGTACGCCCTTCTATCATGTACATCACCAAATGCAGTATAGGACTAGCAGCCGTAGACCTTACTACACGTCTGAACAAAAAAATAATTAACAAATGAATCGGTGGGTATTGCCTTTGTTGTCCATGGGGAGACCACAATTTACCTGAGGTCTTTGGAACTGGTCAGTGTGAAAAGCGTGCTTCGAGTGCGGTTGTCAACCTGTGTCTCAAGGACATTAAAATCTCAGACAAAGACATTATTAGAACGTGCTAATTTGGCAGTGGAAACTAAGTTCGAGATGTCTGCAATGAAGGAGTCACTCATGTAAAATGGTCTTTAGATGAGGTGGGAGGTGATGGACTCCTTGTGGGATAAAGGGAACCAGAGGGTGAGTGATTCAAACAAGTTTGTTTTTGGAGAGGCTATGATGGAACATGGCCGATCGCTTCTGTGGATGATTGCCACTCCTCATCCTGCCCTTCCATGCTCCAAAAACATGGAAGGCCAAGGTGAAACTGTACAGCAGTGACCTTCCCACCAAAGCCAAACTCTGTTTGATCACTAATGGCATGGCTGTCAATTCATAAAACCACACCACAATTAAACAATACAGAAGGGCACTCAGTAAGGTAATGCCATTAGTGCCAAATCATGGCAAATGGAGTCCACATTGTCAAACATATCAACACCACCCACAGTTGAGACTCTCATGCCCATCACTCCCTACACAAAATGTATTGAAATCAAATATAAAGAAGGAATCATAGAAGATAAACATGAACAACAAAGCAAGTAGACATTCAAAGTCATAAATGATACGCATGCACATGGCTATGGTACCTTCATGTGAATGTGTCCACCTTGAATACTCTGCAGCAGTCCTCACCCTCTCCTTAAAGTTCCAATACGCCAAAGTTCTTGAATGTCTGCCCTGCAGACATGTAGTCCCATCATGCCATAGCATGTGTTACTTTTTCAAAGATCACTATGTTAACCAAACAAAAGTGACATTTTCTAATTCATGAACAATGATGTCCAAAGGGGAGCCTTGGACTATAATGATACTGCGAATGGATTCTGTCTGAGAGGATGTAAGCCCCAAACGTACCGACTTGTTCGTATGTACAGCGTGACTGCCAAGAGCAATACACCTTTACACTACTGACTCCCCATTATGTGTGCAGACATTGAAAATGGGCTTCCAGAAGGTGGCCATGGAAATGGGTTACAGTACTTTGGTTATCCCAGTCATATGCAATTTGTCTCACAAGCTGCCTTGAGGAACCTGATACCATCTTTTGAACATGAAAAAAGTGACATAAAACTTTGCCTCACTATTACGTGTTCACCTGTTACCTGTTCACACCTATCTCCAAGTGTTCTCTGAAGACTCTGCACATGGCGGACCCAACACATCGCCTCTGGGGAAGACGAGACAGGAGATGGATAATGTGATCAGATCGTACCACAAACCCAGTGTTGTGCTACAAATGGGAATGTGCCTACACAATGGATGACATCTAATAATACTAGTCACAATCCCGTCCCTGTCAATGATAATCTCTGCATTAACACATCTAAAATGGAGATGATCTTCTTTGGGATCACAACCCTGGCAACAGCACCTTTCAAATGTGCACCGCTTATATGCACGGCATCCACCTCGTCGCACCAAGTAAACCATCTAGGAATATTTCTTTACACCAATATTTGTCTGCAACCACAAATAGACTTGCTAGTACACAATTCAAACTTCCAGCGCCACCTCCTTTATGATTGTGTCCTATTTGGAAATGACACCAAAAATTGAAAGCACCAGATACCATGGGCCTCATTACGACCCTTGCGGAAAGTGACTGACCGGACCGCAACAGCGTAAATAGCGTTTCCGCCATTGCACGAAGGAGCAAAGTGCGGCCAATCACGACCCATCGGGCACGAGCATTACGCCATGGCGGAATCCGAAAGGCTGCGATGGCGGAAATGACCCCAAAACGGCCCTTACCGCCGCCGTACGCTGCACCAGGTGCAATACCGCCACCCATCTTAGCGGTCACCGTAATGAGCGGTCACCGTAACGAGCGTGCACCGCAAATTACGGCCACCGTAAATATACGGAAACGGAAGTAAAAGCATGTGGCCGGAACGGGAAACAGCACGCCGCACAACTATAAAATCCGAATCCCAACACAACCATTAAAAATCCGACCCTGACACACATCCCAACCCGTTAGCAACCCCAGTTAAAAAAATAAATATGGGAAAGGTAGCCAAGAAAGCGTGTGACCGCAAGCGGCAGGTACACTTCTCCCGAGAGGAACTGACCGTGCTCACCGAGACCCTCCAGGAAAATTCCGCCGTCGTCTTCTCCAGTCAAATGACCAGGACGGCCCTTGCCAACAAGAAGGCCATATGGGCCCTGGTGGCACAGCGCGTAAGTGCGGTGGGGACAACACCCCGCACGCCACAGCAATGTCGCAAGCGGTGGGACGACCTGCGGATCCGCGTACGCAGCATACTTTCTGCGAACAGGAACATCGCCACAGCTACCGGGGGGGGTTCAGAGTCGCCCATCAAGTTGACCCCCTGGGAGGAAATCTGCGCCTCCACCATAGGAATGGAGAGCATAGAGGGAGTCGGAGGGATGGAGAAAGGAGTGCCGACATCCGGAGAATCAGGTAGGTTGGCCAAGAGAAACAATGCGAAATCCACAAACCACGAACATGTGCAGTACCATGTGACCCCATAGTGCAATACATACTTTGCCCTGACAGCGCCCTCTAAAAGTCAGAATGAACAAACAAATCAATCAAGAAGCCATAAACAACCCCTACATGTGCAGCATGCACCCCCTAACTGCAGGCAGCCAAATGAATGCATCCTCAATCCACACGAAAATGAGACCACCTCCAAGGCCCAGTCCCAAATCAGCCTCATGTACCACCCCAATGCATTTGATACGTTGCCATTCCAAATCCGACAGACCCATAACTAACGCTCGCCCCTCTTTACTCCACCACAGGGTCCGATACCAACGACGAGCTGCAGGACACCCCTACCAGCACGCCTGCAAAGAGGGCCAGGACCAACGTCCCAAGAGCCTCCACCTCAGGTGCAAGGATCAAGACACGGCAGCAGCAGGAATCAAGTGGCAGCACACTGGAGGGGACTGCAACAGGCACCCCAGCAGCCAGCAAGTCCACAACCCCAGCACCACAGGTCCCCCCCAAGAACGTATCTGATGGCACTGCCTCTGGTGGTAGCAGCACCATAGGTGACACAGCTGTCATGCCAGCATGCTCCGACACGGAAAACAGTGCTGGCGACGTAGGTACCATCCATGACCTTTCCCAATCCCCCTGCATGTTCCATCCCCTACACCATGACGAAACCACGCAGGGGCACCCTGAAGACGACGACTGGCCAACCCCCACTAGTCCTGTGCCAAGGCAACATGTGTTGAGCAGCCCCCCTGTCACACCACCGCAAATGTCCATGGCCCAGCAGAGGCAACAGTCCCTCGACCTGCTGATCGAGCAACAGCAGGAAGCGTCCACGCTACTCAAGGACCATGCAAATGAATGCGGGGGTTCCAGGGCAGCCATGGAAACATCCGCCGAGACACTCAGGGCACAAATAGAGAAAAGTAGTGAGAGCCTCAGGGGAGAAATGGAGAGAAGCACCGAGAGCCTGAGAGCACAAATGGAGAAAAGCACCGAGAGCCTGAGAGCACAAATGGAGAAAAGCACCGAGAGCCTGAGGGGGGAACTGCATGCGACGTCCAAAGACGTTTGTGCTGAACTTGCTGCTGTGCGCCGTGTGCTCTCGGAGCTCTCACAAACCCTCAGAGACATGCATGGACGCGAGCAGGCAGAGACATCATCCGTGGCAAGTTCCGTCCAGGGCAGCCCCCAACGCAGATCTGGCAGGAACCTGCGCTCCACGGGCAGGGGTGCCCCTGATACCCGTAGAGGGGGCTTGCAATAGCGTCTACCCACGGACAGCATGCATATTTGGACACTGGTGTTGGGGGGGGAGGTAGTAGGGTGGAGGGGGTGTGTTGGGCTTCACTGGGTGGCGGGTCCATAGGGTGTATAAATCAAATCACATTAACAATACAGCACCTCATTATCATCCAATGACATGTGTGGACATTGATATTTGCGTACGAGGCCTTCATAGGCGTACAGTCCACAATGTGCCTGTACTACACACACACAGTGCCACAGGTCCCCTTTCCGTGTAATAGGCACCATGCGTGGTTGCTAGAAGCATGCATCTATGATGCTCTGTCGGATTGCACGTGCATCCTGTGCCTCATGGACTCCTTGAGGTGCCTCCACATCCCCACCCTCATCATCATCATCATCTTCAGGTGCATGCAGTACAGCGTCAGGGGGCATGGGCACATTCCTACGTATGCACATGTTGTGCAGCATGACACATGCCATGACCATCTTAGAAACCTTCTCATGGCTGTACATGAGGGCCCCGCCAGACCTGCTGAGGCTGCGGAAACGAGCCTTCAGTAGGCCGAATGCCTGTTCAATGACCACACGGGTACGTGAGTGGGCATGGTTGTAGTCCTCCTCATGCTCGTTCTGTGGGTTCCGGATTGGTGTAAGGAGCCATCTCTTCAGTGGATACCCGGCATCACCTGTATGAGACGAATGAAGGGTGTCAGTGGAATGATAGTGCTAAGTAGCCCCCCCCCCCCCTGCAAGGTCATTGACGCATCAAATGGGCCACGATGTCATGCATGGAATGAGACTCACCGAGTAGCCAGGATCTGTGCCCTGCGTGTCGCTCCATGTAGCGTGGTATTCTTGTGTTCCTCAGGACCATAGAATCATGGGTAGATCCTGGAAATCTGGCACAACAATGCGTAAATATCTTGTTGTAGTCACACACCATTTGCACATTGATTGAATGAAATTGTTTCCGGTTGCGGTACTGGACCTCCATGGCATGTGGGACAACCAATTCAACATGGGTGCAGTCGATGGCACCAATGCAACCCGGGATGCCGCCAAGTGCATGGAATCCCACTTTAGCGTTGGTAATCTCCTGGTACGTGCGTGGTAGTGTGATGTGGTCGTCGGCGTGCTTCAGGAGGGCATCGTGCACTTGGAAGAGTGACCGTGAGAACAGTGGCTGTGAAATGCCATGCAACTGTCCCACTGTGTGCTGGTAGGTGCCTGTGGCCAGGAAGTGGAGTGCAGACACCACCTTCAGTAGGGGTGGGATGGCGGTTGGGCTATCTATCATGCTCACGAGGTCAGCATGTGTCATGTCCACAATGGCGATTATGGTGTCCCGGTCCAAACGGTAGAGGGTGTGGATCTGCTCAGCAGTGAGGTTGAACGGATCGGCTCGGAGGCGTGGGATTGCGGGCCGCCTGCGTGGTGGTAGTGGCAGTGCTTGTGGGCCTTGCTGACCCTGCCTTGCCCTCCTCCTCCTCCTTCTCCTCCGTCTCCCCTGTGCGCCCGGTTGTTGTACCTGTTGTTGTTCGTCGTCTTCTTGTAGTTGTAGCACTTGCAGTGCTATCTGGTACCCCAGGCCCAACATCGCTAGTCCTGCCGGTAGCATTTTGGAGTGGGAGTGGTTGTGGGAGGGGTTTGGGTCTGCAATATATGTGCTGTCGGCCTGTATGGCCTCCACCTGTGCTGATTGAATGAATCTGTGGCAGATGCAATCCCTTCTGGTCGAGCACGTCCCGCACGTAAGGCTGCATTTGGCCGCATGGCATCTTGGGATTTGAATCATGTATCTAATCCCGATGGCAGTGTGATGTACTTTGACTGATTTTCATGCTATGCTCCCATTGTTACACATGCTATGATTGCAGCCGCTTACATACCTGTGAAGAGTCAGTGGTATGTAGGGCTCGATCGATGGCCGACCCTCATGCAGCACAGTAACGTACTTCACCGACGGGCGTGGCGTCCCATTTGTGATTGCAGCCAGTTAGCATCATGACACACAGCCGCACTACATTGATGTAATTGTGAATGCAAGCGTTCACAGAAGCCTTTTCGACGTAATGTTGCAAGTGAGGAATTCGAAGGCCAGCATTTTGGGTTTTGAAGTAGCGGCGAGGATACGCCCACAGGTCTGGCTGGAAATGTAACGTTCTATTGTAGAATGTCCTTGGGACATGGCCCATAACGAGCAGGCAATGAATGATATGAATTGAATGGGATGCGCAATAGCGTAGTGGACGATAAGGCAGGACGTTCCCAAATCCATCTTGCTTCACAACACTACAGATCCGGCCAGGGGCACAGTGGTTTTTGCGGACTGCATTACGCACAGACGCGATGGAAGTTTCACATATTATGTGAGTGAATATTCATGCGTTTTCATTGCGGGGTGAGGGAATGATGTGTGGATGCATGGACTGATGATTCCGTTTAGGGTCTGCCATGTACATGGGTTTTTTGATTCACTCCCCTTCCCCTGCGTTATGTGATGCAAGGCTGCCATAGTGGGACATACGTCTATCTGCCCTTGTCGGATCCTCCCTGTCTCGACGCGCCTTCATACACTTGTGTCTAGGCACGTTACTAATCCCATGTCATGGGTTCTATCTTGACGGACGCATGCACAGTAACCGACGTTGCCAATGGTGTATTTAGCTCGATTGGTTTCGTTATGATTCGATACTGATTTAGGGGTGTGTATATTCCTTTGGAGTGGGCTAGCATGCATATGGGTGTGGATTTGGTGTGTTGAATGAAGATTGTAATGCATCATGAGTCCCGTAATGCAATCGGTTGATTTGTGTTTCTTTTGGGTGACAGGTATCTCCTGCCCTATTGCAGATGCCATCTCTACGCCACTCCTCCAGATGGTTTTTACTCTCGACTCCTGCAGCTTCGGGTGAATCAGTGGAGCACCATTTCGATCATATGGGACGATCGCCAATGGGCCACATGCCCTTACGCTGTACTGGTGGCTAGGTGCAACATTTCGGCCTTTCAGCTCGACTAGTGCCTGCCTCATGGGACGGACCTGCGGTTCTTGCCGCTTCCATGTTGCCTTTTGGAACGTTGATGTAGGCCCTGTGTGCCATGATGGTACAGGGCGTCACACAAGTGGAAGCCGGTCAATTGTTGCAGATGCAGCCCTCGGTGATGATGGTTGTTTTGGTGGTATTTTGCAAATTGCTGTGGGGCCTTTGTCATTTGGGTGTGCATTTAAATTGTATTCCGATATTTGTCGTGTTGCGTTGTTCTTTGCAGGTGATGTGGCGATTTTCGCTTTGTGGCGGTATGTATTGCGTGATGATCTGCATTGTGTTCCGCCTTCTGAGTTGAGTTGTGTGGTACAGTACTGGCCGCGTTTGCCTACGTAGCACAGTATGGTCACGGATAGTGGCTGCCATTGTGACTGTTTACATGATGTGCTGTTCAGGGGCGGGGGATTGGCTTTTGGCCGACTGGTGCCTGTCAGCCAGGTCGATTGGTGGAATGATGGGTTGTTCAGAATGTGGCTGGTCACAGGTGACTGTGTTTGCGTGCGTTTGTTGGAGGGGGACTGGGGTCATGTCCATTGGAATAGCTTCTGTATTGATGCCATCTGTGCCCTGCAGCTCCCATCGGCCCCTCTTGGGATGAGCCTGGCTGCTCAGTCACTCTGCCGACTTGTGTGGTACATGCTTCTGCTGATGGTTGGTTTGTTTACTGGCATGAGTACAGGGCTGGTGCAATCCCCCTCAGGATGCTGTTTTGGATGTTGCCTTGCGCTGGTGGCAAGCGATGGGGGACTACTGTTGTTTTGTGTCATGTGTTCTTGATTTTCATTTTGATGTGTTGTACCTTCACATGCCTGTGCTGCGTCAGTACGGCTATGGTGACATGCCGTACATGGATGCCCACTCACGGGGCGCTTTGAGCCCCTGCATGCTTTTCTACGTTGGCATGCATGGGTGAATTGTGGATTTCACTGGTTGCATAGTGTGAGTACATTGCGCCTGCCAGGAGTTGTGCAATGAGGCCAGGGAGTGGAGTACAGGCACTCAGTGGGCCATTTACGGTTGGTTCGCGTTGCCGTATTTCTCGCCATGGCGGAATGGTACTTTGCGACGTGCTTGATGGCGTTCAGTACATGTCCGCTAGGGTCAGAATTCGCGTACCGTTGCGCCATGGCGGTGATTCCGGTTTTGCAAGGCGCGCGTGCGCGTACTTGGTGCAGTTAGCGTTGCCGTTCACTGCGGTGTCGCTAATGGCATCGTACTTTACGGTGACGGGTCATGATCGCAACGAGCGGTGTTCGATGGCGGTATTGCATTTCCGCCATCATTTTTCCATTTCCGCAAGGGTCGTAATGAGGCCCCATGTCTTTATTCGCTTAGACTATTATAATAGTCTCTGTATAGGACTGAGCAATGTCCAACTAATACAACTGCAACTTATTCAAAATAAAGCACCTGGATTTTTATTTTTTGGCACTGAAACGTGGAACCACATCTCACCAGGCCTGCAGAAACTTCACTGGTTGCCTAGTGCAAAGAGAATAACACACAACACCAGCTATATTATTTCTAAATCCATCATAAACTCCTCTTATATGTCAGAACTCTTACATGAACAAATTTGTACCATCAAAGCCACTAAGATCATTGTAGGTTTACAACCTCACTACAGACAGGTTCAAAAGACCCTTGCCATATTAGGCCCAACAATCAACGTTCCCACAACCCTGAAAGCAGAATATAGAATAGAGGCTAAAAAGCATCATGAAAGTCTGGCTCCATGAACAGAAGATGTAACTCAGATAGGCCCATGTGCACGTGCCCTCTCCCCTGTCACCCCTATATTTGACTCTAAAGCCCGTATGCCTTATAGCTAGTACTTCAGTCCAACTTCCGCATTTGGGCATTACCTAATAATCACAAATTTGCCTGCCTTGGGCCTGCAAAAGGTTACCTGACTTGTTCCTACATTCACTTGTTTTATGTGTGTTCTGATATTAATCACGTGCAAGCCCTAACATTTCAATAACCAATGGCACTCTATCAAAAGCGTCAAGCACACTATTTAACCCATCGGATCTCTGATACTGACAGTTACAAAGCAGACTATTTGGGTGTTTAACCTCATCCCATGATTCCTTTGTTTTTCCTAGGTACTTTGAAGCACCGCTCCCGCGACTACATAATGAAACTCAAAAATTCATGAAATATATAAATGGGCACAAGCTCTGCTATCAATATTCAAGTCAATAGAGCGGTCAGCAAAGTTCTGTGTGCATCATCTTGTGAACATGAACTCCCATTCTGCCTACACAATATAGTGAATGGCGAGGGATCAAGAGAGGTGTATTCCAGAACAGTAGGACATCCAAGTTTGCCTCCCCACTGCACTATGCACAGTACATACTAGACATAGCAATAACAAAGTTGTTCGCCACTTCATGTGTCCAACCACGCAACACCATTGTCAGATACCTGTAAAAGTACTTCACACCCATTGGGTCCACTTTCTGCAGGTTTGTTTGTGACTCCTACCCTCAAAGCACTGACATCAGCCATTTCATGCTATGACATGTTTTACTTGTACGATTTAGCGGCCTGCTACGTGAAAGCTAAATAGACATAAAAACACAATTCGGCTGTGACTCTCTATTTAGACACCTTGTGGTCTCTGCTGGACACTGTCATAGACAGTAGCCGATAAGTCATCATTATTATTATTATTTATTGTGCGCAACCAAGTTGGCCCGGGGGCATACGGGCCCAGATCGTTAAGATAGGCTCATCCAAGGGAGCAAGAGCGGAATACCTGTTTATCTGAAAAGATACGTCTTAAGTTTGTTTTTAAATTCTTTGATTGTCCTCCCGTTTCTTATGGTTGGTGGTAGGGCATTCCATGTAATGGGAGCACTTGACCAGAACGCACCCTTTCCCACTAATTCAAGGGAGGTTTTTGGTACCTGAAGGTTCCGATCTCCATTTGAACGAAGTGAACGTGATGCCTGCTTGATTTTTAGTCTGTTGGCAATGCATCACCAGTGATTGTGAGAAGTCTAAATTTCACCCTTTCTTCAATTGGCAGACAATGCAACTTCCTTCTTGCATCTCTTACACTTTCGTAGGTCCACCCAGAGATTATGATCATTTCGGTCTGTTAAAGGTATGCAAACCCTGATCAATCATCCACTGTGTGTCAAGGACATTTGCAATGCATTGTCATTAGAGAATTATCAGGATCAGAGTTTGTAGACACAGCCCTGCAACATCGACTTACTTGAAACAGTAATAACCATAAAGATGTGTCCTTGTGCATAAAAAGGTACTCTGTATGTGCATAAAAAGGTACTTAGACCTGCCACACCCATACCTGACCAACAAACATTGCCATTCAATACACTGCACAGAGATTCCAATCCAGCCCATGGACTCGCAGTCTTATAACCCATATCATTCAATTCCAATTCATATGATCACTACATCGAAGAACTAATGACTACTCCACACCAGAAATATGACCAACTAAGAAGATAGATTTGCAACTGATTCTCACACCCGGATGTGTGAGATAATGCTGAACTAACTACATCAAACAGTAAGGTGTCATGTGTTGCATAAACCATCATGTAGTAAAAATAAAATGGAATGCATCGAGATGGGTATGGGACATGCTATCATTCCTAATTTTAGGACACATGCCAGAATACTTGGTGTTTCATGTTGGGTGACATAGTTCATGTATGACATGGCAACCCAATATGTTGACACATTTCGATATGCAGATGCCACAATATACATCCAGGGACAAAAATGCACCACCAATTACCAAATTCAAAACACCATCACATTTACATATCCCTCTTCCTGTTCACAGTCATCAGTAAGTAAGGTTTAAACCTCACTTTGTCATCCTTAGTAAGAGTACGATTAGACCTAGTAGTAATTAATATATACAGAGCCCTGTCTGCGGAGTACATCTCTCATTATTTGCGGTTTCACTGAGATTTTTCTTTCCTGCACATAAGCAACATTCAATGATTGACAGCATCCACAATCAAACACACAATCTTCAAAATCCTTTCACGGCACTAGAACGCTCTGATCAATGACAGTTGTATGCCAAGGCCCTAATCCAGAAGGAAGCAACTTAATTCCTTGATCACACCTGTTGCCAAGTATGTAAACACATGAAAGGAGTGCAGACCAACCATGCACGCTGAACTGAGACAATGCACCTATGTGAATTTGTGGGAGCCCACCACTAGGAGGTGGATGCAGCGGTGGCAGCACCAGTCGAGGGCCCGCCATGAGCGCATATGTAGGCCTAGGGTCACACGGTTTTAGATGCCATTCGAGGAGGTGGTTCTGAGATATTGCTTCCCAGCACACATCTTAGACATGCTACAGGAGTGGCAGCCAGACTTCAATACCACCACAGCCCAACCACATTCCAACAGAGCATCAGTCAAATTGTTGAAAACCTGCATTTCTCCAACTCTGGCTCCTTTCAGAGAATCATTGGCATGGCTGGCATTTCACACGCCCGATGCATGCCAAATCACAAAAACTGTAATACTTTGCAACATTGGCCCCAATTTGTATATTGTCAATTTGTGCAGGTGCCAATCATCCCACGCAAAACTGGAGAAGTCTACGTACAACCATCTAGACACATGTGTTGGGGCAGCCATAGGCTCACCCGAGTGCTCTACTCACATTCCCATCAGGGTTGCATCTGTGGTGCATCATTAGGACTTTACCATGCCAAGACTCTGCAAATGCAGTTTGATTCAGCACATGTGACCAGACCATGACACAAGCTGCATGTGAACTGATTGTGACAAGCAACGAGCATCCATGTTTTACCCTATTTCAGTCTTGTATGCATGATATTGTATGTCATAAGCAGCCATGTGGAGGGTCTGTTGGATACAGCAGCACTATTTGTTTGTGCACAGTCAACAGTAAGAACAGATGTGGCAGTAGTCTGGAGTATATGTGGGGACTCTGGCAGTAGGACATCTCCTATATCCATTTGGTCCATCAGCCCTAAAAAAGGCTTCTCCTGCACCAACGGGAACGTTTTTCTTCTCCTAGTGCAATGTTGCACATTGCTTGTAGAGGCATGGTTAGACAAGTGTCTATGTACCATCAGAAAATTGGCCAGGGTCTGACATGAAGCTTGAACAAAGAACAAAAGCCACCATCATCATTTTTAGACATGCAATCAAGAACCCTAGGCTCTTCACACCACACATGTTCTTCTGTATTTGCCCCTGTGTACTGATTCACATTCACTTAGCTTCTCCTTGTCGGCCTCTTGGCTTTATGTGCAGGTTCACACTCTCATGGCTTCTCCTGGTTAGCCTCCTGGCTTTGCCATAATGTGTCACGCATCTCATGGCAGTCTTGGGCCTTGCCGCACTTTATTCATAAAGTTCACTCTCTGGTGGTTTTTCTTTATGCTCCACCTATCCGTCATGTTCTTTCATATGTGTGCTCTTATTTCATATATTACTTTCAAATGGGCACTTTCCCTTTTAACTTTCATCAGCTAATAGCTTTGCCCGTAAAGTTTTCATACAGTTTGGTGTTCAATATGCATGATTTAATTTTACTTCAAGTTTTAATTCAGTTCAGTATTCAATTTGATTCATACAGCAGTTTGTTACTTATGCGTAGCCCCTAGGAGCCCCACAGCTTCGAGTGTCATTTCCCTTCACTCACCGGTCCTCGGCATTCCTCTCCAGTGGCCTTGCTGCTTCCCTTCTGCTTTGCCTGCTGGTGCCAGTCACTGCAAGCCCTGCTCGCACTTCGGGTGCTTCCCTGAATATGCCGGCAGCTCCGCTCCTCTTCCATGGTCACGTACGGCTTTCTCTCTTCTTTCTTCTCCGCAGCTCCAGCTGCTCTCTCCCGACCACAGAGGCTACCACACCTGTAGTAGTCTAGCAGCCCAACTCGCCCCGATCCACAAGTCCTCTGGGATGTCAGTCTAGAAAAATGGATACCTCTAACTGTGTGACCACAAACGTATTTTGGTGGCCGTGGGCCAACAGTCTCATGCACGATATGACAGAATATAGGTTTTCGAATTTGCCAATGAACGGCCATTTTGATTTAACAAGAATCGCCATTTTGTTTTCTAACCATTGCTCATTGCTTTCTGTTCTTATTGCTTTGCAGTACATTTTCTGCTTACACTGCTCGACTGTAAAACATTGTTGTCTGCACGTTAAAGGACAAGGCTGCAGGGCCGCGAGGATAACAAGAATTTGTTGAAACACAACGTAGGCAGCGCCAGGAAGAATGCCCGCTCCCTCCCGAATGTAGCCTTGAAGCAGAGCTGCAGGGCATTTAATCATTTTGCAGCTGCCAGCCAGTCTCGTTACATGGTAGAATATGTTTGAATAATGCAGCTGAAGGCTAGAATTATGCTTTTCTTACGGCCCCCCTTTGCTGAGCCCCGTTAGAGCGTGTCGGCTCCCAGGACACGAATAGCACCTCATAGATAGCAAGGTCTGGAATGCAACTCTCCCCCCGTATGTAGCTCGCTTCCAAGAACAGAAGCGCTGTGTTCTGTTCAACAACTGAAAGATGCCTCCGCACTCACAAATTGCAAATTGTTACTAGAATAGACGTTTTAAGGTGTCATAGTTGTCGAAAATGTCCATCACCGCACCAAGTTCAAAGAAACCCAATAAAGGGGGGGTGTTAAACATGTCATAGCTGATTGTTTGATATGCATTTTGTATATATGTAACTGATGTACGTAATTAACTCTCTTGCGTCCCTCGAGGTCTAGAGATACACTTTGCGGGGCGTGAGACCGAGTTGGCCAACTGAGACTTTTGCTTTGCAATAAACCCTAGCTTTGGGAATACAACCTCGTGTCTGGTGTATCTTTCGTGTGTGGTGACTCGCCTTGTTTCCATAGACGTTCGGGACCCCTAGGGGTCCCTTTCAAGATGGCGCCCGAATAGGGACCCTCCCCCACTTGTTCCATCGCATAACGTTGTAATTGAGTAAGGCGGAGAACGGCGAGGATGGGACGATCGAGCCGGAATCAAGAGGTGTTCGGGGCGCCCTGTAGAAGTGATGAGAGACTCCTTTGCAGATCTGCACACATCTGATCCCTGATCGACGTGCCTGGCTAAGAACAAGGAGGCGAGGGTCCCGAAACGAGGCGGAAGCCAAGAAACACAGACACAACGTCATTTGGTGCTTCATTATACAGACGACTTGATCTATCAGGTGAGTCATTCCCCGATTCAAAGTAATCCTGATATTGGTTGAGAGTTGACTTTGCAAAATCAAACGCCCTAGGTAAGGTTGATTAACCAGGGGGAAGGTTGAAACATGCCTCGGGTATTGTCCACCCTAGCAGGGTTTTTCCGCTGTGGTAGACAATCTTTGGAAGATGGCCAAATTGTACCACCTGGGGGAACGCCGGCGTATGAGATGTATGTGAAGTACGGAGTGGGTGCGATAATATTCTGTGAGACTTGGCATAGGCAAACCAGAAAGCAACAAGACCATCAGTGGCCGATTAATGGTAGTTTCGAGATAGCGAGAATAGATAACTTGGAAAGGGTGTTGATAAGAAAGAAAGCGCGTCCTGCAGCATTTGAGACTATTAAAGACTGGAGAAGGGAAGCAATGCTGCGATTTAGAAGTAGAGCGAAGCATGCGTGCAGGCATAAATCGAAAGGTGAAGTAGCGGAAGAGAAAGAAGAGGAGGAGTGGACTGAGAGTCTAAGAAAGCAAGGTAGGCGTGACCAGTTGAATATAGAAAAAATATACCCACGAGAGTGACACATAGCAGATGAATTGATAGAAAACATATTGACCCATACAAAACAAGGCCCAAGATCAGAAGTGAGGCCAGACACGACAGTAGCTGTTGCCCAAACCCCGCCCGTAGCCCAAGGACTCCCTCCGGTAGCTCAAGCCCTCCCACAGCCACAGACCGCGCACGTAACACTTCCTATTAGCCAACCAGGCCCACAACAGACACTCCCTGTTCCCATTGTCCCATCCGCACCTCCCGCCTTAGACACAGACTCGGTACCGTCCGTTCCTCCCGGGGTTGAAGTTGAAACCACGGGGGCAAGAGGCGGGACTGACCAACGGAGATGCACGAGGGTAACTCGCAGCGCAATCAGCAAAGAAAGGAAGGTGGAACTGCAGCAACAGGCAGAGATGTATATAGACGGAAATGATGGGACGGCAGCATTGGCCTCGATGTATGACTTCCGAAGAAGCAACGAAAGACAGGTAGTGTTGGAATGCATGGGTGAGTATTTAGTGGAGAAATGGAAACAGTTAATTGGGAAATTACCACCGCAGCGATTGTTAGATTTGAATGCATTAGCACGCTGTAGGGAGAGGGATGAAGAAGTGAGAGAACATGTATATGAACTTTTTGAACTTAAAGATGAATTGGATAATGATTATGCCGAGATGTTTACTACACCTGGGTACAGGAGTAAGGATATCGGGAGACATCGGAAGGAAAAAAGGGTCGCATAATAAACGGCAGCAGTTACCATCACCGGGGCAGAAGGAAATGGTGGATGAATTATCGTTGCTAAAACAGATGGGGGCAGACTTGAAAGAATGCCTTTTGAAAACACAGGTACTAATGCAGCAAGTAGTAGGACACAATAGAGGGAGAGGGAATGCACAAGGAAGGAGTAATTCGAATATGCATGGGGGTACAGTGGGAGCAAATCAGTGTGCATATTGTAAGGAGGAAGGACATTGGCGAGCGCAATGTCCACATCTGCAGAATAGAAATGGGTCTGGTCAGAGGAGACAGCATAGAGGACACCAAGGAGCGAATGGACCAAATAGGAATAGTATGCAGCAGCACCACAATAATGGAGGTAATCAAAACCAAAATCCCCCTAACCAGAGCCAGGGACAGCAAAACCAACAGTATGGAAACCAGAGTGGGGGAAATAGAGGAAAGAGTGGGAATGTTTTCGATACACAGCCAAACACGTATTACAGTAACAGCAATGATTACACAATGGATGATGTGTTATTTCCCCAATAGGACAGACCAGGACAGGGGTCGGAACCACTGTCTATTCCTGTGAATCAGAGAGGACCCTACGTAGAAATGAGAGTCGGGAATGAGGAGCACCGCTTTCTTGTAGACACAGAAGCGCAGAAGTGTTCAATAGACCACCACTTGGTTCTGGATATACCACTGTCAGGGCAAAATAATGTTTCCGTAGGGTTCGCAGGTACACCAGTCATAAACCCAGTGTCCAAATCAGTCCCAGTTACTATAGGACCATTTACCGAACATTGTCCTTTCCTTTTAACAGAAACTTGTGGGGAGAACCTGTTGGGATTAAATTTGTTGAAAAAATTAGGTTCCGTTATACATTGCACGGCAGACGGGGTGTTCCTAATGATTTGGCCACACGATGCCCCTGTGTCAGAATTCATGTCCGAAACTTTACCAGGAGAACTAAGCAAAGTACCAACCTGTATATGGGCAATGCATGACAATGATGTAGGATGCTTGAAAATAGAGCCAGTAAAGATTATTTTGAAAGAAGGTGTTATCCTACCGCGCATTCCCCAATACAGAATTTTGGCTGAAGGTGAGAAAGGATTGAAGAGTATTGTTACAGATTTGGTGAAATTAGGGGTAATTGAAGAAATTACAGGTAGTACATGCAACAGCCCGATTCTTCCAGTTTATAAAAAAGGAGGCAATGAAGTACCATACCGTTTTATAATTGATTTGCGCGCATTAAACAAGGTAGTAGATCCACAATTTCCTTTAGTGCCAGATGTCACTACAATATTGACAATGATACCTGTTTCAGCAGAATATTTTAGTGTAGTGGATTTGAAAAACACGTTCTTCAGCATTCCAGTGGACAAGGACAGCAGATATTTGTTTGCGTTCACATTAGGAGAACAATCATTTACATTCACGCGGATTCCGCAAGGTTACACGGAAAGTCCAAGTATTTACAGTAGAGCACTGAAAGAGCAGCTAGACATGCTAGAATTACCAGAGGGTTTTGTACTCTTGCAATACATAGACGATCTATTGGTAGCTGCAGACACAGAGGAGATTTGTAAAGAAAGCACTGTATTACTACTGTCACACCTAGCGGCACATGGCCATAAAGCTAGTTTGAAGAAATTTCAATATAATCGAAAGGAGGTGGCCTATTTAGGCTACCTACTTTCGAAAGAAGGGAGAAGGCTAACCCCAGAACGCATAGAAAGTATTTCTTGTATGCCTATTCCCAAGACACAAAAAGGAGTCAGAGCCATAATAGGCATGGCTTCATATTGCCGACAATGGATTGGTAATTTTGCGTTAATTGTGAAACCGATGGTGAGTTTGACTAAAAAAGATGCGGTTATGCCGTTACAGTGGGATGAGGAATGTCAGAAAGCATTTGATCAATTGAAAACTGCATTATGCTCGGCTCCAGTTTTGGGCACGCCGAATTATGAGAAGGTTTGTTTGTTTGTGTGTGAAAGTGAAGGATGTGCATTGGCGGTTTTGACACAGGAACAAGGTGGAAGAAATATGCCATGCGGCTATTTTTCTTCTGCCCTGGACCCTGTAGCGCGCGCACTACCACGATGTTTGCGATCTGTCGCGGCGGCTGCTGCATCAGTGAAACAAACAGAAGGGATGGTATCGGGGCACACTTTAATTCTGATGGTGCCACATGCCATAGACGTTCTATTAAATAGGTCACAGACACAACACCTCACCTCTGCTAGATTAACAAGATATGAGATTATCTTGTTCGTGCCCCATATCCAAATTATGAGGTGTAGCGCTTTGAATCCTGCAGAATTAATGCCAAGACCCATAAAAGAAATTGGGGAGGATGAATCACCCCCCCACGATTGCTTAATGGTCACTGAGGAAGAAACCAAGGGGATAGTTGATTTAAGTGATACCCCACAGAAAGAGCCAGATGGAGAGTTATTTTGTGACAGCTCATGTTTTAAATTACCAGATGGCACAACAACTGCCGCATATGCTATCGCTACCCTACAGAGCGTTGTAGAAAGCAAACAAATCCCCTACAATTCGGCACAAGCCACAGAGATAATAGGATTAACGAGAGCCTGCGAGATTTCTGAAAATTTGAATGTGCTTTTGGGGTGGTTCATAACTTTGGTCGACTCTGGGCTGAGAGAGGTTTCTTGACATCACATGGTGCCAGAATTCAACATGGCCCTTTGATTGTACGATTGCTGTCTGCACTCGCACTTCAAAAACGCCTGGCAATAGTGAAATGCTAGGCACACAAAAAGGTAACATGCAAAGTAGGAGAGGGAAACGTGTTTGCAGACAGAATTGCGAAACAAACTTCCACTGATTTAAATACCAAAATGATGACGGTTCAGACTGAGGAAGTACCCTGTATGATAGAAAATGGAGTTGCCACTGTCAAAGAAATGCAGGCCGAAGCTAAGGCCGATGAAATACAAGGGTGGGCAGAGGGCTCTGCTGAGTTAGATCTGGAAGGTTTTTGGGTGGACAAGGGAACTAGAAACTGGATGTTGCCAAATTTCTATGTGACTGCAATGGTCACAATGGCCAACAGCCCTACCCACATCTGTGCAAAAAAGATAATACAGCACCTATCTACAGTATGGCAGAATGTGAGCATAAAAAAGAATGCAGAGAGGTTGGTGCAGAACTGTATCACGTGTTTGCAACACAATGTAGGAAATGGAACAGTGACTCCAATAGGCAGTTTTGGCCCTCCCTCTATGCCATTTGAGGTGATCCATTTTGATTTCATAGAGATGGAGAGATGCCAAAACTTAAAAATACGTCTTAATGGTGATCTGTGCATTCAGTAAGTGGGTGGAGGCATATATCTTGAAGGACTGCACAGCGATGAGCACGGCAAAAGTAATGCTTAAGGAATACTTTTCCAGATTTGGCTTGCCCCGTGTCTTATGGTCCGATAATGGACCACATTTTGTGGGTGCAGTGGTGTTACAGATATGTGCGGGTCTTCAAATTGATAAGAGATTCCATAGTTCAAGGCATCCGAATTCAGCCGGTCTTGTGGAGAGGCACAACGGGATTCTCAAATCAAAGATTAGTAAAATATGTGCGGGAATCAAGTTGAGTTGGTTGGATGCATTACCAATACCACTATTATGCATGCGTACGTCTGTACAGGCTAAAACTGGGCTCTCCAAGTACGAGATCGTAATGGGGAGGCCGGCAAATGTATGGTGCGCACCACAGCCAAAATGACTTAGTGAGGTAGAACATCCTGTGCTTAGTACTTATTGTGGCATTTTAATGCAGAAATTGCATTTGATCCATCAGCAGGTGCAGGAGGCATTACCAGTGAGATACACCGGTCCGGGGCACGCCCTGGAGCCAGGAGACTGGGTGCTGCTAAAGAATTTTTAAAGAAAGTCATTGTTAGCACCCAGGTGGCGCTGGCCCTATCAAGTACTCTTGGCAACGCAGACGGCAATACGGGTGGATGGGAGGAAGTCGTGGATCCATGCCACCCATGCCAAAAAGATTCCAACTTCACTGAAAGACTTGCCTGACCCAGATGACCGGAAAGAGACAGCGGTCCCAGAAACGGAAGAAACTGTTGCCAATAAGCAGTAACCAAATCTGCCAAAACGAGAAGTGAAACTCAAAACAAAGCCTGAGACGATTGCCAAAGAGGAGGAAGGGCAAAGAGTGCCCCAATGTTGCCCAGCAGAATCGACATCACTGTTTTTTTTATTTTATTTTTTTTATTTATTTGTTATGGTTTATATAAACCTTACAAAATATTTAAAAGAACACACTTTCTCAAACGTATTTACACAACTTAGACATAAAATAAGTACCAATCACATAAGAAGAAATGCAGAATCAAGTACAAAGAGCAAGTACAAATAAACAAGAAAAATAAAAACAGCAAAAGACAGAGGTCACCAAATAGAATTAACATTCTCTCCCATTAGATACAGTCGATACCCTTTAAAAGAGATCACAAACATTTCTCAAGAACGTTGCAACCCTAATGTTTAAATTGCCTTTGCTACAATGGAGCATTCTATACCAGATGAAATCCCTATCCACATTAGCAGTATTCGATACATATTGACTGAAGTATAGAAGTCTTTCGGCCTTGAGTGCCAGACACACCAGCAAAATATGTTGTAGATTCTCAACCGTCCCCTCTACACAGCAGAATCTACACCAATTCCAAGACCCTTTCACAATCCATCTAATGGAACTGATCTGGTTTGTAGCAATGACATTAAATCTAAAACGCATAAAATCATTTCTTATCCGTTTACTGGGATATTTGACTAAATACTGTTCCATGACTGGCAACCATTTATTCAATGCACATACTTGATGATAGAGTTTAGAGTCCCGGATTTTATTTTTTGTATGTAACCAGTCAAACCTCATCACACTTTCCTTCACCCGTGTGGGTTTATTCTTAAGAGAGGTTACTGACATACCTAGAGATTTCAGAGTCTTTATAGTTTCAGCATTCAGCTCTTGTATAAAAGGGTTACCAATGTCCTGACCTACACAACAGTAGAGTGTATTCATTTCACTAGACATACATTTCCTCCACAGCTTTAGTCTTTTACAGGTTACGTAAACCAATAAAGAGTTTAGACCAAATTCATACAGAATTAACTCAAAAGGGATTGATTTAGGTAGAAAATACAAAACCGATTTCCAAATGTAACTCTCCGTGGACAGCCAATCCCCCTCGTATTTTAGAGACTGTAATTCCGCCCCATAGATTAATCTAGGGATGACCTTTTTCGTGTAAAATTCTCTCAGAGGACTCATTGTGAATCTGCCATATCTGGAATCGATTACTGTCATTTGACGGATTGCAATGTCCGCCTTGAATCTAAGTTGAGTTCTAAAGACTGATCTTAAGTTGGACCCTGATATAACAAAACCTAAATATTTAAACACAGGCTGGGCTCTAAGACGGGAATTACCACATGACCAGGTAAGCGAGTCCAGCTTCTTATTTCTGTTGCCCAAACGAACTATCACAGTTTTAGCCGAGTTAATCTTCAGCAGTAGAGAAGAAATACATTCTTCAAAGGCTTTAAGCAATCTTTGGAGGCCGATCTTTGTGTTATCGATAAGGAGGAAGTCATCAGCATAAGCTAACCATGCTAAACGGGTGTTCTGTATTTTGGGAGCCACAAGGCCTTTATTTGACAGGGCGGTATTCGCACCACTCACGTAAAGGTTGAAATATGTGGGTGCCAACCTACAGCCCTGACGGAGACCGTTGTGGACCCTCAGCATCCAATATTACCCTTATTTCTGTATCTGAGTATATAGCCCTGACTATATCGAACAGAATTGGAGGCATATTTAATGTTCTCAGTCTCTGCCAGAGAGTCGTCCTGTCCACCAAATCAAAAGCGGAGCTTAAGTCCATGGACGCAACAAAGACAGGTAAAGCACCCTTCTTCATTGCTTCCGCTCGCAGGCAGCTAAGTATCATCCCTCCACATTTGGTTCCCATATTTTTTCTAAAGCCGATTTGTCTAATGTCGAATTTTTTCTTCAAGCATCCACTTGTGAATTTCCTTCAATACAACTGAAGCAAACAATTTGGATTCTGGATCCGAAATGGCAATTGGCCTATAGTTTAGGGGACATTGTCGGGAACCCTTCTTAAAAATTGGGATAATAATAGAAACCCTCCATGACAGCGGAAGAACTCTGGTCAGTAGTATATTATTGAACAAACTAAAAAGTATTTTTGGCCATATCAGAGGTTCACGTTTGAATATTTTATTGGAAAGGTTGTTCGGCCCAAGCGCACCCGAATTTTTAGATTTAGATATTAAATCAACAATGTCCCACGTACTAAATTTCAAGAGCCATTGGGATCCACAATTCAGAACATCTTTTACATCATGATTTTTAGTGTGATAAATATCGGCAAAATGTCCCAGCCAAGTAGATTCGTTAGTAGGATTGAGAAGTAACTCTTTCTGAGGTTTCTCAAGGTTGTTAATTAAGTTCCAGAAATTGCTGGAGTTATGTCCTCGTAGGGAATTTAACATAATTTCACCATCCCTCTGATATTTAACCATGCGATGTTGGATGGACCAATTTTTATATTTTTGCTTTATTTTCTTTACCATAGCCACAGTATCAGTAATATTATACCCCACTTTCCAAGCCTGTCTGATCTCTTTCCTCATTTGTCACTTCCTGTCCTTCACTGCCCCATCAAAATAATGGGTCGTAAATTTATTGCCTATATTCTTCTTGCCAGAGGAATCCTCCATTTTTCTAAGAGATCTGGTAATATAGTCTGTAAATTTAACAGCCGAGTATGTATCGACCCGTTGATTATCAGAAAAGGTCTCATAATCTCTAATCATGGTGGCAGTAAATGAACAGTTTTATTTCAGTCCATTTAATTCTATTCCCCGCATGATTAATTTCCAAGGGATGATTATACATCATTTTTGATTTTGAGTGACCCACAGTGACCAATTCAAGAGAGAGCATACCGTGGTCACTTAGATTAGTATCAATGATGTCCAGCCTTCCAGTACAGTTGAACACACCCACCGAGCAAATAATATAATCAATAGTGGATTTGTAACCTCACGCTTTCCACGTAGGAAGAGGATTAGCCACAACTACCAATCCCCAGATCTCAATAAAATGCGACCAAATTCTGCCTCGACCCTTGGGATTGTCATCTACTGGTAATACGGTCTCATAGTTACCAGTATACAGGTCACCAAGAGGAGAATCAGCGGGAATATCAGCATTTAGGTCGCCAACAATCACAATGTATCCCCCAGGATTAACAACCAACCAGGTTTCAAGTAATGAGCCCAAATTCCATAGTTCCAACCTTAATTGATTATCAGAGTAGTCTGCCTGGTTCCAATATATATTCACTAACAGAAATGCAGTATCCACCGCAATAAACTTTAATATATAGGCCACCACTAAAAAGTGGTCCGAAAAAGCCCATTAACCCGTGATTCTAGGGTCAATGACATTTTTCACTGCCGTTATAACACCTCCTTTGGGTCTACCACGCCTGCCCCCTTTTGCGGTTAGTGACGAAACCGTGAAACCCTCCCAGCAAAGGTGAGCCCTAGACCAGGTTTCTTGAATGCATACAAACTCATATCGGGCTAGATCGTTCATAAGGCTGGAATTGTGAAGCAGATGCGAAGATCCTCGTGAATTCCAGCTTAGTATTTTCGAGATTGTTTTTCCGGTTACTAAAGGGGCTTCGCCAGTTTTTTAAGAGTATCAATAGATTCGCGTAGGGTCAGGGCAAGCCACCTCCAGTCTTGTGTATCCAACTTCTCAGTTACAGGCACCGATCCCCCCACCACGTTATTATGGTACAATCCCTTTGCTTGACCACTATTGGTTAAGAGCGACTGTTTTACCTATGGTTGAGTATATACATATTCAAAGATGTCATAGCCTCTTCGTTGAAGCTGTTCTGCCTCTTTCAGGAGAAGATTTCTAACCAAAGGTGATGGAATAACTAGACAAACGTAATCGAGACGTTGCCTATGTATGTAGTCAACTACGTCAATGTCGGCAGAAGTGATCAGGCTAAGTTCAGGAATTTGACCTAATAATGATAGTATAAATGGCCCATTTAGTGAGGGCATAGAGGGGTCATTAAAAAGTGTTGTCAGAACAAGCCCCGGTAGCTCCGGCCTTACAGGTTCTTTTAGGTCAAGCATCGGGCAATCCAGTGGCTGTTCGATACCCTTTTCTTGGACACTAGGATTAATCATTCCAGACCTCCCCTCACCCCGATCAGCACAGTAATCCTCGTAGCTTCCAACATCATTTGTACCCAATGATTGTCCTGCCAGCATATTAGACAGGTCTTTAGAGTGTTTTTCCTTGAGTGTTTTTATTAGGGATTCATAGAAGGCGTCATTATTCACAATCTGTTTGGTGTCCCTCTCATTACTCATATTGGAGACATGTCTGACAGACTTTACAGGATTAATAACGGTTTCCCTCTCTTTTGCTTCAGTATTTATGTCATTAGGTATTTTACCCGATACGATTTTCCAATCGTAACTACCCAATCCAGTATTAACCAAAATACCTACATGATTCCTCACTGGGATTGACTCATGACTGAGTACACCTTCCTTACTAGTCTTTGTTTCAAGCATGACAGACCCTTTTTCATTGGCCAGAATAATATCTTCACCCTCTAGAGGACTTTGTGATTCCACCGAGGATACATATGGCAGGGCAGCATTAAAGATCTCATATAGATTATCTCGGTGGTTTTTCTTTTTCAAAATATCACAAAGTGGATTGTCCCCTTCAGAATAGGAACTCTGTGTGAATTGATCAATACCTTTGCTTTTTTTTAAAGGTTGGTCTTTCATTCCTACATACTTATTACTTAGCAATTTTTTCTCTACGCCGACTAGTTGTACTTCAACAACCTCATTGTAAGTGAGATCTCTGAGGAATTTTCTAGAAGACTTCATCTGCCCTCCTTGCTTATGACCATTATTATTTTTTTTCTTCAATTTGGCCAACTTTTTCCCCTGTCTTTTAAAGAGTTTGGAATCATTTATACCCCGCTCCTCTAGCTGTCCGGGAGCATTCCCCACCTGCTCAGATTGAGCTTTATCCGCGGAATTGGACTTGGTACTACCCATGCCGATCCCCACAGCAGAATCCTGAGTAGCAGGTATAACAATAATCTCATCTACTAGCTGAACAGAGAGAGACTTTATAGGACCAGAGCTAACAGCATTTGGCCTGAGATTGTCATCCAGCTTTATCGTCATAATTTTACTCAATGAATCAGATAATTTACCTGGGAGCAAAGAAATTGCAGAGACTAAATCCCCAATAGATTTTGTTTGATTCCGCAATTCAGTAAGTATGAGCCGGTTAAAGAGACTCATCATCATAGAGAAATCAGATGCCGATGTATCAGGCATATTTGTAGCGGATTTCAGAGCATGGCTTGGTAATTAATTAGATAAATCCAGCAAATCATCATAGTTAAAATCACTAGGAAAACCATTGTCATTATCAGGTATCTGCAGCTCAGAGTCAATGCCAGAACCCAAAGCCTTGGTTTTATCACCCATAATATTAGATATCTCCTCATCCCCAAATAATGGCTGAGAGGAGTCTATGATCTCCCCATTCTGTTTACCCAACAGGGAGCACTCATGTGCACACTGCAACAATTCAACCTCCTCATCGTTCACTTCAGGCAAAGGTAGGGCAGCAGCACGGGCAAGACTAGCTCGTCTTGTGCTCACTGCTGAAAAGAAATCGGCACCCGCTTCTTTACGTATCTGCGGTATTTTAAGTTTCCTCATATTTACACTTGAAGCCACAAAATAGCGGCTCCCCTATTAACCAGATGGAAGAAAAAATTAATAAAAAAGAATAAAGACAACACACCGCCGTACCGCCGCCGCCAGCCGAACAGCCAAACAGCCAGCCACTTGGTCCACTTGGGTGCGCGTGGGTGCGCAGGCACGGGACCTGATGTAAGCTGTCGGGAGGTGGGGGCAGGGCTTGCGGGACTTCTGTAAACTAGAGAAGATAGAGAGAGAAGCGTAAGCAACGCAAACAAACGTAATGTAATGTCCACAATGTCCACAATGTCCACAGTGAGAGCGCAGGTAAGAGCTCCTGAACACCACTCACAGGCACAGGTTTCCACAAATACGAGAATCAGCGTCTTCCTCACGCCGACGGAACACGCTGGAGAGGCTGTAAACGGCAGAGCACAGAGTCGTCAGCCAAACAGCCAGCCACTTGGTCCACTTGGGTGCGCGCGCGGGTGCGCAGGCACGGGACCTGATGTAGGCTGTCAGGAGGTGGGGGCAGGGCTTGCGGGCCTTCCGTTAAAGGCACAGGTTTCCACAAATACGAGAAACGGCGTCTTCCTCACGCCGATGGCACACGCTTGAGCGTCTGTAAACGGCAGAGCACAGAGTCGTCAGCCAAACAGCCAGCCACTTGGTCCACTTGGTCCTGTTGGCCGACACGAAATCTGCCTTGCAAATACCAGCAGAAACAAACCGTGTACCCCTTTGGCGCCCACCAGCACTTGCCAGCACGCCAAAGACCGAATCTGAATCATTGGCGCGGCGCACACCAGCACCTGCAGTAGCGCCACAGGCTGACTTCGAGTCTGAATCTGGAAGTGCACCGGCACTGTTCACGGATCACACGATACCAGGAGTGAGGCAAAACAACTTGCGGCCTCGAAAGACAAAGTGATCCACAGTTCTTTGGTGTTTATATCAACCTCTGGTTCAGCTCATGGACGGAGAAGGAACTAAAGGTGTAGAGGAGAGAAGCGTGAGAATAGTGCAAGTCGGACGATTCAAGACTCGCTGCTCCTCGGTGCGATCATAAAAAGTACATGTGTCAGGAACCAGAGCGGACAAGCTGGGTGCACATGGTACTAAGGCAATAAGATAACTGATCAAAGGTCCTCTGAGCAGTATGAGAAAGGACAAGTGATCTTGCCTAAAAACAAATAAACAAATCCAGGCCATAAAGGACTGGCAGAACTGGACTGTGACAATTCCGTTGAACTTGTTGACATCAGAGCAAGCGCGACGAAGAGAGATATCCACGACGAACTGTAATAAGGAAGAAGAAGGATGATGAGAAACATGTCGGGACCGGCTCCAGCCTCCTCCTGAACCACCACTGCTGAGAATGAGTCAATTATAAAGACTGTAAGCTTAAGAAAAACGCATGGTAAAACGAATTGTATGCTGGCACTGACAATATAATGTGCTTTATGAGCATGGTAGCACCAATAACAACAGTCCTAATATTATGGTATGTGGAATCGATACACCCAATAGAAATGTTTTTACCAATAGTTAATATATCCACTACTGAAAGCCCGGTTCAGGTGATTACTTATACTCTGCCCCCAATGGAAGAAAGACACAGGGAAGGGTTTGGGAACAACACATTGTTATTAATAATGAACATGACACATGCAATTCTGAAGAAAACAAATTGCTGGGTATGTGCCCATTTACCACAGCATGCTGGGAAAAGAATAGGGTGGTATGTACAGCCATTACCATTAAGTTCTGCATGTAGTGCATCTTTAGGTGCAATGTTCTATGGGAAATGGAATGAGAGTAGTACAGGTCAATGAGCCAGAACCAACATGAATGAGTTTGAGGAAATAATAATGAAGCCTGTGGGTTGTTCCATATTCCATGAAGCACAAGTAATGGCCCCAGAGCCCACGAGGAAAAGTAAGCGAAAGATAACACGACAAAATAGACAAGATAGATTGTCCCCACCAGAAAAAACATCTGTAATGACGTTTCGTGTAAGAACAGAAGGGGACAAAGATGCAATCCCCCCATCTTACACGGTGAATTATAGCCGAAGAACTGTCCCTTTTTGTCTAAAAAAGAAAGGCTCTTTTTCAGTCGGAACATATACTGGGTGCATGAATACAGTGGTATTGAAATGGGAAATAGAACCAGTATATGTGGGAGGTCCAGTTTATTTTATATGTGGAGAGAAAGCATATCCTTGGTTGCCCAGAAACTGGGGAGGTACATGTTACCAAGGTCTACTGTTCCCAGGAGCATTCCTCTTAGAAACAGCAGTCATGGCCAGACTATCCAGAACTAGAGTCAAAAGGACTGACAAGGGTGTTTTGATAGCAACTGATGTAGCAAAATCATTCATTCCATTCTTAGGGCAGATAGTGAACTCCTATAATATAAGGCAGCTGTCCAGAATACTAAAAAATACCATAAACACGACGACAGATATACTATTTAATATGACATTGGAAGAAAGAGGAATCAGGTTAATGACGCAGCAAAATAGAATGGCTCTCGATGTAATCCTGGTTGATCATGGGGGAATTTGCAAAATAGTGGGATCAGCGTGTTGTGTATCTGTCGATGACTATTCCCCTACGATCTTTGAAGCGATAAAGAAAATGCAAGTCCTAAGCTCCGAACTCCCTACTGAAGAAGGAAGCTGGGGAATAGGGTCTTTTTTTTGGGGAACTGCGTTCTTGGGGATGGAAGTTGATTTCGATATTAGTAGTGGTGTTTGGAATATTCCTAATGTGCTGTTGTTGCATACATTGCCTACCAATAGTTTGCGCTGAGGTAACTGAGGGATGTACAGAGGGATGTATGCATATGATGACAAAGAAAAAACAACCTCATGGTCGAGCTGACCAAGACACAAATGAGATGTACACAGTAAAAGAGTTGATGGCAATAGATATTGATGAAGACGATGATGTTTACGATAGCATGCAAAATTCAGACATAAGTACTTCAGACTCATCATCACTAGAGGAGGTTTCAATAAATAGATGAGACGTTTGGCATACAGCCAAAGGAGGGTTTGTCAGTCTAGAAAAATGGATACCTCTACCGTGTGACCACAAACGTATTTTGGTGGCCGTGGGCCAACGGTCTCATGCACGATATAACAGAATATAGGTTTTCGGGTTTGCCAATGAGCAGCCATTTTGATGTAACAAGAATCGCCATTTTGTTTTCTAACCATTGCTCATTGCTTTCTGTTCTTATTGCTTCGCAGTACATTTTCCGCTTACACTGCTCGACTGTAAAACATTGTTGTCTGCACGTAAAAGGACAAGGCCGCAGGGCCATGAGGATAACAAGAGTTCGTTGAAACACAACGTAGGCAGCGCCAGGAAGAATGCCCGGCTCCCTTCCGAATGTAGCCTTGAAGCAGAGCTGCAGGGCATTTAATCATTTCGCAGCTGCCAGCCAGTCTCGTTATATGGTAGAATATGTTAGAATAATGCAGATGAAGGCTTGAAATATGCTTTTCTTACGGCCCCCCTTTGGTGAGCCCCATTAGAGCGTGTCGGTTCCCAGAACACGAATAGCACCTCATAGATAGCAAGGTCTGGAATGCAACTCTCCCCCCCGTATGTAGCTCGCTTCCAAGAACAGAAGCGCTGTGTTCTGTTCAACAACTGAAAGATGCCTCCGCACTCACAAATTGCAAATTGTTACTAGAATAGATGTTTGAAGGTGTCATAGTTGTCGAAAATGTCCATCACCACACGAAGTTCAAAGAAACCGAATAAAGGGTGATGTTAAACATGTCATAGCTGATTGTTTGATATGCATTTTGTATATATGTAACTGATGTACGTAATTCACTCTCTTGCGTCCCTCGAGGTCTAGAGATACACGTCGCGGGGCGTGAGACCGAGTTGGCCAACTGAGACTTTTGCTATGCAATAAACCCTAGCTTTGGCAATACAACCTTGTGTCTGGTGTATCTATCGTGTGTGGTGACTCGCCTTGTTTCCATAGATGTTAGGGACCGCTAAGGGCCCCTTTCAGGGACTTGTTCCAGCATCCTGGATTCCTCTCAGGTACCACCAAGGCTGCCTTCTAATGGGCATCATTGCCTGCTGGTCATTCTCACACAGGCCTTCCCTGTTGGTCGTCCTCTTGCTGCTCTCTGCCTCTCCTCTTATACACCTGCAACAACTTGACAGGTTGCAGGTGGGACTTCCCAATTGGATTTGCCTGACTGTAGTTAGAGGGGCATGCCTGACCTTCACAATACTTTACAGGCATCTTCCTTGTCATAGTACTAGAGTGGTGAAAAGGAGTTGCTAGTGTTAATTACTTCTAGTCACCTCTTCCTCTTCCCTTAGGTAAAGTGTGAGAAAATGAGAAGAGATCTTTTACAATAGCCAATAAAGGCCAGGGGAGGGTTAGGTTGGTTTTCAATAGGAAAGGGGGATGCCATGTCTCGCCTGTGGGTACCACACTCCTAATCCCCAAGGACCCTGCACCCAGGTGATCCTCCCTTGCTTCTCCACCCCAAGGGGTAATTTCTGACACCTTACAGACCTCTACCTAAAGACTGTAGCTCAACTTGAGGCACACAGCATTGAGTAAGCTCTGGTCACATGACTGGAGCCTGCCACTCATTTACTCCTCCCACCACCTATTTAATCAGTCCTCCTTAAGCATCCTCAACAAAGGACATGCAAAGACAAGGGCTTCATCTGTTTGCACCTGTTCAGGCCTGATAAGGCCAATGGCCTTCCCCACTATCCTGCATTTCACCTACAAACTAATCGCTACTACTGCTACTCAACAAAAGACATCACCATGTTCGTCTTCCCTCCACTGCCCATATCCACTCTCACTGGGGCTTGAATGGTCAAGTTCCCTGGCAGCCCCAGAATGTTACCCTAGCAAACCCCATCAATAATGCTCTTGCCCCCATTTGAAATTAACGTTACCTGTAACATGGCAGAATCCATGAATTACGACAAATAATGTTTTGCCAACATTAAAACCAGTTAGGATTTATCAGCTGCACGCACATTCAAAATTATCCACAGATCTAACACAAAAGTAGTTACAAATATGGGATCATAGTGAAGAGCTTGCTATCCAACTTTAAACCACAAGCACAGCAGCAATGGTTTTCAAGGGTAGAGGTATGCTGCTTGTTTAATTATACAAATTACTATGCACCCCTATTCATTTTACATCTCCCTATGTCAGTGCATTGTGTAACAACATATAAAATTACAAAGCATGAAACCCAAATAGGTTCCTGGGCTTCGCAAATTGTGAAACTGCCAAACATGGTTGCTGCTTATTATTGCTAAGTTATTACCAACAGTTAGATGAGATTGGAAATAATGCAGTATAAATGCCCCATGCAGACCTCTCCTCTTAGCGCTTGAGTAATGTGGGATGCTATTGAGCAGCTTATATAGCATAAATAAAATGAGAAAAGTAGAGTTTCACTAGGTTGTACATATCTTTCACTTCATATAGGCATCCCTTATCATGAATTCTTAGGCTGTGAAACAAATGGTCACTATGACCTACACAATTAGCACAGTTTTCATTCAGGCCCATCGTCTTGAACATGTGCTATACAAAACACAAATGCATCACAAACTGAGAAACTCATTTGCCACCCATTCAAACTATAACTTGCTGATCTTATTTACACTAGATACAATAATTCACATACTTTCTCCAATCATATGAGGCTAATCTACAAAAGGTATGTCAGCCTACTAGACAAAAGAAGAAGGGGACGTGCTCTTCTCGCTTTACATTAATCGATCACTATAAACTATAGGTGAAAAATGGGCATTTAGGCCTGAGCCCAGTAAACATGGCATAAATTAGCATACTTCCCTAAATCACATTAATAAAGGTGTTGCATGATAATCTGTTCAGTTACACATCTTGGCTTTGATGTACCTTTGATTCATGCATCTTGTGTGTGTCCTCAATTCAAAAGGAAGGTGATGAGAAAAGAGAGCTGCAAGAAAATGCACTGCCACTTAGTTGCTCCAGCTAGGTCCAGTTTTCATGCCTTACAAGCCTCTAGTTAAGAATTGTGTGCCAACCCCAGGCACACAGCATTCAATATACTTCTGGTCACGTAACTGGGCCCAGCCACACCCTTGCTCCTCCCACCACCCATTTAATCAGTCCTCCTTACCCATCCTTATTAAACAACATGCAAAGTCAAGCCCCTCATCTATTTTCACCTATTCAAGCATCAAAGGGCCACTGGCCCGACCTGCTATCATGCATTTCACCTACAAACGAATCATTACTACTGCTACTCAACAAAAGATATCAGCATGCATGTCCTTTCCCCACTACCCATGCCCACTTTCGCTAGAGCTTGAATGGCCAAGTGCCCTAGGCAGCCTGAGAAAATGACCCTAGCAAACTTCATCAATAATACCCTTGCCTCATCCCAATAAACATTTCTTCAGTAATACCTGACATACTTTAACCAATTCCCAAACCACTTCTAAAGAGAAGAAATGTTCACTGGAAAATAACCAATTGAAATTAACTTTCCATGTAACATGGCAGAATCCATGAATTACCACAAATAAAACAATTACAATTTCCAGCATAAAAACCAAGTTACCATTTATCTGCTGCATTCCATCACAAGACTTGTCATATTTAAGGCCACATTGAAAATCGTCTACAAATCTAAAACAAAAGTAGTTACAAATAGGGGATCATAGTGAAGAGCCTGCTATCCAACTTCAAAGCACAGACACAGCAGCTATATTTTTCAAGGGCAGAGGTATGCTGCTTGTTTAATGATACAAATTACTATGCACTCTTTTCATTTTACATCTCCCTATGTCAGTGAAATGTGTAACAACATATGACATGGCAAAACAAAAGAGGTGATCGCTGGAAGATTTAGAATGAATCTTAACCTCTGGCATTACTCTGGACAACCCTCCAGACCATCATTTTTCGCCTGCCCGCCATTACAAAAGGGGAAGGACCATATGCAAATCAGGCTTGGTCCCACCACAAAAGGGGCAGCCCAGCCTCATTGGGCCTCATCAGTGAGGAGTAGCTTGGGACTCTATGCCCTTTTTGATTTGCATAAACAATATATGACATTGCATAGCATGAAACACAAATGGGTTCCTGCCCTTTCAAAGCACACCATTTCAAGCAAATTGTGAAACTGCCAAATATAGTTGCTGATTAGTATTCCTAAATGACTACCAACAATGAAATGGTTGCGGAAATACGCCCCATGTAGACCTCTCATTTAAGTGCTTGACTAATGTAGGATGCTATTCGGCAGCTGAAATAGCAGAAGTAAGATAAGAAAAGTCGAGTTTCACTAGGTGGGCATTATGTTTGTCAGGTTGTGATATATCTGTGGTTGGCACAGAACATCTTTTGAATGATAAGCCTAAAGAAAAAGTGAGCTAATCTTATATGCCACAGTACCCGCTTCTTCCAGAACCTAACAATTCATGATAAAGCATTCACATATTTAGAGAAATATATGCATACACCATGTCATTTTGCAAACTCATACCTATATAGAAAGAGTCAAATATATTTTATACATTACTGCATAAAAGCTGAAATGCAAACTATGTATGAGGCCTTATCCACTTAGCCATTATGAATTTACCTTCTTCACTTTACTTCATAATTTTTCAGAAACCATTTACCTGCTGTATTTTGCCTGAAATGCCAAAAGGCTTCAATAATACCTGGCACACTCTAGCCATAACCACACAGTACAATTCCCAAACCACTTATCAAGAGAAACATTTTTCACTCCAAACTTATCAGTTCAAATGAACTTTCCCAGTAAGCTAGCAGAATGCACAGATCTCCACAAATAAGCAAAACATTGTCGCACATCATAACCAAGTTAGCATTTGTCAGGTGCACTGCCCCATAAAACTTCTCAAATTTAAAGGCACATTAAACAATTCCACAATTCTAAAACAGTAGAAAATCACCAAACTAGGGTCACATAAAACACCTCAATATCCAACTACAAAGCACATACACAGCTGCAATATTTGTCAAGGGTAGAGTTATTCTGCTTGGGTGACACCAGGGTTTCTTTTGCACCCCCATTCATATCACATCTTCCAACGTCATTGAGAAACAACCTTGAATTACAAATCTGTTTTTGTCACACATAGTCATTGCATAACTTGTGATAATGCTTCATCACTCTGCTAAAAACACAACTAAAATATGAAAAACAATACTTAATTTATCTTACAAATACAATTTATAATATATATAAAATATAGAAAAACACACCCGACTTCAGCTGCTCCGAATAATGACTAGATCTTCACAATAGCCAAACACAGAACATGTGCACACTCTGGAGTTCTGCAATCGGAATGTCAAAAGTTCACAAAAAGGTCACTTTCATAGCTTTCAGAAATCAATAGCACAAATAGACGACTGTAAAAAGCAAACAAGTAAATTTACCAACACATTTTTATGACAACATATAACAGTCCATAAACCGAAACACAATTAAATCAAACTTAATTTGGCTATAACCCTGGTTACACAGTGAGGACCCCCCTATATACCCAGGTACATGTCTATTTTTCAAATGCACTAGAAAACACATATTTCAAAGGTTTCAAATTTAAATCACACATACCAGGGGTGAGTACATCGATAAATCTATGCTAAAAAATCCATGAAATAATATGATCACTGCACCCAAATACAAATGCCCATAATGCAGATACAATGATCAGGTTCATGCCCACGGCTACCAAAGCTACCAGAAGGTACGTTGTACGATTGGAGAATTCACAGCAAAAGATCGAGTCAACCGCCAGTAGTCTCAGCTACCTATGACATCTTTACAGATTCAAAAAGACATAGTGACAAGATGTAACAATTCAAACAACATACAGGTACACATAAGGGCATAGAATCAGGAACACATGTACAATTGTGTAGTGTAAAATCAATGAACCTACATGATCAATGCACAGAAATTAGAAACCATATACCCACGGCTAAGGCGATAGTCGTAGACGTGGCTACACCTGCCAAAAATACATGACCTCCCATTGGCTTAGTGGTACCTGTAGCTATAATCCATCTAACAGGACAGAATGTTTTATTGGCTGCTGTCATAACTGCGGCTATTGTAAAAAAAAAGGCATCATGGGTAATTTCCTTTTCTAATATACTTAAAATGCCCTCTGGGCTATTTTTCCAATATATAACCCCCCCCCCCAAAAAAATATCTTTTTTCATTTGGTTTAATTGAAATAGAAATTTTTTTTAAAAAGTCATTGTTTCCCCTATTTCTTTTTTCAATCCTGCATTTAATTTGTCATCATAGATTAGTTGATGTGAAGTCCTCAAATTCTTCTTCTTTCTTTTTTCCAGCACCTTGGTTCCATTAGGTCTAATTTAGTATATCGCTGTTTTTTTTTAAATTTCATATATGGTATGTTCCTTCATGCGAGAGAATCCTGCTTAAGAATGAAACCACAGCAATCACCATTGATGTCTTTTCTCCATGTAACAAAGCTGTCCACCACTCCTCTCTGGTATACGATTGACACTTTGAAAAATGATGTTCCAGAATAAGTTCTCTAATATTTACCAACCTCTGGCAATTCAATAGTAGAAGTTTCACATTTTTGACTTTGGTACAGTCCTTATAGAATCGGCAATAACTTTGTCCTGTTTTACCTCTTTTTGCCAGAATCACATTGGTAGGAAATATGTTTAGTCTAGTCCTTAAGAAGGTTTCCCGATAGGGTCTACTTGGGAACTTT
The DNA here is from genome assembly GCF_040938575.1 of Ambystoma mexicanum. Classification (NCBI taxonomy): domain Eukaryota; kingdom Metazoa; phylum Chordata; class Amphibia; order Caudata; family Ambystomatidae; genus Ambystoma; species Ambystoma mexicanum. The sequence goes on from NC_090922.1 coordinate 1,077,528,825, forward strand.
ACTAAATAGGTTGCAGGTCAGTTTCATTTTTTATAGACCAATGGGAGGTTTGCCATTAGTTGGTAAGACAACACAGCTTCTTGTGTCCTAATCCAATCATGGTCACCCAGTTTCCTTTTTACTCTTGAATGGTTTGAGCATAATCCTTCTTATGAACAGCCAATTTCCACAAGTTTCCCTCTGTTTCTCCCCTCCCAACAATTCAGGAGTTTACTTGCACCCCCTTTTAGCTCCTCATGTATGATGTCAAAGATTGTTGGACGTTTCGGTAACAGGATTTTCCTAAACAGGGCTAAACTGTTCCAGTCAATCACGGCTTGCAGTGATAACAATCTCAATTCTCTATGTACTGTGGCAATAGTTGTCGAGTTGGGTAGGGCCAACATTCTCCTTCAAAATGTGCCCTCTAATTTCAGCCAGAATATTGATGGAATCTCAGGCAGAGCCTCTGCTCCATATGTCACAGCCGGTACTACTTTCCTCTTGTAGAAGTTCAGGACTGGTAGTATAAAAAAAACTGCTATATTTGTTATCCATGACACTCACCTGGATTGCCAAGACCTCCACTGTGCTGTTACTCAGTGTCACGCCTAGGTATTTACATTTTTGGACTTGCTTGATCTTTGAAGCGTCCAAATACCAACCTAGGTTTTAAGCTTGTTTATTTCCAAGTTGTTTTTTGGATGCATCTCTGGAGTGCTTCGAGTTGATGCTGAAGACCCACCGCAGTTTGGTCTATGAGAATTAGATCATCCATGTACAAGAAGTGCGACAGCCGGACTCCTCCTATACTTGGTGGAAAAGATCTGATTGAAGACTCAACTTCCTTTAAATCTGTTAGGTAGTAGTTACATAGGGCAGGCTCAAGAGGGCATCCTTGCATAACACCTCTAGCTGTGAATATTTCAGATAAGGTTCCTTTCCTGTTTCCGTATACTCGAATCGATGTACCAAACTGGAGGGCAATTATAGGGTCCAAGATTGACCTCGGGCAGACTTGATGACATAGCTTTTCCCATAATTTTTCACAGTCAATCTGGCCAAATGCCTGAACGAGGTCTACAAATGCCATAAAGATTCTTGGTTTTCCTTCAGCAGCTCTCCCCTTCAGGATACTAAGGAGAAAAATGTTTGCCGTTGTCCCAATCTTCTTTACAAATCCTGTTTGAAAGGGGTTGTTACAGTCCTCTTTCTGTGTCCACTCTTGGAATCTCTGCAGCAATCAAGAGCCGAAATCCTTCCCGATCACATCAAGGAGTGTGATCGGTCTATAGTTTTTTGGATTTTCCTTGTTAAAGATGGGAACGACTGTTGTTGTTTTCCAAGAGCTGGGGATTACATGACTTTGGTGATATTTTTAATCATTTTGTGTATAAAGAGTGTCCATTCCTCCTGCTTTTCCTTGAGGATTGCACTGGTTAGCCCAGCAGGGCCTGGAACTCTTGATGTACTAGGTCTTTGTAATTTACGCCGAATATCATCAATCTCATGGAGTATGTCCCATGGAATATTAATAGACCTCATCGGTTGGGTTGGAAAAGAAGTGATGTTTTGATAGAGAGATGAAAAGTGCTCTATCCAGATCTTTTCTGAGACGTTATTTTGTTGGGCGTGACTCCTTATTTGATCCAAGTTCTTTGACCACAGTCCAAAAGTCTTTCGATTTTTTTGTTTCCCGCAATTGCTCTCAGCATTTTTCAAACTGGTAAGCCAAGTTTAATATTTCTTCACTGCGATCTTTGCTTATTCAGCGTCCTCGAGGGACTTTGACTTTGTAGCCAATCGTTTGAGTCTTCTCATTTCTCTTCTCTTTTCCACCACCAATGCATCAAACGTATGAATTCTCTTTTCCTGATCCTTATTTGGTCCCTTTTTTGTGTCCAATTACATTCCAAGAGAGGAGTGTAGTCAACTGATGGGTACTTTGATGTCTTAATGCTAATTCCTGAAGTATCGTCATTCGTTTGCGTAAATTGTTTCACAGCAAGCTTACTTTTTCTCAATCTAGTACCCCAATGGGATTCTTCAATGGCTGATGTCATTTGTTGTTTTTTTTCCACTGGCCAGGTTGTACATAACAGATTGTGGTAACTATTTACTGTATGGATCACCCTGAATGTTATTATTAACAGGAAACAGTCTTTTGATGCATAGATGTAATCAATGTACATTAGCTTCCCCTTTCCCATGTAGGCACCAGTTTTTCTGCACCTTCGACCAGAGCTGTTAGATTATGGAGGTCCCAGGAGTTGAGACTCCCATAAGGTGGCTCTCACTTATTTTGTCATGTGTTCTTTGGTTGGAGCTCAAATTCAGATCTCCACTTACTATGATATCATTTGCGCTTTGGCTGGTATAAGCATCTTCGATGAGATTTGAGACCATATTTAGAAAGCTGTTAGTGACAACGCACGGGTTCCAGTAAAGATTTATCACCACCAAGGAAGTAGCCTCTACTTGTGTTTGTGAATTAGACACATGGTTCCAGGACATCAAGAGTTCTTGCACAAACAAACTCGAAAAAATTGATCTTGTCATTGTTAGTCTGCTTCCCGATCTTATCGTGGTCAATAGGCCTGAAGTCGGGTTTGCTTTTGATTCTTTCTTAGCCAGAAAGAGAATAATTTCATACCCGTCCAAAGAGGGGCGTTCTCATAACCAAGTTGCTTGGAGACATATCAGGTCAAAATCCCCCAAATTGGCATCACTTGGGGCTATCAGATGTATAAAGCCCCTCGTTTTCCATGAGGCCATTTTCATCGTAGTGCCCAATAATTGCCTTCACAGGGATCTCCAACATGGGTGCCTCCAGTTTATTTGTATTTGGGTGCTATGGACGCGTATGTTGTGCCAAGGCTTCTGGAATCCAGGACCATTTTTTCTATGTCTGAATCTTCCTATTGCCTGATTCAGGTAGGTCCTGTCTTCTTTAGATCTTCAAGATGAGTATTTGGTTTGAAAGTTACATTCAGGCTTACTCTCAGACCTTTAAGGAAGCACCCAATATTCAGAGGGTCTCTAAACAAATGAGTATATTGTTTTGGCATAGCCTTATCTTTAGGTCTCGGTGTAACTCGCACAAAGTCTATTTTATTCTGACCATGTGACTGGAGACCACGTTTTTGAGCTTTTCGTTGAACTTAATACTATTAAATGAAGAAATCTTGGCACCCTCAGTGACTTTCGTTCCACCTCAAACAGGAGTTCAGCTTACTTCTCACGTTATTGTATCTTCTTGAGTACATGGTAAGGCTTTTGGTGGCCCCAACTCTTGACACTGGGCCAGGCAAGCCTTTCTCAAATCTTCCTTTACGTCAGCCATTCTCATTCTACTGCGCCACACTTCCAGTGCTTTCATTCATGGGGTCCAGGTTTGCTAAAATGCGTTGTGGAACATCCAGATTCTATACATTCCTATGTATATACATTGGCACATCACCTGCATTCTATTCACTGCATAGCCAGCCTCATGATTACTAAGTCTACTTGCATTACTGCATCTGTACAATTTTAAAAGGTTTTCTTCAGTGCTTCTCCGCATATGCAATCTTCATTTCGCTTCCGAAATGTTGCTCACTTCACTACTTCATCATCAGATTCTATAAGGTCTATCTTCTTTCTTCATTCGCATTTCTTCTGGGTGCCTCATTTTTGCTTCATGTGATGTCACCAATCCTCTCTTTTATTTATTTTCAAACTTTTTCCGGAATTTCCTTCAGGAGACCGTCATCTCTTTGTGGATACACGTAGAGTTTTCTCAATGGATACCTTGTTACAAGTAGTTTCCGGTTGCCCACATATAGGCAGAATAGGGCAGAACTTCCGGTAGAGGTACTTGGCTCCTCCTCTACACTCCTTCCTCTGGGTGATTCATTGACCACTCTCTCACCAGTTTCTGTATTCAGACATCCTCTTCTGAAGAAGTGCTTCTTTGGAGTCCATATCTTTATTACTCCCTTCAAGCATCCTACCTATATCACATTGTGGGGTACATTAACTAGCCCAGCAGAACTCCCCTACCTCACCAAACTACATCTCAGCAGTCACCATAAAAATGGCTGCACTGGCTCTGTTGAGCACTATCACCTTGCATTAAAACTGCGCTTTGCAGTCTCCAATGATGGCTGTGCCATCTTACCAGCACCACATGGGGCAAGATGAAACACAGAACACCCTGAGAATTACTGACAGTATTTTCTTCAGTTGCACCAAAGAAAAGAATTCAAAGGCAGTACTGCTATGCTGCCAGCTCAAAACTTTTGCACTGAGAAAGAAAATATTCTGCCTTTTTAAATGACTGCACCCTGATGCTCTTTTTCCATCTGTTCAACAGTACACTGTTCTGGTCCAGTGAGACCCAGCTAGGTCCCTCCATAATCAGGTTGTGCTCCAGCAAATAGGGGGCATTTCTCATTGAATGACATGCTGTGTCAGGCAAGATCTGTGAAATAACAAAGAACTTCACTTCAAGCCATACACTCAACGCTTTCCTTTTTGCAACAAAATGACACACATAAACCCTTCATAAGAAGCCCTCTCTCTCTTTGCTCATGTCAGTTTCATTGGACGCTTTCTTTGAACAGATTCCTGTCTAGTAGAAATTGACTATGGCCATGGAAATGCTCAGAATAAAGATACCAAGAAAAGCTTCATTGTAAAGTGACATCCAAGGAAAATGAACCACATGTAAATTGGTGCTTTAACAAACAAGAAAATATCTGTTTACAAATGAAATGTTGAATTAAGGCCCTGTCCTTACATAGAAATGGGATGGGGGTTTGTTTTAAAACATATGTATATAGGATGTTAAATTCCAACAGTCTTGCTTTCTGGTTCAGGAAAGAAAAAATAAATAAATAAGACCAACATTTACTGTGAAACCAGCAGGACAGGTTTTAGGCCCTGGCTTCAAAGGACTGACTACATATCTACCTCCCCCAAGTGTACCAGCATCTGGGGCATATGAATAGGCAAGGGTGAAGCATCTCACACCCTCATCAGACGCTGTGGCAGTGCTCCAGTCGGGTACAATGTATTTCAGGGACACATAGGTGTGACTTTTTAGCAGCATCTCCCCTCCACTCAAACTGAGGAGCTTTAAAGACAAATCCATGGCAACACAGGGCTAGTGCCTGACAGTTGGCTGTGGGTTGAAAAAGAAATACCCTTATTTGGAAGACAGCGCTGGCCCATTTGGGGCAAAAGACTGTTCTGAATTAATAAACTTTAATACTTTTATTTCTGCAACCGGATAACGCAGGAATGCAAATGTTTAACAGTTTAAATGTAATTTTGTGGCATTAAAACAAGATATTGTGGCTTTCCCTAGCAGGTATGGGACGCAAACGGTAGAAAAATGTAATTCATGGGAAAAGTGTACATGGTATAACTTTGAAAATTAATGCAAACATGCTCTGTGATAATGGGTACACATATATACAATTTTAGAATTTTAAGTGAAATATTTCCCACCAAAAATTGCAAGAGTATAAGAAGGGCGAAATTATACTGTATAAACTTGGAAGTTGGAATGCCATGCTCTGTGTGAAATATGTAATCTGCCTATGTGATTTTCAAAAGTTCACAACTGTAAAAAGGTGCATTTTTGTGTCATAACTGATTTTGGCAAACGTGACTGTGGGATGGCTCTGTACCTCATAAAAACACACCCCATAAAACTGAGTCCCCTCCTTCAATTCAATCTGCTTCTAGGGAGGAGGCGACATACATAAGCTGACATATCCGATTCTTAGAGTTAGATCTGCCCCCAGAGTAAATCCTGTGATGTCCTCATGACTTTATAGAGGCAGAGGCTCACAGAGACATAACACACACTCTCTTCTGAATTTTCCAGCTCCTGCGCATCCAGATATTCCATCTTCACCCTGCAAGCTTCCAGATTGCACTGCCAGACCAGAGCATGGCTGACCCTATCCAGGCAGGACCATTGATCCAGAAAAACCCCACTAAAAATCCCAATAACTCAAGGAGAAAGGTGGCTAAATCCTCATTGGGATTATTCAGTACTACCTGCTTGCCCTGCTACCCGCTCTATACAGCTGAGGTGCTGCTGTGCCATGACCAGACCATTCCCCAGCTGTTTTCTTCTAGGAGAGCATGCCACTGTGACCAGTGACCAGATAGTGCCTTGCTGGCCAGAAACTCGGTCTGTTGTCCAAAATACCCCATTCAAGTGCTTGTTGTAAGTATTTCCCTTCCCCAACAACCACAAACTGCATCCTTTGCTCTGTTACCTTGTATTGGGTCCGATCCCATGGAAATCTCGTAACTGCCTTAGCAGAAATCCTTAAATCTGTCAAAATCCCCTGTGCATCCTGTCCTTGATCTCTAAGTGTCATCGCCATTCTTCCACTCATTTCTCTCCTTGTGTAAGTCCTTAGTACTATTTAATGAAATAAATTAATTCTCCCTAAAGAAGGCACACAGCGTGAAGGGGTTAAAACTGCAGCTTAACCTTCTTATTCACGGGTGGCATGTTCTCTTTTGTAGCCACCAAAATCTAGTTTAAGTGAAACTTGTCCTTGCCTTTTCAAACCAATTTTTCCCTGGTCACTGCTTTCCGAGTTTCCTTTCCTGTTAAGAACCTCATCTAGTCATTCCTTTGTGCAGTTGTCCCTCAGCATAAAAACTGCATTCCGGTTTTGTCTATTTCACCCGTTTTTCAAACCGTTTTGACATTTAAACCCGTGTAAATTAGCAAATGCAATTTCTATGCATGTGATTTGGCTGCACTGTGTTTTTCGCTTAAAAGTTGATTTTCTGAATTGTATGCCCGTTTTTAGGGCATTGCTTGTAGTCTATTGTTCTTACATCTGTGATGGTGCTATACACATATTTACCTCGTTTATTCAACTACACAGGTAAAACAAATATTTACTAATTCCGAGTGCTATTTTATGCAATTGCAGAGGTTTTTAAATCTTGCCTCCCATTTTGTGGGGGAAGGTCGGATTTTAATTCTCTTTGCTGCCTAATATACCTTACTCCTTGCTGCTCCTTAGGGGGTTTGAGGGAGTATTGCAGGGGGAAATCTTAACTGGGGTGCTATCTACCCAAAAAGTAATATTGCTCCTGTTCATTTGTGCTTTGTGTATGTGATATTAGGAGGTCAAACTAAATGTATTCCATCATTCTACAGTGTAATTATCACCCCACTGGTGATTGCTGCCCAATATAAAATGTGTGTGATTTTCTTTGATAATCAAAATAAATAAATATGGTATTACCACCCACCGGCCTGGTTCATGGTCCATTGTGGTCCAGGTTATTTGTAAAAGGGGTTGCGACACGGGTTGAATGTCATCTCAATTTGAATTCTTAGTAAAATAAAGTAAGTGCCTTAATTGTGCGCTGCAGCCTAGGCCAGTATCAAGAGTCCTGGTCTGCTGTGTGACGCCACATTAGAATACTTAACATGTTCATCAACACTCCAGGTCATGAGACTACATTGTCCATTCGAACTGCAGTAAATCCACCTTCCCACATACTTGTGGTTTCTTGGATATAGGAATTTCGTTCCCTCAGGTGCATGAATACTGGCTTTAACATAGTCCCTGATTTCTTCATCTGTCAGCTCTTTGGATCCAAACCCAGATACAACATCAATCATGATTTTCATTCCTGTTGCTTTCTTTGCAGTCTTTTTGCACTGTGTGATTATTATTCTGACCATACAGGATCCAAACATGATCATCACTAACAGGGCTCCAAGGAACTTGAAGATATTCGCCATCCATTGGGGAACCCATGAGAAGATGGATGCAAACCAGCTATCATCAGAAATGTTTTCCACTACATCTTCCATCTTGACGTGCAAGTTTGTAAACATTGTTATGGCCTCTGTCAAGGTGCCATTCTCATCATCGTGAGCAGGTATGATGTGCAACATAATTCTCTGATTTTGGCACAAACACCTCCATCCATAGCTGTAATCATGTCTTGGACATATCCATTCTGAAGAGTCATCATTCGTATGGCTCTCAGTTCTTCCTTGATAGCATTGAATCCCTTTCTGGTAGTGTTGATCATCTGCAGGAGCTCCCATCTGGTTATCTGTAATCATTTGGCATTTGCCATCATCTGGATCCCTGGCATAAAGATTGTGGCAAGCACTGCTGAAGTCTGACTGAACCACCTGTGTTCATACAGAATAGAATAGAAGGCTTCCATTGATTTGGCTGAAAAATAGTTCTTCCTCTTTGTTCGAGGAGTCCAATAGATCTTTTCTTTCTCAGGTGAGCATCTGCTTTTGGGAACTCGCCAATATTCACTTGGAATCACTAAGGCCGGAACATGAACAATCACCATAGAACACAGTCTTCCCCAGTCCCTGGGTAGCTTCATATAAGCTCTGGGTCCGCAGGCCCAGTAGTGGTCCATTATCACTACTGTCCCAACTTTCATTCCTGATACAACAAAGATTCATCCACACTGCTGATTTTCTCCAACTTTTCATGTGCCATTGTTTCTGAAGCACAGTTTTGCACTAGCCAGAGGCACTATCTGCAACTGACCTCCTTTATCTTTGACCCATGTCAGCAGCTTTGCAAGCCTTGGCCATAGAGGTTTGCATCCCTTTTCCACACATTCTATAACTGGTTTATGATGTCCAGTTACTGCCACAGCTCTGCATACAACTATGGTTTCTTCCCAGCCATCCGGAGAAAGTACTGTTCCCCAAATCTGCATCTGGCCTTTTTCCTTGCATCTTTGTATTTCTTCATCACTCTTTCCTTGGCAATTGAGCTTTATTTATTTCCCATCGGATACCTGTTCCCTTCATGCCAGGCTGTTTGTATCTTATCACATGATCTCTGGTGTGTGGTCTCTCTCTTGTCTATAAATATTGCACATAATAATTTTCTTCCGGAGCTGTCCATTCTGTCACCCATACCAAAGATGCTGTTCGACCCTGGAATTGACCTCTTGTATAGCAGAGTGCAAGATGTGTCAGGCAATGAGCCGTTTGGACGTCTATTTCTGTAGCTATGAATATCTTATTTCCCCATAGCATAAAGTAGGAGAGCACAAATGTAGCAATCTTCCTCTGAGGTACTCTTTTATACCTCATTCATGTGTTGATACCACATGTTGTTCCCCAAATGTGCTTTATGGTCTAGATAATTATTTTACTCATAATCATCTTCCCTTGCACTTCTCTTACGTCTCTTCCTTGAATAGTGAGTGTGTATATAATGATCATATCGAAAATGGGCCTTCCTACAGAGGAATCATAGGAACATTTGTCAAAGAAATGGAAGACTTTACATGTGCCCTTGGAGTAGGAATAATCACATATGGCCTCGGTCTCCTTACAACATCTAACTGCATAGGTCACTGAAGTGGGGAGTATCAAAGGGATTTCTGCCTTTCTGGAACCAACAAAGTAAGAAGCGTGAATTAGCAAAAACAGAAAAACACTGACAGATGCTGTGCACACTTAACCTATGCACCAATACATGAAACCCCACCATTGGCGTCTTCCCACACTTTGCTCACTTTCTGGAACTGCAATATGCTCAGTAGATCACATTATGCCTGTGTATTATTTTTAAGCAAGGAAAAAAACTTTTTAATCAGGCAGCCTCGTTAAGTGCTCAGGTGCTGCAAGATTTGCTCGATTATCTCCACAAGTAACCGACTGATTGCAGGACGATTTATAGGATCTCACAGAAACACATGAATGTCAATATTTCTCCCCATAAGTACAGGATAATGCCTGAGGAATAAAAATAAAGACAATAAGCATGAGCCGGTGAATGTCAGCATCAGAAAGGATCATTTCGGTGTCCAAAGAGAAACTCAGTGAGAAATGATTGTGGGAACTGCTCCCTCTTCCAGCCGTCGACAATGAAATCAAGATCTGGCCTTTTTCATCACATCAGTACTTTCTAAAATCTGTTGTTCAAAACATTCCTGATGCTTAAGAAAAGTTACTTTTTGCAGTGCTGCTAAAATATCTATAAAGACTGTCCAGGAAAAGTCACAGTCCAAATCCAAACTTGCATCTATTCAATCAATCTTAGCGTCCTTCTTCCTCATCATCGATCGAGTCTACATGTGCTGAAATGCTTCTTCTTGACTTGCTTCCGAATTGGGTGGGGGTGTTTCGGTTTCACCAGCATATGGTTTGACGTCGCGGAGGTGAATCCACACGCGCCGTTCTTGGACTTTTACTGCAGATGGAGTAATATTCTCCACAATAAACGGACCACTAAATCGGGGGTTAACCTCCTAGTGATGTTGGGGATCAATACGGGATCGCCAATAAAAAGTTTAGGTAATTCTTTGTATTGGGTTGCTGAATGGTCTTCAGCTGGGTCCTGAGACCGACACCCCTTACGCTTGAGTTGATCTGAAATTACAGAGATACTAGCAGTCATACATGTTATATACGAAAGTAGCTAATTTCCTAACAATTCTGCTGTCTTCTGGGCATCGCTCCTAATCCTCGATGGAGGAGTCAGAGGTGTTCTCATTCGCCTCCCTGTTACTAACATATAGGGTATGAGATGGTGGTCCGACCCCAGCTCATTCTTTAATGTGTACAATGCAAGGGGCAGGCAGTACAACCATCCCTTCTTCATTGACAATTGAAGTTTAGCAATTCTCTCTGTGAGAAGAACGCTGAGTCTCTCACATATACCATTTGCTTGTGGGTGATTAGCATAAGAAAACATATGTTTAATATTAAGCAATAGACTAATCTGTTCAAATACTTCATTAACAAAATGGGGCACATTATCGGATCTCAGCACTTCACATACTCCCCATCGAGGAAAGACTTCTCGAACTAAAAACTTTGCAGCGCAAGTGGCCTCAGGGTGTGTACATGGACCTGCTTTGATCCATCTTGAAAAGGGGTACACCACCATTATCCTATACCTGTACCCACTACATACAGCATGTCAACATAATCGATTTGTAAATGCTGAAAAGGACCATTTGGTCGAGGAATCGCCCCGCTGATTATTCACAATGTGTGCCCAGCAGTAAACTTTTGACATACGATGCAATTTACTACATAAAAAGCAACATGTTCTAACTGGTTCAGTACAAACCAGTCCTCTGTAATAGCTGCTGCGAGGCTTTCCCTAGTTACATGCGCAGGGTAGTGCAACTTTTCTAATGCTGCCCTTAATAATGCTACTTTGGTAACTTGAGGGATAGCCCCAAAATCGGACAGGACAATAGGGCATATACAAATATTTAGAACAGGGGGGTGGTCCTGACCTCAAACATTTAAGCTACAGTTATTTACTATAGACACAATTTTCATACATCTCCAAATCCAGTACTGCTCACTTAACAGATTATGCATTTTGGGAGGAAAAACATACAAATCCAAATTCTGAAAGGGCTGGAAAACCAGTTTCTTTACCTTTATTACTTAAGGTTACAACATAGCGTCCCCACTGTCTCATAAGTTCTCAAAGGAATAGTAGACAAAAACATTTACAACTTAATCATCAATATACTCTGTTTTTTATGCAACAAAGATTAGAGTATTTGAATAGGGGGAGAGAAATAAATGCAAATTTTTGTATTTTATAAGCGTACCAGATTTGAGCTGGACTTTAAGCATTCGTTATACATTTTTCAAAAAGAACACATTGTAGAAAAGAGGTGTAGTTTGTTGACTTCACAATACTACTTTTTTCAGGAAAAGAAACTCAATTCTATTACCTATATATTTAAACAAAATATTGATTCATATTTGTCATCAGCGTTTTGTACCAAACCAACATTTGCTTAAGAGAACCTGAAAATAAGGTCTACACCTAAAAATAGGAACTGCTGGGAGGCTAAACAAAATATTGATTCATATTTGTCATCAGCGTTTTGTACCAAACCAACATTTGCTTAAGAGAACCTGAAAATAAGGTCTACTAAGAGGCAACACTTTTGTGGCCAGTATTTTGTACAAAACGTTTTTTTGCTTCGTGACACCTAAAAATAGGAACTGCTGGGAGGCGACGTCCACACTGGAGGTGGTAGAGTTAATGTCTGTCGTAGGTCTTAATGTTGGACCGTGTGACGTAGGACGTTTCGGCTGTATAGAGATAGCAGCCTTCTTCTATGGCCCAGATTAGCAGGTCTTCCTATAGTTTAAAAAAAACAATATACAGGATATTGTTGAATATCCAGAATGTGGATTTTATGTACAAACATTAAAAAAGCCCGTGAGGGGTTACACGCTGTGGATGAGCCCTCCGAACCCATATACTGACCTTGCGTTAGAAGGGGTGGGGAGCTCTGGAGTGGGCTCCCGGGGGCGATGTTGGAGACCCAAAGGTTTGGTGTGAGGATGGGTTGTCTGCAAAGAAATTTTCAGCATGTGATGCGAGTTACACACGTGGCTGACATACCAAGTACTGGAGCAAGGGTATAGGTAAGGATAAAGTACCTTCTTAATAGTGCTCCAGGATTGTGGGGTGCTGGGGGGGTCCCTCGGTGGGGAACCGCTCGGTGGAGCGAAATATCCTATCCCGAGGTGGGAGAAGTTCAGGCACACGAATCTGTGTGGAGGGGATGGGGGGGCAGGGAGAAGAGAAAAGGAACAATTCCTAGTCAACAAGCGTTAAGAGAGTTGTAGGCGGAAACAGGTGGGTGGTAGGAGAGGCCCCAAGGTGGGCTTTAGCTTACCTATTCCATCGTGTATGGGCACACTGAATGTGCTGTGTCTCGTCTCTGTCTCTTGAATGTGGACTGGAGCTGTACGAGTGAGATGTGGAGCGCATGCGCGATGGACATATAAACACCCATCGCGCATGCGCCCGTGCCCCGCAGGTCGGTGGCCTGCGGTAACACGGGCGCACGCGCAAAGGTCGAACAGACACCCACCGCGCATGCGTATGAGTAAGGTGGTCAGTTCCCATGTGGGAGCGGCCGTGTATAAAAAACCGTGGCGCAGCCTTGAGGTGAACTGGTAGGATGTGGGTATACTCGGGAGGGGCAGCCCTAATAGGGGTGTGAATTTAGCAGCTCTGATTTACGTGAGCTCTGTAGGAGAACCCATCAGCCTGACGTTCTGTCCACATTCAAGAGACAGAGACGAGACACAGCACATTCAGTGTGCCCATACACGATGGAATAGGTAAGCTAAAGCCCACCTTGGGGCTAAATTTGCATTTATTTCTCTCCCCCTATTCAAATACTCTAATCTTTGTTGCATAAAAAACAGAGTATATTGATGATTAAGTTGTAAATGTTTTTGTCTACTATTCCTTTGAGAACTTATGAGACAGTGGGGACGCTATGTTGTAACCTTAAGTAATAAAGGTAAAGAAACTGGTTTTCCAGCCCTTTCAGAATTTGGATTTGTATGTTTTTCCTCCCAAAATGCATAATCTGTTAAGTGAGCAGTACTGGATTTGGAGATGTATGAAAATTGTGTCTATAGTAAATAACTGTAGCTTAAATGTTTGAGGTCAGGACCACCCCCCTGTTCTAAAAACTTAATAATGCTACTGGCATTACTGGCTTCCCAGTGCTATCTTGCTGCCATAATGCTTCAGAAGGACATAGTGAGCACCCTCTCTGCTTCTACAATTCTTGCTCTATCTGCACTGCGCTGCCTTGCATTTCCATTAACTGTGTCTTTGGCAAATGATTAAAACCTTCTAGCATTATCACAGCCATAATTTCCCCCTTTCTTATATGAGGAGTATCAAAACTCGAGATGTCTGAAGAAGTTGCAACCCTTATGGCTTCTTTGTCCACAGCTTTGTTTCTGCGTGAGAAAAAATCAGTTTTCTTAGTATGTGCTGTGCATTTAACTATTGCAATGGCTGCTGATTGCTGTAGTGCCTTAATGAGCCTGTCCAATAATGCAGCATGTTGCACTGGAGTGCCGTCGACTCAGAGGTAGTCCCTCCTGTTCCAACATGCTAGCCCTGCGTGCCCAATTGATGTCACATAGGCAGAGTCACTGTACACCATCACTTCCTCCCCTTAGCATTTCTCAAGCACAATAACAATCGCCACCAATTCTGCTGCTTATGCTGAAAAATTAGATGGCAGCCTTATGCTTGCCACCACTTGGTATTCTCCATTAGCTCCGTGCCTTACCACAGCAGAACCCAAATGCCTTTCCCCATCAGTTTGATCAATTTATGATGGCCCGTCAACTAAGAGAACCTCCCCCACAGCAAGAGCATTCTCCTTTACCCTTGGGATCTCGTCATAAAACTCCTCATAGTTAGAGCAATAATGCACTTTCTCGTCCTCTGTTATGGGCTCGGCAGGGTTCACTATTCTACGCCTGACTAATTTAATCGCTGGATTCGATATAACTACCTCATATGCAGAAGCCCTCTGAGATGTCAGTGTACCCTTTGGTTTCTCAAACGGCAAACAAAGCATGCTCAACAAATAAAGCCATGGAACACCCCCTCCATGATACTTGTAGACTTCTCAATAGTGAACACGGCTGCTGCCAGCTGTTCACAAGGAAAGTATCATCTCATAACTAGATCTAGAATCCCACTATAATATGCCAACGGTTTATACCAAAGTGTGGTCCTCTGTGTAGGCACTGCTGTCATAACTGTTCCATTCATATGCGAAAACAGATAGGAATCCACAATTATTCTGAGGAGTTCTAAAACTGGAGCTGTATTGATTGCTTTCTTCAACTCCTCAAACCCTTCCTCCATTTCCTCAGTCCATTCTTTTTTCTCATTGTCCACCTGGGCTTTCTCCAAAGCCTGCAAGAGTGGTCTTGTGTATAAACTATAATCAAATACCCATGTTCTAACAAAGTGACACAATCCCAGAAATTGCTGCATTTGCTTTATGATGTGCAGTTTTGGTGTTTTCATGATCGCCTCAGCTCTTTCAAGGTGTAACTTTCTTTCCCTCATGCGAGAAAAAGTAGCCTATGTACAACACCTCCTTCTGACAATATGGCAATTTCTCATTGTCTACCTTGTATCCCTTATCTGCTAAAATAGTCCTTAGCCGAATTGAGTCATGTTTACACTCATCATCTTTCATGCTACAAACTAAAAGCACCCTATTAAAGATTGATGGAGGCTCACAGTACCCTTGAGTACCCATGAGGCAAACACGTGCTTTTCAGCTTAGTCTCACGAAATGTGTGGAAAAGGGTCAAGCTTCTATGCTGATGTTACTTAGTCGGCTGCCATCGACCTGGTTGACTACGCAATTTTGGTCGCCAGGTTGGGGGAAGTGGCCAATTTCTCTCCAACAGTGGTTCACTGGATTGCCTCATTCCTAGACAACAGGGAGAGCAGAGGTTTTCATGAGGAGGCAGTAGCCCCGGTGGTCTCTGTTAAATTCAGTTTCCCGCAGGGTGCATGTATTTCACCCTATTTATATAATATATAACAATACATAAAAATAAATAAATATTCATGGCACCCTTTTTGCCCTTCTGGAGCAGGAAAAAGGTTGTGTTCACCAACTATGCAGATGACACGCAAAAAAGGCACAGACATATCACATTCTCCTATAGAGACTGGTAATTCATCAGTTAAAGGAACTCTACTTGTAGCTCTATAAAAGCCATGAGCATTCATGGCATTTCCCGATAATGAACATTTTCCCTCTCGTATACATGAGCGAGTTGCCCCAGTGTCTACTAAAAAAGAAAAAGATTTGCCTCGTATGGTTACATCGACCCTTGGTTCCTCTTGAGGATTTGGTGTCATCGATTGTATGGAATACATCAAGTCACCCTGAGAGCTATCCTATTGTAGATACATGCTTATTCCCGTGCCTGTAAAAGGACTTCCTCCTGCAATAGTGACACCCCCTACTCTAGGAGTCAACAACTGTCCCGTGTTTGCACTTTGCTGTATCTGCATGGGTGTGTGCTGTGACTGGCCGTGTGGCGCATTCAATGGTGCTTGCTGTGGTTGCAGAGCATGTTGCTTTTGCGACGCGCACTCTTGATACACTGTCTGATCTTGGGCAAAACTGTCCCTATTTTGTGTGCTGTATGCTGGAGGATAAGCTGTCCCTCCCTCTTGCGAATTGCTCATTCTGTACATACCCTTGGCTTCCTCATGTTCGCGCAATGTGCCCCATCATACCACATGTCCAATATATAGGAGGGGGTCTTCTCATTTGCTATTGCTGTATATTTTTATTTGTCATTCTGCATATTCTGAAACTCACCTTAGTTATTTTTTAAAGCTACCCTGATTACTCTGGAAACCACCTCTTCCTCTGAAACCCGTGCCCCCTTGAACTGTTTGGCATTGATTATTTGCCTATGGCATACCCACTGCTTGCTGCATTCCCAACCCTTCTCCACATGTGAGTACCGCACCTTCAATGGCATACTTTGACAGTTTCTTCTCTACTAACTTACCCTCCTCAAGCTTCCTAGCATCCTCCTTCTTATTTTTCTCTTGCAGCAATCGGCAATGATGTGTGGTAGTCAACTGTATTTCTGCCCAAGGCTTTTCTTCCATTCCCACTAGTTTCTTGAGCTGTCTCTGTACTTGTTCTGGTAATCCCAGACACAAAATATGGTAAAAAACAGGCACTGATTTCCCCCAAGGCTCTTGAGTTTCCAAGGTCCACCTTTCCTGAACATTTTTGAATGTTAGCAAGCGGATCCTCGTCATCCTTCATCTTACATTGCATAATTGCATCCATATATGAAGTATCAGGATACTGTACTCTGAGTGCTTTCCAAACAGTCTCCCTACAATTATTAAATGGTACTCCGTCATGCGCTGTGTTCTATGCCGTGACACTTGAGTAACCTGCTCTCGAACAAATATCATCAGCTCTTTCCCCAATAATGGCTGCTAGGAGACCCTATGTCCCCTATAGCTAATGTATTTCCTTTGTTATCTTTTCTAGCTCATAAATCCATTTTCCCGCACCTGCCGTTAAACTAGGGAGTTTACTACTCAAATTATCCTTGTCCATCTGGGGCCAAGGGATACTGTGGTCTGGCCCCTCCTTTCTCTAATAAGGGGAATTGCGTAAAACCAAATCCGGAATCGGCTCCCATCGTCTGCCTACTGTCAAGTCCAAACGACCCTTGAGCGAGTAGTGTAGCCATTGAATTCCTCAAGATAATATGATCCTCGGGTGAACAATAAGAGACACACCAAGAAGGATATTAACCAGAAGATGGAGACCAGTTGAACTCAAGGATGGCACCAGAACACTTCAATGGAAGGTCGCCAGTCGCCTGTAGAGGTAACGTACAGATATCAAGGCTGACCTAGTGCAATCCTGAAGAACAGCAGACCCACAGACAGGCAATGATCTTTGAAAGGCGTAACCCATGTAAGACAGAACCAAATTAGTTTCTTGGGACAATATGGGACTTCCCCTGCAAAACAACAACCAAACAATCAGGAACCCTGGTGTTCTAGTATACAATGTATAAGCAATTACAAAACACCAGAAGCTTAACGTAGCAGGGAGTAACAGTGATACCTCTGGTCTGTAAGGGAGACTTATCCCGACGAAACAAGGACACCTACAACTGGGGTGGTAAGTCTCTAGTCCACAGTACTACTGGAACCGATGGCACAAGGATGCCTAACCCTGAGGTGGCGAGTCTCCAGTCCAGTAGGCCACCAGACCTGACAACACGAGGATGCCTATCAGTAGTGAAGATGCAGACCAGAGATATTATGGAGGGAGAAGTCTGCAGTTCACAATGGAAACATGAACAGTCCTGTATTTGCGGCCGGAACGCTGGTGCCAGATGGAATGGTCCAAGAGTTCCAGGAAGACGTACATGAATGAAGGTGGTTGCTGCAGTTCAATGCAGGGTAGACAAACGAGTCCGCCGAGATGATTACAGGCAAGTATTACAATGGGAAAGAGTTTGGGTTCTGTGACGTGTGTGCGAGACGAGGAACAGAAGCTGAAAAAAACAAGGTAATCCGTGTATCAGAAGGTTGTGTTAGCAATGTGCTGGCAAAAGGAAGAACAGACCAGGGCAAGAATGTGGCAATCCCTGTAGTGAGGCCGGAGTTCAGTAACGTGCGGGCAGAGTACCAAAGCAGACAAGGAATAGACAAAGACGGTCCATGATCAAAGAAACAAGATACGTGGAGCAAGTACTAGAAACAGCGAAGCTTGATCAGAAGCGCTGCCCTGCAGTTCTGGGTTGGCTTAAGTGCCTTATGTCACGTGACTGTTGTACATAGCATGTGACCCGGGGAAAGCAGAATGCTGTCCTAGTTTCCATGGCAACCGGCAACGCTCAATGAGGCGAGAATGTGCCGTGAGGAATACACGCCTTGCCAGGGAAACAGGATGTTGCCGGTGCCTTTTCCTAATTTCCCGCTGGAGTTTGACTGTATTTGTGTGAGGTAACCTTTTACTGGGGACATAACATTGTGGATATTGTGAGGCGCTAAGTCCCTGATTCCTGACACCTACTCATAGTGGGGACAATGGTTCCTGATTGCCTCCTACCTGACAATTACCTCAACCTGTTCATATATGGTGGAGACTCCCCCCCTCTCACTATGCAATCATCCTTAAGGTCAGGGGGGCGTGGCCTGGAGCTCATGGCGAGTGGAAGCTGAGTCACCGTGCTCCGGCCGAGACGCCGTATCTCGATCCTTTTGCCTGCCTGAAATTACATCTGAGAAAGAACTGGTTCAGAGGGAAGGAGAACTGGCCCCGGACACGATCCTGTGGTTTTCTCCTGGGTTTGGACCTCCAGACCCATGTATTTTCCCCTGCAAAGGTCCCCCCCCACTGCCGGTGGGACCCAAGATGGCGGCCATCTCTTGAAGCCGGCGCAGGAGGAAAACGCTAACCGCCTTCGCAGCGAAGCCGACCCACACGCTGCTGCCATGACCGAAAAAAGAAGGAGGAGCCTGCCCCTCCACCTGGGTCCGATCTGCTGTTGCTGCAGCGGCCGACCGGGGAGACAAGCGGGCGCTCCCGCCCGGGGAGACTGGGCCTCGGCCCTGGGCTCCGGCATCCATAGCGGCCGAGGAGTGAGAACCGGAGAGACACCGTGAGTGGACACGCTGACCCCTTGGTGCGGGGAGCCCCGCCATCGACAGCAAAAGAAGGTGGAGGTGAGGTGAGCACTGGGTGAGGGCATAAACCAATCGAACACCCCCAGCATAGGGGACCACAGCGCCGCACCATCGGCGTGCTGTTGTATGCCCCTCCGAGAACTTGAACACAGAGTGGCCCCAACCCGCTGCCTCCCTGTTGATCCCTGGAGACCCGCGAAAAAACAGTCCCCACACGCTGCAAGCTGACCACCCCACCCCCGGAACCATAAGCTCCCCCAGCCCGCACACTAAAATCACTGCGCTGGTGGGGGCATTGCTGAGGAGGCGACGTCCACTATCATCTACCCACACATAACCGAGTAGCGTCTCTGAACGTCCCTCATCATGGCGGCCAGGAATAAGACGAAAACAAGCACCATGGACACATATGTATCTGCTAAAGCAAAAACTCCTCCGCAGCCACGCACTTCCACCCCCGAACATCCCCAAGCAAAACCGGCGGACTCCCCTGAAAATCAAGCCCAGGTACTGGAGGCAATTGCATCACTGCGCACATTTATAGATTCCAGAATCGGGAAGTTCAAATCCGAGCTACAACTCATGCACCAGGATGCCCGCAACTTAACAGAAAGAGTGACCATTGCCGAAACAACCATAAAAGAAACGTCAGACGACACAGCGGAGCTGAAAGCTAAGGTGCTGGACCTGGAACGAAAGATGTTTACACTTGAGGCCAGAGCTGAGGAGGCTGTGAGCCGGGCCAGACACGCCAACATCGGAATACTTGGGGTCCCGGAAGGAAGCGAGGGCTCGAATCCGACAGCCTATATAGAATCCCTGATACAACAGGAGGTGGGTGCTGGAAGACTAACGCAAGGATTCTCGATCGAAAGAGCGCATGGATCACTTCAGAAGAGACCCCCGCTGGGCTCGCATCCTCGCCCTATAATCGCTAAAGTACTCAACTTCCAGGATAGAGAGACCATCCTCCGGCACTCCAGAGAAGAGGGCCCCATTGAACGTGGGAGCTCCAGGATAACGATCTACCCCGATTACACCCCGAAGGTCCAACGAGAGAGGAACTCATTTGTGCCGATTAATGCCCGGCTCAGGCAACTGAACCTGAAGTACATGCTATTATACCCCTCCAGACTGAAAGTGATCCACAAGGGGAGGGCGATTTTCCTGGAATCCCCAGCAGCTGCTAACATGTGGCTGGAAGACAACAATCTAGCTGCAGATAAGGATCCCCAACCCACGGAAAACTGAAGAATCCCCTGCGCTTGAGACATGGATGGATCCAGGACTCATAAAGCTAACTCAGACGCAAGGCAAACGACCAAAGAGAAAGTAAAATCACCCAACAGTCAGCTACATAGATGCGGCCCTCACTCGGCCCACGCCAGGCACAGAGCCCTACCCCCACAAACAGTTTAGGACAGGCCAATTGCCTGTCCGACCTCCCTCGTGCCTGACACCCGGATGGGTCCTGACGGTATGAGAGCGCCTGAGCACCAGCAGAAACTTGTCGTTTCTGGGTGCACCAGTTCCAGTTTTGTTAATCGTTTCGTTCACACCACAGTCCTCGAAATATTAAGAAAGGGGAAGCACGGGACCGGAGGTCCTTGGGGGCCGAGGATGAGAAAACACCGAAACCCAGGAGGAGAGCCTCATCACCCGGAGAAGGGGCCGCCCCGTGAAATCTGGGGCGACCGGAAAGATGAAACCAAGACACCAACTCAATGGCACTCCAACTTAAGGTGATGACGGAATGTGAGGGGCATGGGCACGTACCTGATAAGGAATCAGATCCACTCTTACCCGCGCAGGAAAAAGGTATCGATAGTGATGCTTCAAGAGACCCATCTCACGGAAGTATCCACAGCCAAATTATCCGAAAGATGGGGTGGGATCGGAAGAGGGGCGCCATACTCCAAATGTGCTAGAGGAGTGTTCACGTGGGTGAACCCGACAGTGCCCTTCCAGCTACTGGACTATGAAGCCGACAAAGAGGGCAGATATCTAATACTATGGGGAACTATCGAATCCACGCCAGTGTGCCTGGTGAACTCATACTTACCACAACACAGAATACCCTCACACCTCAAAATGCTTAGTGCTAAAATGATTCTTCGCAGAGAGAGTGCGTTCATATGGGGTGGCGACTTCAATTGCATCAGGAACGGAGCTATGGACAGATAAGAGCCCCCCGTCTTTTAAATAGCCCTGCATCTAACGTGCTAAACACCACAATAGAGCAACTCGACCTAGTGGACATCTGGAGGGAACAACATTGCACCGAGAGGAGCTATTCTTATTGCTCGGCCCCGCACAAGGTCCATACAAGGATAGACTATTTGTTCATAGATCATGAGCTGGCTCAACAAGTAGACTCCACAATGTATCTAGGCAGAACCATATCCGATCACTCTCCGTTGATTATGCAATGGGCTCCTAGAGGACCCAGATCACCAATCCCACTATGGAGAATGCCACCGGCAGCACTCACAGAGCACGCATTTAAGGAGGAACTTGGTGCTAAACTCGAGGAATACCTAGACATTAACACAGGCTCAGTGTCAAGTTGGAGCACACTATGGGAGGCCATGAAGGTTGTGACACGGGGAGAAGTCATATCCGGAGCTGGTGGCATCCGCAAGCATCTGAAGTCGGAACTGGAGGATCCGGAGAATAAGATTACACACCTGGAATCCGAAATTGACATCATGCCGGACGCTGAAACAGAACTGAAGGGCACCTGGGAGGAATGCCTTTTGGCCTGGAATAGACTGTCTAAATTCGACTACACGACCTACATAGCCAGGGTGCACAAAGAAGCAGATAAACCTGGTAGAATGTTGGCCTGGCTGTGTAAACGGGAGTTCCCAAGACACCTCCCAACCAAAATAACTGATGAAAGGGGGACAACCCACAGGATGCAACAAGATATTAACTCTGCGTTTGCGGCCTTCTACTCCAAACTGTATGCCCACGACACCAAAATACCAGTGGAGGACATAAGGGCTACACTGGCAGAGATTGAGCTCCCAAGACTGACGGAGGCCCAAAGTGAGCTACTGGACGCGGAAATCATTCCAGAAGACGTGACGGAGGCGATCAGATCGCTAGCCACCTGCAAGACCCCCGGGAGTGATGGGCTTCCGCCAGAATTCTATAAAGCGTATGAAGCGACCCTCACCCCGATACTCCACAATGTGTATATGGAGGCATACGAAAACGGAATCCTACCCAACTCCATGAAAGAAACAATTATCATCCCTATACTTAAACCCAACAAACCTGTCGACAACTGTGAATCATACCGCCCAATCGCCATGCTAAACTATGACTGCAAGATCCTGACCACAATACTGGCTAAGAGGCTGGCGAGGGTGGTAGGAACCCTGATTCACGAGGACCAGAATGGTTTCGTTCCAGGACACAATACTACCGCAAACCTGAGGAGGCTCCAGCACATCATGGCAGAGACCTATGATCGAGATGAAGACCTAGCGTTGCTATCGCTAGACGCCATAAAAGCCTTCGATTCCATCTACTGGGAGTGGCTGATCGAAGTACTAAGGGAATTTGGCTTTGGCGAGGGCTTTGTAAAATGGGTCGAGGTACTGTATAATTCACCAGCAGAGAGAGTGAAGACTGGAGGGACGGTGTCCAAAGCCTGGGCGATACAGCGGGGCACGAGGCAAGGATGCCCGCTGTCCCCGATGCTATATATACTGGGCCTGGAGCCAGTGGCCGCCTATTTCAGGAAACAACACTTTGACACGGGCATTGAGCTGGGCAGTGACCATTCCATAATATCCATGTACGCGGACAACGTCCTCCTGTATTTAAATAACCCTCAGCTCAATGCACAAGTCGCGTTGGACATCCTAGACAACTATGCCCGATACTCTGGAATAGCATTTAGCAAGATAAAGTCCTGTGCGTTTCCACTGGCCAGACTCAGGCGTCTGGATAAGTCCGATCTACCAGACGTCGGGATACAATGGCAATTAGAGAAGTTTAAGTACCTAGGAGTTGATGTGCGTCATACCCCTGCACTCACGCATGAACACAACACAGAAAAAGCAGTGGGTGCCCTCCGCAAATCCATGAACTTTTGGTCGAAGCTACCACTAGCAGTGATGGGCAGAGCGGCAATAGTCAAGATGATAGTTCTCCCCCGTTTTTTATATCACTTCACGAACGTCTGCTTCTACATCAGATCTCCCTACTTCAAAAAACTGGGCTCTCTAATCAAGGACTTCATATGGGGGTCATCCAGACACAAGCTCTCTTTACCTACACTTACGCTTCCGTACAAGGAAGGAGGGATACAACTACCCGATCTGCAAAGGTACTACCTAGCTGCACAGCTCAGCCACGTGACGAAATGGCTCTCCGATGACCCGTCAGCTGAATTGCGGCTCCTGCGACATGCAACCTCCAAGCTATTCCCCAAAGAAATGCTTTGGAACCCGACGAAACAAACATCTGAAGTTCCCATGATTGTTACCCTGGGCAGGCAGATATGGGCCAGAACTGGCTTCCTTTGACAATTAAAACATCCCTACAATCCCAACACCCCCATTCTGGCAGATGTATGCAAAACTCAGGCGGACCTAGCGACAGCCAGGAAATGGGAGAGAGCCGGAATCTACACATGGGGAGACCTGTTTGAAGACGGCATGTTCAGAGAACTTGAATTGCTACAAGCTAATGAAGGCATCTCGAACACCCAATTCCTGTGGTACCACCGCCTCAAGAGGACAGCTAGGGCACAATGGCCTGTCTGGCCAGAGGAACCCCCACCGGACCCCCTCCTCCAGGAAATGTACGACCTAGCAGATGGTTGGAAGCCGGTCTCCAGCGTATACATCAAATTGAATGATAGATCCAATCCAAAAAGCGCATCCCTGAGACAAAAATGGGAAACCGAATTGGGGATCACACTATCTGACAGTGAATGGGAGCGAATATTACTATACCCCAAAGAGGTGTCGAGGAACATTAGATTCAAACAAGTTCAACTGAATGTGCTATACAGAACATACATGACCCCACTAAGAGTTGCTACCTTTAACAAACAAGCATCTCCGAACTGCCCCTGGTGCGGAAATGATAAAGCGGACATGATCCACATGTTCTGGACCTGCACCAAACCGGCGAAATTCTGGTCCATGGTAGAAAGCACCTGCACCAAAGCGGGACTCACAAGATATGAATGGAACCCAAAGGAATGCTTACTGGGAGCCCATCCCAGACTCAGCAAATACAAACACCTGGTCAAACTAATGGACCTAGCCTGCATCCTCGCAAAAAGGTCCATAGCTATAGCATGGAAATCACCAGGGGGCCCGATGCATGGACGTTGGCTTAAGGACCTGGAAAAGTGGACAGAGGCAGAGACCAGAGCCTGGCAAGATGGAATCAACTCAAGCGATGATAACTCCAATGACACCCTAGAATCATGGAGGGCCCTGTTGCGTGACATCCAATACGCTTCGGATCACAAACCCCCCTGAGTTCTCACCCCTACCAGAGACTTGCCTGGGGTTTACCCCCAAGAATGGACAACCCGGAAACTCAACTCCCGTAACCTTGGGTACACCGACCACCGGCCACCCTCCACCTCATCACAATTAAGAACAATACGTTGAGCTATGAAGACTGTGGTAGTTAATTAGTTGTTGTTTGTTTGTTATGTTACCGTTTGATGGTTATTATGTACTTATATAAATGCCAATAAAATACGTTTAAAAAAAGAAATCATCCTTAAGGTCACTCTGGGTATGCCAAAGGGTCTGGTGCCCTATCTTTAGGTGGGTTTAAATCAGACCCTCTCACTTCCTTGTCAGTCTGAAAACATCCTTTGGGACCGCATGCACTTTCCCCCTCTTCCTCATGGAAGGTTTCCCTGTCTTCGTCTGACATATCTAGTCCCCAACTAGTGTGACTTTCATCTTTCTGATCTCTGTTTAAAGTCAACCTGCTGTGCTCGAGACTAAATGGGCTTTCTTCTTTGCATCGTGGCTGGGCAACTACAGATCGATCTTCTTTTCCTTTGCATCTTGATTCACTTTTTGTCCTCATCTCCTGATAAACTTTATCGATCCTAACTCTGAAGCTTCCTATCTTGAAATTGTCATCTAGGTTTGCTCTAGACAGTTCTGGCATTGCTCCTTGTGATGGGAGAAACTCCTCTGTTTTCCCATGATATTACTGGACTTGGTTTCCGTCAGCTCTTTCTGAATGTGATCAATGCTGCTTGCCCTCTCTCCTTTTTTGCTCAATTTCTTCATCTAATTCTCTTTGTTCCGTTGCTTCCCATCTAACTCTGTCCTCTTCCTGTCTTTTCTCTTCCCTTCTTTTGTTTGCTGTACGCACTTAATCTTTGCATTCTTTTATCTCGTAATTCCTGTTCTTCTTCCTCTTCTCTTCTTTTCTAACCAGTCTTGTTCTTCGATTGCTCTCTATTGTCATACTTTCCCTGTTCTTCTGCCCATTCTTCTATTCTTAGTTGCTCATCCTGATACATTTGTTCTTTCCTTTGCCTACTCTTCCATTTATGCTCATCCTCTTTCAGTCGTTTCTCTCATTCCTTCTCTTTTCTACCTTGTTTGTCTTGATATTCCCCTTGCCTTACTTCCTCAATGCATTTCCCGTCAAGCTTGAGCAATATCTGTCCACCCATTCATTTGTTCTGTACAAGCGCAACCTCATCATCTTTATCCCTTTCCCCCATCTCTTAATCACACGTCCTATACCTAAAGATACATTAGATCGTTCACTGTTCTCCTCTCTGTCTTGCAAGACCATAAAGATCTCCTCCTTTCCTTTAGCCCTTTCTTTTTCTGGGCTCTCATCACTGCCATATCCTGTAGTCACTTTTAATTCCCTCAATGGATACAATCCTTCATCTTTTATACTATAGCCATTTACTTGAGGCATGGTAGGGGAGCAGAAGGCTCAACACCTTCCTCCCTGCATTGATGAAGCATCCAATCCTGAGAAGGTGGATCGTCTCGTTCCTCATGGTACATCTTCCAAAGTTCTAAGCCAGCTAACCTTTTCTCCAATGTCTTCCCTGTGTACGCAGCATGCAAGTATGTGGTCATGTGTTGCAAAACCGCCTTTGACAGCAATCCCCCTGTGGCCATGGCATGAACATTTTGTCTGTGGTACCCTTAACCCATTCCACACTGTACTTTTTAAGCTTGGGTGCATGTTTTGGCAGTTGTTTGCAAAGATGCATCAGTGGAGTAACATTCCCCCATTGTGACGAGTCTGAATTGACTGTTGATACTTATCATTGATTTACACAAAAATATGTTTCAGAAAAAATAACAAATATGAGTGCGCACCAATAGTCTCCACTCAAAGCCTCTACTTCACAATTTACTCCAATCTACCCTTTTCAGCTAGCGCCGACAATGACTAAACATATCGATAACAAGTTTTGCGCTCTACTCAACACAACCTATTGTTGCCGCTCTTTGCCACGTCACTATACAAACAGACAAACTAGTTGACTCTGACATATACTTCCTCAGCGCTCTTTGCTGTTACTTCTTGCCCCTTATCTACTCCGATGGGAGTTTATTTCCTCTCACATACCTTGTCCGTGTGCTGCCTAAGTACCCATTTTGGATTTTTTCCTTTTCCGAGTCTATTTGAGGTACACCCGCACTCTGCATGGTGTTTAGAATTGGTCTGTGTTGGAGGGGACCAAAATGCCATTTAATATTTTGTGCTTTACGGGGAAATTTCCCAGAAATGCTCACTGAATCCTCTTTGTGTTCATTATGGTCTAGAACACTTTCCAATAACTCTGCATCCAAGATCCCTGCTGTTTGAGCCATATTGAAGGTGTCTGGTTTTTTAGCAAAGAACCTTCGACCGTGCATTGAGCAAGTCCCTGTTTTTCTTATTAATTTCTTTAAAGTTCTTGTGACTTTTGTCAATTTTGGCCCTGTATGTTTTGATGTTTTAGCGGGTATACTCCTCGTCTGGGAGAATATGTTCAATTTGTCCTTCACAGTTAGTCCACTGCAGCCCGGTTTCAAGGTTTATACATTTCTCTCCTTACTCAGATTTATAACATCTTTAGGTGTGGTGTTTTTACATCCTGCTGTTTGCTTTAGGGGATTTATTCCATTCAGGCTTAAATGGATCTCCCATTGGGCCTCCACGTTCAACTCTTTACCTATTTGCGAATTATGTTGGTCTCTGTTCACATTTGACTTTCTTCGTCTATCGTCAGTGCTGGTATCACTTCCTCAGCATCTAAACAATTTGGTTCCTCATATGAGGTTCTCAGGAAATTACTACTATTTTGTACTTGGGCTTTAACGTTGATCTGTACCGCCCGCCCTTCCTCAAAATCTCCTAACTCCGTGATTGTTTCTGTATCCAAGATAGGTAGAATTAGAGGTCATTCGTATTACTATCAGAGTCACAACTTTAACCCTCCAGCTGTTTGCTGGTTTGGTCACAAACCTCCCCATTAGGCATTTGTAATGTTCGGATTTGGGTGTGTGATTTACTCGGCTGTTCCATTGTGTCCAGACCAAACGCTTCCATACTTTTGCCCCACTGGTTTTGGACGTCCGGGACTTCTGGGTCGCATACCCCGAGCATGGGCTCCTCACTTAAATCCACCTTCCCTCCCTCGCCCAGAACGAGTAAATCCCGAACACAGTCAGGATCCAATTGGGGCTTCGGTGGGGAGTCACTTTTAGAATGTATCAGTAAGGCTCCCCACCTCCTTTAAGGTATTGGCAGACAAGCCAGAGTCATCCAAGGAGAACAGTGTCTCAAAAGAAGTCGAAGGTTTCAAGAGTTTTTAACAGGCATGTTAAGGCTAGCACTGGTGGGGTTAAAGTTAGGGAAATGTTTGCTGCAACCCTTCTTATTTTCTTACCTGCCCCCATCGTGCCTCTTTCCAAGGGAGAATCTTGCTGGGTCATCGAGGGCAGTGTCAGTCTCCCAGGTTACTGGATTGCATCTTCTTCACGCCGTAACCTTGCACCCCGCAGGACGTGACCCTCCTTCATGTTTCTTTAGGCGTACCACACCCCCAAAGCCCACGCAGACTGTGCTGAGTGCAAACTCAGCTGCCAAACTCTGTGGCCGTTCCGCTGCTGAGCAGAGATTTTGAAGAGATGACCTCCCACACAATGGAAGCTGGAACAAATAGTGAGAACAGACCAACAGCTCACTACTGCGCTGACTGCAAACTCAGCTACCGAACTCCGAACTATCATTTCAATCGCAGACATACTCTTCACCTCCATTACAATTAAAGACATCTTGGAACATTTGTGTGTGCTCTTTCTTCAGGTCAATTAATTTTCTTTTCCAAAAGACAAAAAAACCTGTGCTCCCTGTCAAATATATTTCTTCACAGTTGCAGCATAAACCTCTCATTTCAAACACTCCATCTAAAATAATATTATAGAACCAAAAAACCTTTGACAACACATCACCTGTGTCCTCAACATCACGATGAACCCCATTCTCAAATTCTCCACAGTCTTCTGAACAATCAAAATCCTCTCCTGAAATTGGGTGCATCTTTGAAATATCCAATCAAACAATAAATATACCCCAAAAATAGCACAATCTCCTAAAACTACACCCCAGTCTCAAGCAATAAAAATGTACTATGTAGAAAATCTCTTAATCAATACACGTCTTTAGGGAAACCCAATAGAACTGCCTAAGAAGTCGTTCTACCTTTTATTGGGGGTGGGTCAATATTTCGAAACATCAGGAGGTAGTTAACACATATCAACAGTTTACAGTTGTATTCATTAAATCGAAGCTGTAAATGATAAATTTAAAGTCCTATTTTAATTCAATAATTTGTAGAAAAAATACATTTTGAGTTAAGAAATGATTGGACAACCCCATTCATTTGGTACAGTAAAACATTCACACAATGTCTAAAAAGAGAGAAAGACTGTTTAGTCGTGACACATTGATTTGTATGTTTGATATCAAATATCTAGTAGCTTTGAATGGATATATTGATCTATGCAGATAAAAGATCTTACACTTGCAATGATCCTTAAGCCCTATTGTGGGGCGGTTATTTCGTCAAGCTAGTAGTTGTTACACTAGATGGTTAGAGAGAACTCGACATGTTTCAGATCTCTGGTGATTCTGGGAACTTTCTTCAGGAGTAGTGTCACTGTATCTAAATCATTCCTTACAGTAAAAACAAACATCAGTAGGAGGTGTATTTAATACATTTGTCGTCAGATATCAATTCCTATTACTGGTATTGCGTGGCGGGTTTTGATCTGCCTCTGCAACTGTTGATATGAAACAGAAAAACAGAAAGAACAGGGATATAAATATTCCAATTGGTTCTGTAATAATTTCAATTTACAAGACAGGGCTAGGATAATTAATTACTTAGTCTTGTCGGAAGCGAGTAGCTCTTGAGGAGGTAGGGATCCTGAATTAAGCAGGTTTTCGATCTCCTAGGTCTGTTGATAACTCGAAGTTGAGTTATATTACGACCTGCAAAGTTAATATGCATGTTTTAGTGAAAGTTACTGACAGGTTGGCTCTATTCATGTAGGAAAGTACACTGAGGGTGTGGTAGAGCAAGGCTTACCTCATAGAATGAGATATTGGAACTTCAAAAGTTGTTCTTTATAGATAGGGGCTTGGAATGTTAAAGCTGCGTCTATTCATTTATCTTATGTTAAGCGGGTGGGAACGGAATGTTCTCATGAGTCGAAATCTGTAGTAGGGGCAGGAGCCTAGGAAAAACGGGAATTAGATGTATTATAGCGTTAAGTTTAGCTGTAAATTAGTAGTTTATTGATAAACAGTAAGTATTCCCTTCATATTTGTAAATCGCTTACCTGTATTAGTTATCAGGTAATCTTCGGCTCGTATGTGGCTTAGGGCAGGTGTGTCCGTATTCTTTTTGTTTTCTGAATCCAGACAATTCAATTTAAGGTCTGTATAGATGAGATCCTCTATTGAATCTGTAAATAGGACATGAATGGACGTTTTAATAACTCTAAACGTTTATAAAGCGAGTGGCATGTATCCGTTCATATTGCGTTATTTTGGTCTATATTGATTATAAATTGATTTTAAACGGTTAGGAAACGGCGGGTTACCTGTTTTAGTTAATCTTTGCACTAGCGTCCTTCCTTTTCCTGGGTCCTCTGCCCGGCCCTGTCTCGATCGCGGGCGCCATCTTGGATAGGGGATTTTATATAGGCTCACTGGTCCTTTTTTAGTTTTTATTAGTGCCAGTTGTGTTTACTAATACCAGTTGTTTTAAATGTCTAAAATACATTTAAAATATAGGGTACAGAAGGCGGTAATGTGTATAAAGAAATAGATTACACTATATATTCTGTGGATATCAATCCTGATAACGATGAAACGTAAGAAGGAATGTAATCTAATTACATAGCTTCTTATGTATAAATAGCAACCAGAAGGTGATAGTTAGCTATTGAGGTGCACATTAAGCCATTTATAGAAACATGGTATCTGGCACTCAGATCTTGTGCCATTCAATTGCTTCGTTTAGCCCTAGCTCATCACTTTTGGTTTGGAAAATAAGTCTGTTCTTTTTCTAGTAGAAGATGTTTCTTCTTTGTTATGTTGTTTCCTTTTAATGTTAGTAGTACTGTCCATTTTATATCGTCACTTGAATGGTTTTTATCTATGAAGTGTTTTACCATGGGAGCTTGGATGGTTTTATTGCGTATTGCGTGATTGGCTCATTCTAATTATCGACACGGCAAAAGAAATGGCTCAAAAAATAGAAATAGATCTAACCAAAATAGAAGAAGATCTGAAAAAAACAATATCAATGGAAACATTGAAAAAAAGATTGGAAGAAATAGACAAAGATTTGAAAGAGTTCAAACAAATCAACACCCAAGAACGAATACAACATCTGAAAAAAGACCTTATAAAATATTCCCACGAAAAAGCCTACCCAAATATAAAAGATGGATATAAAACCCAAGGACAACAAGGAAATAGCGTACAGAACCCAAATAAAAATCGTAGAGTTAGATTCAGAGGCACCTCTTATAGCTCTAGTAATAGCAGCAGTGACCCTGATGATACCATCACTGGAGGCAATCCACCCCAACGAGGAAGAGGAAACAACAGAAGAGGACAAGGCAATCAGGGAAACAAATCAAGGATTTTTTTACAACAGGGCCCCAACCGGGGCAACTGGGACAACGACCGACGGCAAACAAGAAGCGGCAATCGCTCTTAGTCAACCTATCTAAATACAAACTTACTGAAACAGAAGAAGAAGTCCTGACTAAAGGCCTCAGCTACGTTATTACTAAGAAACACGACCCATTCCTATTTCGCAGTGATTTCCAAAAACGTATGCGTAAGATTCATTTGAAAGAATCCTTCGCTAATACTGCTAACGAAACTATGATACCATACACTAAGAATTGCACAGGTTTGAAAAATCCATCCTCTTTCTGTCCCCCTAGCCACTCTTATTCACCTGAGTCACTAATATTTGAAAAAAGAGTTCTAAAAGAAATTGAGAGATTAGAAAAGCAAAACCACTCGGCCTTTCAAAACCTTAACCGCTCAGAACAAAATGCACTAAATAACCTTTCGAAAAATGAAGCGATTATAATAAAACGAGCGGATAAAGGAGGAGGAATCGTAGTCTTAGACAAAGAAGACTACGTTAGTGAATGTCTAAACCAACTTAATAACACAAATATTACAAAAAACTACCAGAAAATCCCACCAAAGAACTCTCGAAAATGAAAGTTGAAAAAGCTAAAGATCGCGGATGGATAAGTCGGCCAGAAAGCGAATTTCTAATTAACTCAGATCCATCAACGCCGACCTTTTACTGTCTACCCAAGATACATAAGACCCTCACTAAACCTCCAGGCCGCCCGATAGTAGCTGGCATCAACTCCATCTTAGAACCTCTCTCAAAATTTGCTGACCTTTATCTAAAAAACTATGTAACAAAAATGAAATCTTACATCAAAGATACTAAAGTAGTTATCAATCGGTATGAAAATCTCCCGTACGATATCAACATACACAATCTTATCACCTTTGATATCGTTTCACAATATACTAATATACCCCAACAGGAAACTATTGACACTCTTGAAGAAATATTATTAACTAGACTAGATGAAGACCCAGTACCAACGTAATTTATCCTTTGGTGTATAGAGGTGTCACTAACTAGAAACTTCTTCGAATTCCAAGGCCAGTTCTACCAACAAGTAGAAGGAACGGCCATGGGAGCCACAATGGCCCCAAGTGTAGCGAACTTATATGTTAAACTTTTCAAAAAGAAATATATCTATGCCAACAATCCATTTGTCCAACATCTAAAATCATGGGCCAGATACATAGATGATATTATTGTCATCTGCAATGGGACAAAAGATGAAGCCAATAGCTTTGCAATATGGCTAAACCAACAAAATCGCCATTTACAATTCACTATGAATATCAAAAGAGAAAAAATTAACTTTCTAGATCTTACCATCTTTCACCATTAAGGTGCGTTACTAGTTAGGCCTTATCATAAGGCTACAGACAAAAATTCCCTTTTACATTATCATAGCCATCATGTCAAACATCTAAAAGACAATTTACCATATGGCCAATTTTTAAGACTAAAAAGAAATAGCAGCACCCGAGAAGCTTACGAGGAAGAAGCAGGAGTTCTTTCCATAAAAGTAAAAGATCGACTGTACCCTAAGAAACTGATAAAAAGGGCAGCTAAAAGAGCATATAACAACAATCGAGAAGCCTTACTTGAGGACAAAGTCAAAAAACCACCAGACACAAGAATAGTAAGTGTGAATACATTCACCAACCTTAGTCTCTCCATAACTAATATAGTACGTAAACAATGGAAGATCTTTGCACAATCTAGTAGTGAACTCCCCTCGCCACTTTTTGCTTATCGCAAATCTACCACCATAGGAAACAGGGTGAGTAGCAGTAAATTCAGAAGTAAACCACCAGAAGGTGAAAATCTAACTAAAACATGGGGTCTTAGCCCAGTCACTGGCCATTATCCCTGCGGTGGATGTTCAGTGTGTAAATACACTAACAAATCTAAAGAAATTGAAATAGGTTTATCTACACCATGGAAACAATTACAATTCTCTAATTGCAATTCAGAATTTGTTATCTACATGATAACCTGCCCATGTGGCCTAAAGTATATAGGAAAAACCAGTCGAAAAATTAAAACACGCATCATAGAACATCAGAGCTGCATACGCAATAAAACCATCCAAGCTCCCATGGTAAAAAACTTCATAGATAAAAACCATTCAAGTGACGATATAAAATGGACAGTACTACTAACATTAAAAGGAAACAACATAACAAAGAAGAAACATCTTCTACTAGAAAAAGAACAGAGACTTATTTTCCAAACCAAAAGTGATGAACTAGGGCTAAACGAAGCAATCGAATGGCACAAGATCTGAGTGCCAGATACCATGTTTCTATAAATGGCTTAATGTGCACCTCAATAGCTAACTATCACCTTCTGGTTGCTATTTATACATAAGAAGCTATGTAATTAGATTACATTCCTTCTTACGTTTCATCGTTATCAGAATTGATATCCACAGAATATATAGTGTAATCTATTTCTTTATACACATTACCGCCTTCTGTACCCTATATTTTAAATGTATTTTAGACATTTAAAATAACCGTTATTAGTAAACACAACCGAGCCTATATAAAATCCCCTATCCAAGATGGCGCCCGCGATCGAGACAGCGCCGGGCAGAGGACCCAGGAAAAGGAAGGACGCTAATGCAAAGATTAACTAAAACAGGTAACCCGCCGTTTCCTAACCATTTAAAATCAATTTATAATCAATATAGACCAAAATAACGCAATATGAATGGATACATGCCACTCGCTTTATAAACGTTTAGAGTTATTAAAACGTCCATTCATGTCCTATTTACAGATTCAATAGAGGATCTCATGTATACAGACCTTAAATTGAATTGTCCGCATTCAGAAAACAAAAAGAATACGTACACACCTGCCCTAAGCCACATATGAGCCGAAGATTACCTGATAACTAATACAGGTAAGCGATTTACAAATATGAAGGAAATACTTACTGTTTATCTATAAACTACTAATTTACAGCTAAACTTAACGCTATAATAGATCTAATTCCTGTTTTTCCTAGGCTCCTGCCCCTACTACAGATTTCGACTCATGAGAACATTCCGTTCCCACCCGCTTAACATAAGATAAATGAATAGACGCGGCTTGAACATTCGAAGCCCCTATCTATAAAGAACGACTTTTGAAGTTCCAATATCTCATTCTATGAGGTAAGCCTTGCTCTACCGCCCCCTCAGTGTACTTTCCTACATGAATAGAGCCAACCTGTCAGTAACTTTCACTAAAACATGCATATTAACTTTGCAGGTCGTAATATAACTCAACTTCGAGTTATCAACAGACCTAGGAGATCGAAAACCTGCTTAATTCAGGATCCCTACCTCCTCAAGAGCTACTCGCTTCTGACAAGACTAAGTAATTAATTATCCTAGCCCTGTCTTGTAAATTGAAATTATTACAGAACCAATTGGAATATTTATATCCCTTTTCCTTCTGTTTTTTTGTTTCATATCAACAGTTGCAGAAGGCAGATCAAAACCCGCCACGCAATACCAGTAATAGGAATTGATATCTGATGACAAATGAATTAAATACACCTCCTACTGATGTTTGTTTTTACTGTAAGGAATGATTTAGATACAGTGACACTACTCCTGAAGAAAGTTCCCAGAATCACCAGAGAACTGAAACATGTCGAGTTCTATCTAACCATCTAGTGTAACAACTACTAGCTTGACGAAATAACCGCCCCACAATAGGGCTTAAGGATCATTGCAAGTGTAAGATCTTTTATCTGCATAGATCAATATATCCATTCAAAGCTACTAGATATTTGATATCAAAACATACAAATCAATGTGTCACGACTAAACAGTCTTTCCCTCTTTTTAGACATTGTGTGAATGTTTTACTGTACCAAATGAATGGGGTTGTGCCATCATTTCTTAACTCAAAATGTATTTTTTCTACAAATTATTGAATTAAAATATGACTTTAAATTTATCATTTACAGCTTCGATTTAATGAATACAACTGTAAACTGTTGATCTGTGTTAACTACCTCCTGATGTTTCGAAATTCGGAAAATCTCTTAATACAATGATAAAATATCATCTACAGTTGTATTGGCATATATAAGCATCACTCAAAAAAGTAAATTCTCTGATAGGTTCAACAATTCAACATTATCTAAGGTACTTGACATCCTATGGCCGCAACCCACCACACAGAGAATGAACAACCAATCAGAAAGCAAATACAAACATTCCACCTTCTCTCCTCATGTACTCGTCCACCATCGCTAATTCTAATATCTGAAGTGACAAGTTATATTTCCTTTGACGACACTAACATGGAAAACTACATGCAATGGCAGGAGGACAATTATCCTTCAGAGGAAGGCATTCAAAATGAAGACGCAGAGGAAAATGAGCCCAAAGAAAATACACCACATTCAGGATTTTGTAAGTATATTGTTTATATTTATGTAAAATGAGATTAACCATAACATTTTAAGGAACATATATCAGTCACCAAACAGATATACTTCATCTACCTACTATTAAATGTCTATACAAACAACACAAATAGTTTTAAAGTGTATTATATATTCAATTTTTAAAAGAAATATTTCAAATATTTTCAAACAGATGAAGACGTCATTCAAGTATCAAGAAGAATCAAACAAGAAGCACCACACCAAATACCGACAAAACTAATCACAAATTCATTATCAGAAAAAAACCCACTAATTAATATTAAAAAGAAGTACAATCAATGAAAAAGGGCATTGGAAATGTAAGACAAATTATGGACATTAAAAATTCAGATAATTGGGCTAAAGAAGAATATGTATCATGTGTTCTGACTAAAAGAAAAAGAAAACCCATAACCACATCCCTCAATAAACCTGTTTTCAACAAACTGAATATTTATTGACCTTTTTCAAGTATGTACACTTATGTTTCAAATGTTACAATAACTTTACAAACACTACACTCAATACTACCCACATGTATTTTTTTTTTCTTTACAAAAAATGTCAATAGTCGCAGGTAACAACCAAGCACATGGGAGGGTTTGGGATAGCCACGGACAAACACCATCATTGATACTCCTAGATAAGATAATGAATGTACCAATGGCAACCCATTTATAGTAGCTGCAGCTATAGGATTGTGTGTGTGTTTTTTTTAAAGAAACTGAGTATAGAATATGAATAACAAAAGACACAGTAAAAAGAGTACATAAAAAGAGTTATGGAAAGTAATTAATATCTCATCACTCATAGCCGCGGCTAGAGTTCATTGACTTTTTTTCTAGCGCGGTTAATATGAAACCTTTGCGGGTAACTCACATAGATTTATTATTAATATATACATAAAAGATCATTCTTAGAAAGGACTCTTTCGGGTACCAACAGCGTACTTTTTTGCGCATTGCCGTGGATATGGTCCAACGAACCTGCGGCTACGACCCTCAACAGTCAATGCTGTGATTAATCGCTCCTCCAATACTCAACAACCCATTGGGCTACACCGTAGCCACGGTTATACATCTATGTTTAAAAAATAATAATATCCTTCTATTTGAAATAAATAAAACATAATCAGTTAAAGAACACATGCACACATTAAAAAAGCACAATTTCTGAGACCCTCATATCTTGTATGCAATGCATCACATACACCATATAAGATACAGCATTTGTGCATAAAACATAGTTGTTCTCTTTACACATACTAATCATTGGGCCATTGAGAAATAAAATCCAACTTGGATTAAAAATAAATTTACAATATTATAAAGAATTCTAAGAAAATACCACTACAATAAACAAACAGGGATATATACACTGGGTAAGAATAAACAAAGGATGTTATACTGCGGTGTTGCAGGACAGAGGATGGGGAAGGTTATGTTATTTGCCATTTATGTAGAGCTCTATATATCATTGGTATGACCTCAAATCTGCTGGTAGGCTGAACGCCGTCAGGGACCCTAGTCCAGGTCAGTAGAGAGGAAGGTGTAGTAGGTTGCATGGGTGCACCAGTTATGTGTGCAGATGATGTAATTGCCTGATAGTAGCTGCATCCTAGCATTAGGTGTGGTGGTTTTGATATCAGTTGAATGTGTGCAGTCTGGCGGGTGGACATCCAGACTGTGTTCTGGCTGTGTTATACCTGAAGGACGCTTATGTAAGCAGGTAGGCCTTTTTGCCATGGGATATAACTGCGTTTTATTAGAGTGATGAAGTGTCCATGAGGTAGTGTTCGTATGTGAGCGGCTAGGCTGAATTGGTCGAGGGGTGTATCTGCACTCTAATTGTGTGATGGTGTAGAGCACAGAGTATGCATAGTGATATAGGGAGGGGAGTGTTTGGGTGGAGTTATGATCTAAGGAGATCGATATTCTGGATTTCAGGTGTGGGTAACTTGTAGCGAGTCACTAGGCGTATTCAGTGGCGACATTGCTCAGATCAAATTGAGCAATTAGTTGTCGATTGTTAGGTTCAGTCGTATCAGATGGTCATGGTTGGTATTACCGAAAGAGCCACGTCTTTAGAGCCTTGCAGAACATAATGTAGTTTTGAGTGGGACGAACATGTGGGGGAAGCGAGTTCCACAGGGTTGGGGCCATGGTTTGGAAGGCGGACCCTCCGATCCCGACACATTTAGTGGTTGGAATTACTAGAAGGAGGGCAGTGCTTGATCTTAGGGTGTGAGATGGGAGGTATGGTTTTATATTTTCTTGTAGGTATAGTGGGCCAGTCTTTTGCACTTCTCAGTGAGTGATGCATAGGGTCATGAAGGTGGCCCTTGTCCGAGAGGGAGCCAGTGGAGGGTTTGGAGAGCTGTTGAGATGTGGTATCTAGGGCCCAGGGAAAGTAGTTTTGCGGCAGCGATTTGGGCTCTTTGGAATTTGTTGAGTTGGTATGCTGGAGAATAGTCCAGTCTTGCTAACACAAGAGACATGACTGCGGCAAGTCTGTTCGGGAAGGAGAGGTAGGGAAAGATGCGTCTGAGAAGTTTGAGGTGGTAGTGACAGCATTTGACACATTGTTGATCTGACGGGAGAGGGTGAGGCCTGAGTCCACAGTGCAGCCTAGGTTTTTTACTGTGTAGAAGGGGGTGGGGAGGTGGACCGAGGGGCGGGGGCCATGGGAATGGATGAAATAGAAGGGCAGTGTTGCCGCACACCATGATTTCAGTTTTGCCAGGTTTTAAGAGGAGGTGCTTTTTATTGTCATCCATTGATCAATATCGCTCAGACAGGCTACAAGGTCGGGGTGATGGTTGGTGCCTGATATGTGGATTCTTAGGATGATTTGGGTATCGTCAGCATAGTTGTAGCACACAAGGTTGTGCATACGGATGATTCCAGGAAGGGTGGTCATATAGAGGTTAACAGGAGAGCAGAGAGGCATGCACCTTGCGGTACTACGTTGTTCACCGAGTGAGCAGCTAAGACAAAAGGGGAGAAGAGGGTTATTTGTTTCCTGTTCCTGAGGAAGGAGGCGACCCCTTCAGAACGGTGCCATGGATTCCAAGGGAGTGGAGACGGTCAAGGAGGATTGATTGGTTAACCTGGTCAAAGGCTGCAGAGAGATTGAGGAGAATTATTGCAGCGCATCCTTCAGAGTCTGCAGTGACCTTGAGATCTTCCCAGATCGAGGTCGGTGTGGTTTCAGTTCCATGTTGTGGTCTGAAGCCAGATTGTGCAGGTCGAGGAGACCATTGGATTCCACAAAAGAGTCGAGCTGGGAGTATGCTGTTCGGTTGATGAGTTTTGCAAGAAATCTGGTGTTGGAGATTGCTCTGTAGTTTTTGGGGTCAAGGGGGTTGAGAGATACCTTTTTAAGAAGAGGCTTGACATGTGCTGTTTTGAAGGCATCTGGGAAGATGCCAGAGGTGAGGGAGTCATTTAGTATGGCTCTTGCATGTTCTCCTGCACAGGTAGATGAGAATATTTCTTTCAGGACAGAAATGGGGCAGGGGTCGAGGGGTGACCCAGACAGTTTGCTGGCAAAGAGTAGGTCAAGGAACTTGTCTCCAGAGATGGCTTTGAAGGAGTCGAAGGTAGGGGAATTGGGCGTTAGATCAATGGGGATAGAGGGGAGTCAGTGGAGGGGGGTAGGAAGGACAGTTTGGCGTTAAGGGAAGTCTTCCTGTCAAGAGCGGTGGTGTAGACATGTAGGGAGAGGGAATCACAGAGTGATTGAGATGGGGTGGATTGGGTAGAGGTGCAGATGAGTTCGATGAATTCTGATATGATCATGTGGAGTTCTTTGCTGCGGTTTCCACAGTTGAGAATTTGTTTATTGTAATAGGATTTTTGGCCTTCCGGATTTCAGCTTTGTAGTTACGGTGGTGCAGGGCGTACATGGATCTGCTGAGCATGGTTGTAGAAGCTCGCCATTTGCCTTCAAGAGTTATTATTCTTTTTTTTTACGTTCCTCAGGTGGGGCGTGAACCATTTGGGGGATGGTCCATTGCATGAGGAATCAGGGTGCGAGAGGTGAGAGGAATTAGTGAGTCATTAAGTCAAGAGTCGAAGGAGTCGATGGTTAGGGGTCCATCCATGGGGGGTGTTGTAGGGGGACAAAGAAGTAGGGCTTTGGCTAGGTCAGGAAGGATTTTGATTTTGTTCCAGCATTTGAGATCCCGTGGGGGCACCGGGGGAGCTGTAGGAGGAGAGGCAGAGGTATGGATAGAGAAGGGGATGACATAGTGGTCCAGATGAGTGGTTTTGGACGGGATATATAAACCAGGTCATGGGAGCTGAAAATTGCATCAAGGGTGTGCCCCCCTGAGTGGGTTGGACCAGTCGTACGATGGGAGAAGTTGAGAGCATCAAGACTGTCAACCAGCAGATGAGTCATGTGTTGTTGGGAATATAGAACCAGATATTGAAGTAGAGAGATGGGTGGTTTACTTGAATGGTAGCTATTGAATCACAGAGGTTGTTGGCACATGTCTGTCATAACCAGGGGATCTGTAGATGAGTAGGAAGCTGTGGGAGAAAGTTGGTGGAAGTGAGAGTTTAACTAGAAGAGATTCACAGGAGGGAATGCAGGTCTGGGATTCGACGAACGAGACAGAGGTGAGGGTTGAAGAGGACCGTCAATCCGCCCCCTCTGGAGGGGCTATTGTGGGTGATGAGCGAGTATGGAGGGTGGGAAGGCTTCTTGTGCAATCGGGCCAGAATAGTTGGAGAACCAGGTTTCGGTTATAAAGATGAGGTCGGGCTTGTCAGAAGATAGGAGGTCAAAGATGCTGTGTTTGTTCCTTGCAGGAGACTTTGTGCGGGGAGGTGGTCTTTGTGGAGGTCATCAGAGTGGGAGCATGAAGAGCATGGGTGCTTGGTAGGATGATGGGTGAGGGTGGAACATCCAGGGGGGTTGAGACAGGATGAGGTGTGGTACGGGAGGGACAGGGAGTGACGGGTGAGACTGTTACGCCGATTGGGACTGGGAAGAGTAGGTGGGCTGAGGTGGATTTGTGAGATGCGGGGGAAGGCTTGAGGGGGTATGGGCGGGTGGATCAGTTGGTGTGTGGCCCAGTTGGTGTTGACTGGCCCAGCCTTGAGAAAGACCTCTAGTATGGTCGAAACACGTGCTGGCACAAAGGCAATGTTTTGAATATTGACATCATATGGCTTGTGAATTTATTGGGACTGACACAAGGAAATGTGTTAAGAAGTAGACATTTTGTGGATAGAGCACATGTACTAATTAGACTGTGAATAACAACGTGAACTTATACAATTAAAATTGAGCTTACTGCAAGCTCATATATTGGTCTGGTCTTACTAGGCTCTTCTCTAGCTGATTAATATATCATAGACTGACTATACTACAGGAAACTGCGCATGGTGTAATATTGTTAATAGTTTTAGAATTTTACTGGGTTTAGGCTAGTCGGGTTACACCGTCCAAGCAGCATATACATATAAGACTGACTAAACCTTGTGCAGGGCATACTGACTGTAGTCTTGCTTCTATTTTTATTACACATGGATGCCATAACATATCAAACTACTTCGTTTTACAGATTTCCACGGGAGCACAGTTACATTTTCCGAGATAACCAAAAGTTGTTCATTTAACTGAAGCACAACAATATCAGATAAATAGAACAAGATCAAATAGTGTCAGAAGGAGAGCCGGGAATAACATCTAACAACCGATTTATTTGCTTTTAGACGTGATATAAGGCTGCACCAAACAAAGGGCATGGCCATTGAGTTATGCCTCTCAATACGGCCACTAAACAACAGCTTGAACAGGGAAGTGACACAGTGTTTTTTGGGTTGTTGTAATGCAATTTTCTTAGTTGGCTGGAGACCGAAGCATGCCCTTTTTTCAGTAGCCATAATTGCTTGGCCATTTACTCCCCTCCAATCCTCATTTGCCAAATCAAAGGGGGTTCTCCCTGGCCTGTCCACCCGTGCCACAGAGGTCTTCAAGACCACCTCATTACCACCAATGCTTGAACAGTGTGTAGAGTGTTTAGCACCAGTGACTGAGCAATAACCTCACAGCTGTCTCTTATAGAGACATCTGGTTTTCTGGGGTGGTTCTTCAGGTGTCAAAATTAAAATTCATGGAGCAGGGGCTATAAGTAGCTCCTGGGTGTCATTGTTTTCCTCTGACTAGGAGTGCATCATCGTGGCCCAGGGGCTAGTAAAGTCCAGTCTCATGAGTACTCAGGCCTTTCACATGTGACTTAAAAAAAATGAGCAGCACAAGAAGATTGAAAATAACGTAGAGACCGAAAAATACTTCTACTGTAACTTTGTGCCCAGTACATTTGAACCATCATGATTACATTATAAATGCTTTCTAGAAGTTTCCTAATGCACCCTTATTCATAATCCCAGTGTTAGGCCCAGTGTTTATCATCACCGCTGTACACCAGTGTTAGGCAGAATCATATGCAGTACCCTTTGGGAACACTACACACAATTAAGACTACAAGTGTAAGTACAATTTCACCTTTGGTACACACCTGTACTACACAGTAATGTGGCAGCAGTGGCTGAGCAGCCAGACTTATCCCAAAATTAAAGTGAGCAGTACAAGAGGTTACACAAAGGGCTAGCAATCACAGTGGTTCAAACAAACACTTATTCAAGGTTTCTTGGTAAAATAGTATACATTTATTTACACAGTCAGTTGGAAAACATTCCACTAGTAAGAGCAGCTTAATATCACAATCTAATACACTACAATACACAACCAATCAGTTCCTGAACAAGTTCAGCTCCCCTGAACTGGGAGCAAAATGGCACTTCAGTTACTTTACAAAGGGGTAAAAAGACAAGGTTAAAAGAATTAAAGCATAAATACTTTCAGAGATAGGGCGAATGGTTTCAGTTCACTAAAACCAACAATTCAATTCAATAGGCTTGGGCCAAAGTCAATGGTTCAGAGTTTTGGATAGGATAGCATAGTTCTGGTGGTAAACGGTTAAGTCTTTGCTACTGTTCTTAGAAGTAGTTGGTCAGACAAAAAGCTATATGTCGGTTTAGGGAAGGACAAGCCTCCAAAGTTGGGAACGTTTCACAAACTTTCACCACGGCAGAAAAGAGTTCTTAACCGCACTTGCACAGTACCTTTTAAATGAAGAAGAGCTGTAACTGAGGCAGTTGTTCCTGGCAGTTCGTGCAGATCTCGCTGCTCCTGAGCTTCAGTCATGGGGACAAGAAGGAGGATGTCAGGAGGTTCCTGCACTGCCCAGGGACGAGGCAACAAGCTTGGCAAGATGTTAGTTTAAGGTGTGAGTGCCTTTAAAACCACAAACTGGTATCCTTCCCACTGGCAATCAGGTTTTCAACAGCACTCTAAATTCAACCAGTATAGGGATGGTGTCCAGGTGGCTTGCGAGTTGGTTGTTCCCACCAAATTCAAGGGAAGAAGTTAACCTTGAAGGGCTTCTCTGTCGATGGAGTTTCAGGCAATTTGGACCTGCAGCAGGGCTTCACCGGGGGGCCAGGAGTTGCAGCAGTGGTCTTCCTTCAGCTCGTCTTCGGTTCTCTCGTTACAGTGGTCGACGCTGCTTTCCAAGTCCCAGAGACCTGCTTGTAAACAGTTTTCCCCCACTGATTCCAGCCTAGCTGTCACTCACCCAGCAGGGCGGCTGTACTTGCCGGACAGCCAGCCGGCCAATCACGCCAGAGTGCATTCAGGTCTCCTAGGAGACTAAGCACAGGGAGTTTCGGGCACCTCCCTCACATTCCGTCCACTCCAGACACTCAGGTGCCAGAGGAGGGCTTCAGCACTGAAGCCCACCAAAGGCCAACAAACAAAGGGGCCAAACTGGTTTGGCGCGCAGAGACAAACACTAGAAGGACCTTTCCTAAAAGAAACGCCGATAAAAGTTGACCGGAGACTGTTTTTACAGATAGGTCTTGGGCGCCATATTGAAAAACATGGCTGACCCGATTTTTAGCTACTTGTGTTCGCGGTAGGGAAAAATCCTGGTAGTTCATTCTAAAACCACTGCCACCAGCCATTTCAAGAGGAAAGGGTAACATTTGACTGTTACATGAGTGTTTAGACCCAGGGGATGCTAGGCAACCCTTTCAGCACTCTATAGGAAGATAGTGTGCTGGGTCTTTGAATTTAAAAAGACTAGCAAAGTCAATTTAGCTTCACATGCTCTGGGAGACAGTAGTCAGTCCCAGAGAAGGTATTTCAATCTTGGGAGTCTCAAAGACACCCCTGTGCCATTGCACTAAAGGTGCTGTGTGACACATAAGAAAATGATGATGCCTATGGAGTTGTTTTAAAACTCCATATCCAAAGAACACAAAAGTAAAACACATTGAAAATGAAAAGTTCAAAGTCCCAAAATATAGCAAAAGAGCTGGAGGGCTCTAAGGTAGAGGGAATTTAGTACTGCGGTGAGAAATCTCCCTACGACCCAGACACACAGTGACTGTCAGCTGTAGAATCAGTTGAGTTAGGGCTTCAAAAATTGCTCCTAGTAGCAGCTGATACCA
This sequence comes from Ambystoma mexicanum, assembly GCF_040938575.1. Classification (NCBI taxonomy): domain Eukaryota; kingdom Metazoa; phylum Chordata; class Amphibia; order Caudata; family Ambystomatidae; genus Ambystoma; species Ambystoma mexicanum. The sequence continues at coordinate 1,077,572,999 of NC_090922.1, forward strand.
AGCTAACCACGCTCTACTATGCTACAAGTAGGAGCTAAATAGTTCCCAGCTCCCAGAAATGTCAAACCCTGTTCCATGTAAACCAACACTATCCGCTTAGAGCACAAGGAGCACTGAGGTGGGTGCCACATTGCCCTGTCCAGAGACAACATGGCACCCAAGGTAGAAAGGGGAGGGGAAGGATGGTTCCAAACTGTCACTGTGCTGGTGGCGGGGGGAAATGTAGCATTCTCAGCAGATAACAAATAAGCTCCTTTCAACCCGGTACCCCAGCTGCCAGAGCTGCACATGCAAAGTAAGGCACTAAGATCCTTGGTTTATCTTGCGTCTTCTGATACATTATGACACAAGTAACACACTAGGAAATAAACAAAGACTCTCCAGCCAGAGGTATTTACTTTTAAAAAGAGGTAATATAACTGAATTAGCATAACAGAACACACACAGTGAGTGGGCAAAAGGTAAAACGCCAGGGATTTCTAGTAACAACCACTGTATAGACACAGCAGGGCGCATAATGTTGACTCACCACTAACCATTCGCTTGTGAGATTTGACTCTTGGCGATAAGGAAATGGCGTGTTGTGTAGTTGTAGAATTGAGGTGGTGATTGACTTTCTTATGGAAGCCTGCAACTTTATTTTTTGCACCCTGGATACACGACTTCTTTGTTCAGCTCTTGAAATCTGCAGTTCTGTTTGCGATCACTGTACCTGGAGTACAGGCACTTTTCACTTTCCAGAACCCCAGCGGTCTGGTGAGAGAGTGAAAGGCTGTGCCAGTGGTCCCACGTATCTGCAGTGGTGCAATGGCACCCAGTCAGCACATGCAGATAGACAACAGCTGGAGAGAAAGAGTTTAAAAGCAAATTATTTTCAAACAGACACTGATTCCTAAAAGCACAATACATTTGCAGGTTCTGATGCCATTGCTGTGGATGCTACATAGCCTGGTCTTTGGCAATGGGACATGTCCACACAAGTTAAGTAGGTAGCACATTGACATCTTCAAGGATCCTTGTCATTTTACACAATGGCTGTAGGTATGTAGCATTGTAATCTACCAGGGCACTTGTCGTCGTACATCATGCTTGGGGGGGGAGAATGTTCAGCCCCGTTCATCGTTCTATAAAAGCACCAGCACAGTTTATAACTGCAGCAACATGTTCAGAGCAATTCTGCCCATGCTCAGCGGGGCCAAGGCAACCAACGAAACAATCAGTGCAAGGAGTCAATATATAGGATAGGAAAATGAAGCAATAATCACCCCATAAAGACAGATGATTCTGGAATGATTCCCCTCCAATTATGGGTCATTGCATAGGAACAGAAGTTAGCAGTTAATGGTAGAACCAACTCTATACACACTGCACCCTTCAGCACAAACTATAAAGCATGTTATTGCGCACCCTCAGCCCTCTCCTTCTGGGCGTAATGGTGACAGATACCCCGAGATATTAACCATGAAACACTGACATGCTCACGTTTTCCACTGCAAGTGGATACTATGCTTTGAGGACCTGTGTCATCCTCCATTAGCCGGTCTTCAGCTCGTGGCAGAGCCAGCGGGGCCACAGGGTGGCAACTCCCCCCACCCCCACAGTGCTCCCCTGAGCCTCCCGCTGGCAACCTATTATCTGACCCCCTGGCACCAAATGCTGCCTCCGCCATGGGCTTCAGCATCACAGTTGTAGTTCAACATTAGTTCCAGCATTTTTCTAAATCGGGGATTTGTCTCTGGTTCAGCAGTGACGAAATCACCATCTTCGATCATTATCTTGATCAAACCCAAAGATAACTATCACATTCACTGCAGGCAGCCGACGCGAGGTAAGAAAGCCCATCCGGGCCCTGCACACCTCTATTGGTGGCAACTAGGCCCCCAGACCCCCGGCGCATCCCTCTCCCACCCCGCACCCTCTTCCGGATTCCCGCTCCCCTCCCGCCTCCCAACCCGCCCATCCCCGCTCTGATTGGGCCGTGAGCCCTGGCCCAAAGGGTCTAGCGACCCTCCTCGCGCCGGCCCCTGCATTCACTGCAGGCAGCCGACGCGAGGTAAGAAAGCCCATCCGGGCCCTGCACACCTCTATTGGTGGCAACTAGGCCCCCAGACCCCCGGCGCATCCCTCTCCCACCCCGCACCCTCTTCCGGATTCCCGCTCCCTTCCCGCCTCCCAACCCGCCCATCCCCGCTCTGATTGGGCCGTGAGCCCTGGCCCAAAGGGTCTAGCGACCCTCCTCGCGCCGGCCCCTGCATTCACTGCAGGCAGCCGACGCGAGGTAAGAAAGCCCATCCGGGCCCTGCACACCTCTATTGGTGGCAACTAGGCCCCCAGACCCCCGGCGCATCCCTCTCCCACCCCGCACCCTCTTCCGGATTCCCGCTCCCCTCCCGCCTCCCAACCCGCCCATCCCCGCTCTGATTGGGCCGTGAGCCCTGGCCCAAAGGGTCTAGCGACCCTCCTCGCGCCGGCCCCTGCATTCACTGCAGGCAGCCGACGCGAGGTAAGAAAGCCCATCCGGGCCCTGCACACCTCTATTGGTGGCAACTAGGCCCCCAGACCCCCGGCGCATCCCTCTCCCACCCCGCACCCTCTTCCGGATTCCCGCTCCCCTCCCGCCTCCCAACCCGCCCATCCCCGCTCTGATTGGGCCGTGAGCCCTGGCCCAAAGGGTCTAGCGACCCTCCTCGCGCCGGCCCCTGCATTCACTGCAGGCAGCCGACGCGAGGTAAGAAAGCCCATCCGGGCCCTGCACACCTCTATTGGTGGCAACTAGGCCCCCAGACCCCCGGCGCATCCCTCTCCCACCCCGCACCCTCTTCCGGATTCCCGCTCCCCTCCCGCCTCCCAACCCGCCCATCCCCGCTCTGATTGGGCCGTGAGCCCTGGCCCAAAGGGTCTAGCGACCCTCCTCGCGCCGGCCCCTGCATTCACTGCAGGCAGCCGACGCGAGGTAAGAAAGCCCATCCGGGCCCTGCACACCTCTATTGGTGGCAACTAGGCCCCCAGACCCCCGGCGCATCCCTCTCCCACCCCGCACCCTCTTCCGGATTCCCGCTCCCCTCCCGCCTCCCAACCCGCCCATCCCCGCTCTGATTGGGCCGTGAACCCTTCATCACTGGTCCTCCCAGGGCAGCCCTCTGCCCGGCAGCCCCATGGCCAAGGGCGGCTCCAACAGAGGCGGCTCCAGGAAGTGTCAGCAGGTGTCCGCAGGGGACGCCAAGGAAGCCAGCAACCAACAGACACCACCAAAACCGTGAGTGTGGAATGGGTAGGGGAGTAGAGCAATCACTCCACTCCAGAAAGCCCACGCCACTCTATCTTACCACCAAATAACATAGATTGCCATAATGTTAGCATGTCCACTCTAGAACTGTGAAAGTTAGCATGTCCACTCCTAGACCGAATTGTGAAAGTTAGCATGTCCACTCCTAGATGGAATTGTGAAAATTAGCATGTCCACTCTAGAACTGTGCAAGTTAGCATGTCCACTCCTAGACGGAATTGTGAAAGTTAGCATGTCCACTCCTAGACGGAATTGTGAAAATTAGCATGTCCACTCTAGAACTGTGAAAGTTTGCATGTCCACTCCTAGACGGAATTTGTGAAAGTTTGCATGTCCACTCCTAGACGGCATTTGTGAAAGTTTGCATGTCCACTCCTAGACGGAATTTGTGAAAGTTTGCATGTCCACTCCTAGATGGAATTGTGAAAGTTAGCATGTCCACTCCTAGACGGAATTGTGAAAATTAGCATGTCCACTCTAGAACTGTGAAAGTTTGCATGTCCACTCCTAGACGGAATTTGTGAAAGTTTGCATGTCCACTCCTAGATGGAATTGTGAAAGTTGGCATGTCCACTCCTAGACGGAATTGTGAAAGTTGGCATGTCCACCCCTAGATGGAATTGTGAAAGTTAGCATGTCCACTCTAGAACTGTGAAAGTTAGCATGTCCACCCCTAGATGGAATTGTGAAAGTTAGCATGTCCACTCTAGAACTGTGAAAGTTAGCATGTCCACTCCTAGACGGAACAGTGAAAGTTAACATGTCCACTCCTAGATGGAATTGTGAAAGTTAGCATGTCCACTCTAGAACTGTGAAAGTTAGCATGTCCACTCCTAGACGGAACTGTGAAAGTTAACATGTCCACTCCTAGATGGAATTGTGAAAGTTAGCATGTCCACTCTAGAACTTTGAAAGTTAGCATGTCCACTCTAGAACTTTGAAAGTTAGCATGTCCACTCCTAGACTGAATTGTGAAAGTTGGCATGTCCACTCCTAGATGGAATTGTGAAAATTAGCATGTCCACTCTAGAACTGTGCAAGTTAGCATGTCCACTCCTAGACGGAATTGTGAAAGTTGGCATGTCCACTCCTAGATGGAATTGTGAAAGTCAGCATGTCCACTCTAGAACTTTGAAAGTTAGCATGTCCACTCTAGAACTTTGAAAGTTAGCATGTCCACTCCTAGACGGAATTATGAAAGTTAGCCTGTCCACTCTAGAACTGTGAAAGTTAGCATGTCCACTCCTAGACGGAATTGTGAAAGTTAGCATGTCCACTCTAAAACTGTGAAAGTTGGCATGTCCACTCCTAGACGGAATTGAGAAAGTTAGCATGTCCACCCTAGAACCGTGCAAGTTAGCATGCCCACTCCTAGACCGAATTGTGAAAGTTAGCATGTCCACTCTAGAACTGTGAAAGTTAGCATGTCCACTCCTAGACGGAATTGTGAAAGTTGGCATGTCCACTCCTAGATGGAATTGTGAAAGTTAGCATGTCCACTCTAGAACTGTGAAAGTTAGCATGTCCACTCCTAGACGGAATTTATGAAAGTTAACATGTCCACTCTAGAACTGTGAAAGTTGGCATGTCCACTCCTTGGCGGAATTGTGAAAGTTAGAATGTAAAAGTTGCATTTAGAAAGTGTGCCCTACAGCCTCTCCGTCAAGCTTAGAAATGTGCCCAATAGCCTCTCTGGTAAATTGAATTTAGATGTGTGCCCAAGATCCTCTGTGAAAGATGCATTTAGAAATGAGCCCAATAGCCACTCTATGAAAATTGCATTCAGTAGTGTGCCCAATAGACACTCTGGAAAGCCGCATTTAGAAATGAACCCAATAGACACTCTGGAAAGTTCCATTCGAAGTATGCCCAATAACCTCACTGTGAATTTAGTAGTGTTCCCAATAACCACTCTGTGAAAGTTGCTTTCAGAAGTGTGCCCAACAACCCCTCTGTGAAATTTAGAGGTGTACCCATTAGCCGCAATGAGCTACATTTAGAGGTGTGCCCAATAGCCTCCCTAGTAAATTGAATTTAGAAATGTTCCTAATAGCCTCGCTGGAAAACTGAATTTGGAAGTATCCCCAATAGCCTCGCTGGAAAATGAAGTTAATAGTGCGCCCAGTAGCCTCTCTGTGGAAAATTGAATTTAGATATGGGCCCAATATCCTCTGTGAAAGCTGCATCTAGAAGTGTGCCCATTAGCCACACTGTGAAAGCTGCATTTAGAAGTGCTACCAATAGCATCCGTGAAAGTTGATTATAGAAGTGTATCCAATAGACACCCTGGAAAGTCTCAAGTAGAAGATTGCCCAATAACCTCTCTGGAAAATTGAACTTAGAAATGTAGCCCAGTAGACGCTCCGTGAAAATTTGCATTTAGAAGTGTACCCAATAGCCTCCGCGAGTGTTACACTTAGAAGTGTGCCTAGTAGCCTCGCTGTTAAACTGAATTTAGAAACGTTCCCAATAGCCTCTGTATGGAAAATTATACTTAGAAGTTCGCCCGGTAGCCTCTCTGTGAAAGTGATTTTAGAAGTTTGCACATTGAAAGAGCATATAACCACTCTTACCACACCCCACGCTTACTCTCTCCTTTACATCACCACTCAACTAGAACACAGAGATACTATGACACCATTCGGTATATCTGTTCCCATACGAACATCCACCGCTTACTCCACATCATTCTATGTAAACACTGCTGGTCTCACACCCCCAGCCAGGCGTTCTCCTCAGGCCTAACGCAGCCACATCCGTTCCGGATAAATCCTGCCAGAACGAACACATTCTCCTGATCTCTCAACCACCACACCTACCAATAAGAATCAGCTATTACTTTGTGTACCGCACGAGCTGCACACATATCCGGTGCACACACGCACCTTTTGACTCTCCCTACTCTCTCTACTGATCTGAACTTCGGTTCCCAAGGGCGTTCAACCTACCAGCGCCTTCAGACCATACCAATGGTATATAAGGCGCTATATAAGTGCAAAATAACAATAACAATAACAATAACATTCCATGCACTTTATCCAAATATAACTTTCCTTTAGTAATGAGAGCTACACAGATATCAGTTCCATCCTCCTATATCGTATATAGCAATTGTCTAGTGATAATTGACTGTGAGTAAAATAAACTGTGTGCTGTGTGTATGTATAATTGAGGTTAAGGTTAGGTAAACTTAGTGAACAAGAGAGAACAGGGTGGGATAAGTAAACTTGGAGAACATGGGATAGAAAACAATCAAACAGGTAGAAACACAAGTACTTATAAAAATCGTTTTCATATTTTGTGGCAAAAACAAAATGGAGAAACTCCAATGCACCTTGTGCAAAAAAACACCAAGACATGGTCCTTCAAAGGTTTCTAGCCAGTCTGCCACATACTAGGCTGCAGCCTTTTTTGACCAACGTGGTCTTTCCTCATCACTGGGGCTTTGATCGGCGGTTGTGCACACTCAACCTACACACATTAAAGGTGCTGCCACCAACCGCCAGAGTCTTAAAACACCTGCAGCACTAGAGCACTCCATTTAAAAAATCAACAGAAATGCTAAAAAGGTTCATAAAGGAGGCTTTTCATTAACTGAGTACAGAATTATTGCCCTCAGCTCCAGCAGTACCATTATGTTTTGAACATGTTTTGGACTTTCATGGGAGTTAACTGTACAACATCTGCTGCAAGTACACTGAGATGATTGGAATGATGCACCTACAACAAAATGGAAAAATGACTAAAATAGCTTGCAAAACACCATCAATTGTACTAACACACAGAAAACTCAAAACAGATAGCAGTATCTCATAGCTGAAAGTGCATTAAAATTACAACACATGCAATCAAATAAACCTCTAACATCACTAACCTGAATACAAAAAAAATGCCTGCATGTAAATGCCATTGTTTGACAAATCTAATTCTGTATGTCCATGTAAATGAAACTTAAATAATTCATCAGAAAATACTTGCTACACAATCAGAGCAGATGAAAGCAATTATAATGAACACCACCTGATAGCAGTGCTTAATATAACTAACAGACAAACAATGCAAACAAACTTTCAAATATAAAAATATTTATTGGCACTTACTTTCACATCAGCCACACTCAAGCCTTGTGCACAGTGAGAGTTCTGGATTCAAAAGGGTAAAACTGCAGAACATGGTAGCCTTCATACTTTCCAAAATGAATAGCAAAGAAAGAGGACTATATACCAATAAAACTACTAAAATGGATGACACATTTTCTGTACAACCAATCACAAAGAGCTGCACAAATAGAAAAGTAACAACAACCATAACAAACAATGAAACTCACAGAAATCTTTGTTTTCCCCACCCAGCGTCTTTCATAGCTGCGGCTATTCAACGTGGCTGCAGATCTTGCTTTGTATCCATGGCTACATGTACATTTTTATGCAAGCACAAAACCAAACTAAATCAGTGTGAGGAAAGTGGGATTGGGTACCAGGAGGTGGCACCCTCCCCAAAGGTAAACAGAGCCAGGCAGCATGGTCCGCGGCAGGCTGGGAAAGCAAGAGTTAAGCCTGGGGAGGCTGTGCAAGACTGGTGTGGTCCCAGAGAAAGAGAGAGACTACCAGGTGTGGAATCAGGTGCGGCGCAAGGCGGGGGATTTGATGAGCGTGTTTTTCTCTCTGTCGGTTCGTTTGCAGGAAAAGGACATCGCAGAGCCAGGAGCAGGGGAGTCTAAACTGGCGTTTGTGTGGGCCAACTGATTGGAGAAGGGAGAATACTTTGGGCGACCAGCCTGGAGAGAGGGAGAGGGCTACAGAACACAGAACGCTGCTTACAACGGCACCGGTAAACCTGAAAAAGAGTGCTAGAACTGTGGGAGGGGAAGAGCTACTGGCTGTAGAACACCACCACCACCACGGGGTAGGGACTGGAGAGTTGGTTGTCTTTTGTTAATGCGGAACACTGCCACCATGGGATGAGAACCAGAGATCCGGTTTTCTTTAGGGGAACACCTTTTGGTTCAACTTGGACAGGAACGACATGAGTCAGTTGTGAAGGGGCTCGACCTTGACCCTGCGGAACACCGCCACGCAGGAGCCGATGGAGGTGGAGACAGGACGGGCCAGAGAGGACTCAGCCCGGGTAGACATAAAGGAGGAAGCGATCAAGTAACCACTGCAAGGATTAATGAGCCTCGAGCTTGGTAAAATATTCCCTGTAATGAATAAAGCTTACGTTCAAACCAGCATTAATGCGTATGTAAAGATTGTCCATGGCACCAAGTGGTGACAATGAGCCTTTAAACCTTCAAATAATATAAGAGAACACCGAAGCAGATAAAATAACATACACAGATAACATTCTGTACTGTATCATCCAGACAATTTATAATTTATAGATGTGGCTTTAAATATAACCGCGCCTACGCGTACAACCAATAAAATGATGAAAAGCATTGCTGCGCCTACACACGTACTTTTCAATAGACGCGGTTATAGAAAAGCCCAGCATGTCCATTTGCTGCAACTGAGGCTATACTAAAAGATATACGAATACAAATATGTATTTCTACTCCCCCAAACTCCAAACAAGTGTCCCTAACATGCCTTCTAGGCCCCCTCCTCAGTCTCTCCCAGTCCCCCAAAGCACTCAATGCATCTGTCATTTGCAAACTCCACCCAAAATGTCAGATAGCCGCAGCTACCACATGTCCACAAACACACGACATGCCATTTGCCACAATATAGCCATGGCTGCACAGGGTACCACATTTATCCCTGGTAGCAATGCTGTGCACTGAGTAACTGCTGGATGGCTGCAGATAATTACAACAGTACCATCATCCAATTACGAACTCGAAAATGCATACATCATACATACCGTGCTCATACAAACTACTAGAAATTCAACGTAGGAATAATTTTCCTGGAAACAGAGAATGGCTGCAGCTATCATAGCTGGTTTGAAACTGTGTGGCTGATGTAGCTGATCGGACAGAGTTGACTGTTTTGGTTGCTGGCTTTTTTGTGTTTTTTTAGGTTTGAGAGATTTTACAATTAAATGGTTTGGAGTGCTGGAAATGCATTGGTTCCAAGTTTTCGTAAAATTGTTACGTCTGCGAAGTACAGGGCAGCCAGACGTCATACTAATTAATTGTGGAGGCAATGATTTGGGGAATATACGAGGTCTGTCCCTTACTTTAATGATGAAACAAGACATGGGAAAACTAATGGAACCATTTCCTCACACCATTTATCTTTTCCAATTTGACAGAGGCAAAAATGGAGATGGACCACCAGATCAAGGAGAAATGCTAATAAAGTAGTTTCAGCATTCATGAGAGCCCACAACCAATTATGGATATCAAACAACATAAAGTTCTACATGGTTGAATTCTATGGACATGATGGAGTACACCTGAATGATGAAAGAAATTAGGTGTTCCTTAATATCATCAAAACAGTACAACTCTGCTAAAATACTACACTCAGTTTACCCCAAAATACCCCTTTTAAGGACCGCTTATCACATATAAATACACAAATACAATAAAATAATTACCAAAAACATTATTTTTATTATACCCGTGGCTACAGTGCATTGACTTTTATTGTAACTGTGGTTACAAATTGTTATTTAAGGGGGGCTCACTTTGGATTTTATAATGCAATAGAACTAAAAAGATCAATACAGTACACACTGCTCATGTAGTTATGTAAGGTAGCTGAAGATGAAGAAAGCAGAGAATAATACATAACAGTAAACTAGGTAGGGAAAAATGTAATGGGCACAAGAAGCATGAGTGACAATACATAGGGCCTCATTACAAGTTTGTCGGTAGCCTTGCCGGTAAAACTGGCAGGCTGCCGCCAAACTTGAGAATTTTTCCGGCACCCAGGAATGGGCAATTACCAGGTCATTACAGCCTTGCCGGACCCGGTAATCGCCCATTCCTGGACACCGGGAAATATTTTTCCCCATTCCCATTGAGCCCTGTAGGGCTCAATGGGAATGGGGAAGCCGGATGCACCAGCACCATTCGTGAATGGTGCCGGTGCATCTGACATGCTGTGCTTGCGGGTGCCTGTCCGCCCGCCAGGTCAGAGTTGGCAGGCACCCGCAAGCACAACTTGTAGTTTGCCGGTCTGGTAGTAACGGCGCTGGTAGCCTAACGGCGCCGTTACTACCGGACCAGCAAACCTGTAATGATGCCCAGAGACTAAAATATGGTGTATAGGGCATCTAGAGTAGGGTGGCTTCATTTTCTATTATTTTTTTTTAAACTATTTTCTTCTGTTTTTCCCCACAGTCTCACATGTACGAAAGTCTAAAAACACACAAAACATAGATAAGACTCCCAAATACCTACTGTGTCACTGATATGCTGAGACTAACTCAAAGGGAAGCTGGAATAACTCCTGATCAAAAGCGTCTGCGGATGGCAGACATCCGATGAAGAACTGAGAATAGATTTCTGTGGAGCGAGAGGAGCAAAGGGCAATACCTGTGCGAGAGCCGAGCCCTGCAACCTTCCCCCGTATAATGAAAGGTACCAGGGGAATTGGCTCGCCCGGCGATCATTATATGTGGGAGGAAACACCACCCAGTACCTAAAGGACAAAAGTGTAAATATAAAGCTCAAGGATTGGAACTATAAAAAGCAGCGAATCAAATAACAAACAGCCCAGTAGGGGAAGACCGGGGTCACTTGAAGAGAGAAGCTCGTCCCAGTCTTGAGGACAAAAAGTCATTGACAAAAACAGTTAACAAGAATGTATGGAAGAGAGCTTTGAACAGCCCAGGTGGGGAGTCAACAGAAACTGGAAACTAAAACCCTGGGAGGAATGACAATTACCCTATATTTTCAAATTTGAAGTCTGGAGAAAATGCAACTCTGAAATGCCTAATAAAAATAACAAGATAAAGCTCACAAATGAACAAGATAAAAAGACAGACAGCCCCAGATAGAGAAGACTCGGCAAGAGTAGCCAAAATAAATTGGGAATCAAGGCAACCATAATATAGGAAAACGTGAGCGTATAGATTCTGAAAAACATATATGTGATGGCAAGAGTTCGGAACTGTTGGAAGGAAGAGTATTCACAGAAAGCACAAAACCCAAGAATTGTTTTGAAGAACTACGAGAGTTGATAAGAAAGATTATCAAAGAAGAGTACTCTAAAAACTGTATGTGCCAAGAAGGAAACTGTATATAAAAAGGCTATACAAAGAGAAGAGAATACCAGGCGAAGAGTTATATTTAGTGCTCGGGTCAGGTTGAATTAGTTTGAATAGAGGACATATTTTCTTTGGACTTCCTGACATCTGACGAGCACCTTTAGTTTCTTTAGGTAGGCAGGGTATTCCCTTTAGCAATAGGGAGAGATAAGCAGTATTCTTATAATTTCTATTAAAAGAGTACTGAATTTCCTCAACGTGTCAGACTTCTTCTTCGACACACCACAGACTTTATTGACTTCTTTAATGAAGGAGTCATGTGTTTTGATCAGTAATACCTAGAACAAAAAGACAAACCTTGGAAGTCTATTTATTTTAATTGAAATCAAACTACCCATCCAAGACATTGCAACTTTTGACCATTGCAAATATCCCCTTTAATTGCTTCCGAAAGTGGTAAGTAATTTGCCTCAAACAACCCATCTCTGGACTTTGTCAGATGGGACTTTTTAACCGCTAATTAAAATATGCTTCTCTCTTGAACTCTCCTGAACTAGAAACAGCAAATCCTCTAGTGAAGCCCTAAAATCAGGGGAAATGTGTCCCAAAGGCATCATACCTGATTTGGTTAAACCTAACCCCCGAAAGAGCCTTGTAGTTTTCTAACTCGTGGATCCAACTGGGTATGGTTATCATTGAATCTGAAACGTGCACCAAAACATCATCTGAAAATAATGCCAATTTAGAGTCACAACTTCTCACTCTAAATCTTTTGAGTCACTAATTGTTCCTAATAACCTCAGCTGAGGGTATCATGACTAGGACAACCATACCTCATTCCCTTCCCAAACAAAATTTCTCATAGTTAGTATCATTTACGCCTACATAAGCACACAGGTTGGAGAACCTCCTTTGTAAATTGCATTGTAAATTTTACTTGTAAGTACCTGACATTGTATATCCTGTTCTGTAACTGTATATTGATGCTTTGTAAGTGACCTAGGATATGCGCCCAGATGTCTTTGGGCCAGGTGCGCTATGCAAATAAAAAAATACGAAATACGAGAAGAGGGCTTTCACAGACTGTATATATTGCAGGACTGTACTCCAATGTTTCAGCACCAGAAATATACATTTATAGCTGACCCAATCAAATGTCTTTTGTCAAAATCAAGAGGGAACAAGAACGGGTCAGCTGAAGCTTCACCAAAAAAGACCATCAGGTTTAGGATAATTTGAATATTGTCTTCTTCCTGACATTCCTTTATAAAGACAACCGGATTGTGATGTGTTTGTCAGTCTAGGTGCTAAAATACCAGAGAGAATCTTAACATCTGAATTCACACTGAAAATTGTCTATAGGAAACACACTCACTACTGTCCTTACCCACTTTTGGAATGATGTAAATAAAGGCTTCCCAGAATGATTGTGGGACTCTTTCATCATCCATTATACTATCAAACAATTCAGCAAGAAAAGAGTCCAGAACTGAATCATACCTCTTGTAGAAGACTACTGTATAACCATCTTTTCCAGGTGTTGTCCCTGACTTCATTTTATTAATCGTGAATTGGACGTCAAGACAAGAAACGGGACTAAAAAGACCATGCCCTCTTTCATTGTCAATTTCAGGAGATAAAGGCCCTTTGGGAATCCAGGTCCCTCATTCGTGTACAGTTGCCTATAAAAGTGCCTGAACCTTTAGTCAATGTCCCGTGTAGTTTTAGAAGTTTGACATCTTCCTTTTTTTATCCTTAAGACACCTCTTTCCATGCTTTGAAACCTAAAGCAATAAGACAGCAGGGTGTGTGCCTTACAACCTTTCTGTTCAAATCTTTGTTATGCGGAGTGCAACCTGTAGAGCACCTCTCCCACTATCAATACCCTAAGTTCTTGTTGCCTATCTTGAGCCATCAACGCTGGGTCATCTTGGCCCTCTAGCCTGGTGTAAATATGGCTCTCCAATTATTGAAGCTCTTTTTTAAGAATAGACTCTATCAGCACCTTGTTTCTCTTCCTCCCGGACACTTCTGCAAAAAACGTTCTTCCGATTGTGGCTTTATCTGCCTCTCATAGCATGTGATGGGACGTCCTCCATATCTTTGATATCAAAGAACTACTCCATTGCGTTGTGCATTAAATCCATGATAAGGACTTCTCTAAAGCTGCCATTGTTACAAAGCCATTGTATCTCCACATACATGAGAGGCCCCATTCTGCATTTACATTGACCATATTATGATCTCACCGTCCTATATTCCCAATAGTAGTGTCAAAAATCTGATACTCTTGGCACAGTTCCATCAAATGTGGGGTGAGAACAATATACATCACTTCGTCCTCAAATTCCCTTTTCTCCAAATATCTGCCAAAATGTGCTCTTTAAAATAAAAATCTAGCCTATCCTCTTTCATGGTTTGCACTTTTGAGGTACCCTCCCTATACATTTCCCAATGTTTCACAGGATCAGCTAGCATGATAAAGACCCCCCCGCATATCAATAACACATCCTCCAGGGTCCTCTCTAACTCTGTCACAAAAAATGTGCCTGGTCTTGATTAAGAAAGTGGATAGATCCCAGTCTTATTATTGTGGCACCTATTTGCCCTTCAGTGGCCCCTCCATGGACTTTGTAATGCCCATTGATGCAAATGTTAGTGATTTATGGATGATTACAATTCCAGATTCTTTCCCTATCTGGTCACCCTTCCGAAATGTGTTTTCTTGGATAAACAAGCTGTTAATACTATTCTGCATACATTCTTTGGCTACTAAAGAACATTTAATGATGCCCCCATCATTAAGGGTTGCAATTCCCAAACCTGCTCTTCTGCTATTCTTCTTTGTCTGCCACACGTATGGAGATTCTTCTGAGTGCCAGCCACACATAACAAATGCTCGCTTTCATTTTGCAACCGTTCATCCAGTCAACACCAAGGTCATTTATTTGATCTTTCCTAATAAAACATATACAACATATAATACAATAAACAAGTGTTGACAAATTGGAACCTTGGTGCCTTCATATTCAATCCCCTCCATCTTTCATGTTTTTGCCAATATTTTGCTTTTTTCTCTGTGATAGTGACACGTTCTGTGGATCTGGGACCTTTGTGGGGACGGGGGCATCTGTCCCTTCAGTGAACCCTGTTAAATGTAAACTCTTCACGCCTTCCTTGGAAAATTGATGATCCCATTCCCTTTCCTTGCATCTTTCTCCAGTATGCCCGGTATCATAAGGTTAATGGTCTTGCCTGGCTTTGCATATCATTAATTGTAAGGGCTGACTCCACTTCCTTCCAATCAATCCAAGACCTTAATGCATGCTTCAAACTTCATCTCATTGAGATCTGCTGATAGCTAGTATTTTCCAGATCCTCAAACCTATCTTTCATCTTTACAGCTCACATTTTCAATTCCACAAACGACACTTGGATATAACCTCTAACTGAATACAGCTCACTGAGTATGTTTTTGATGTAATTATTTGAGGATACCTCTTCAAGTGCCCCTGCAAAGATGATGATCCTTTTTGTCCTGCTGCCATATTGTTGTCTTGAACTCACCGAAAGTATTTCAGGGTTATGTGGACATTCCTAGCTTGTACCCTCAACGTACCAGGGTACTGGCCGCTAAAACTCCATCGAGAGTACATCCAAATGAAGACCACAGAAGGGCTTGTGGATGCTCCTGTCACACTACATCCTGCTCAGGGCCAATATCACTTCCCAAACCATAGTCCAGCATCACCCTCCTACGATCCACTTGAATGACCAGAGTCACACTGCTTGTAAGAATTATCCCCTCAGGCCTTGTCTCCTGTACTCCTTAGGAGGCACTCTCTCCTGTGTTTCTGAAGAATGTAAAACAAATTGTACTTTGATACTCTTCTCTCCTCCCAACTTTTCAGCAAAGCTTTAAATATTGGTTCAAATGCAGCTCTCCATAGGAATACCCTTGCTGATGATATTCTCAAACGTTACCTCTGCAGCATCAAACAGAACTACCTTTCCCTCTTGTCAAGTCTGGCACAGGATGCCTGATATCTTAAACCTTTCAATTTGAACCCCCTAACACACTTTTGTATTGGCATGAGCTGTGGGCCAGGGAGTCTTGATCAATTGTGAGATGAGCACAATTCAGATGGTGCACCTGAGGTCAAATGGGCACCCATGGTTTGTGTTAGGGAGGATTTATCCCTACAATGCAGGCTTTTGAATTTGTAGGGTAAGTTCAGCAACACCCAGTGCTCGTGCATTCTCTGGTGGTGATGGCCCACTCTCCACCATGTCTCCCTGCTACAGTTCTCATTTCTCCACTGGATGCAGGCTTATTCTGGTGTTGCGCAGAACCTCCTCCACTGTGTCCGCTCACACTGGTCTGCGACCACAGCTGTAGGCCCAATAGGGAACCCTTTCCAATGCTGGACCTACTCGTTCAATTTACCACTGTTCCAATATTTCTGCTTCTACTTCAAGGGGCTGTCAGAGGAGGAATGAACAGTCAAATCTTAGCAGCATTGATCTGGATTATTTATATTAAATGGGGAATCCGGGGTGAGCTCTGAGCTCTTAGACTACCATATTGCCTACACCACTTGGTGGTCTCCAGCAGATTATATTCTAAAACAGCGAAATGTAGTGCTTATAGAGATGCATAACTGATCCAAAATGAATAATACTGGGGTTATGAAATGCACAGTAACAGCAATAAGAATATTCACCTTTTATATAACAGGATCCGATTTTTACAACCACATTAAAGGTTTGAAATCTAGGCTTTGGGAATCTTACAAACCTCTGAGTTTTTTTTTTTCGTTTTTTTTTAATGTTTTGCTGGTTACATTTTTTATAGCCTTTAACATAACAGGATTTGAAATCACTTGATAATATCATGTCCATCGACATCTATATACAATTGAGGTCTTCTTTACTGGCCTGATTATGAAATGGATTTGTAACTGCTGGGAGGTATATGTCCCTTATAAGTAGCCCTGGCTAGGGTCCATCCACAGTCCTTAGAGCTATATTTGAGGTATTCATTACCAGGACATATTCAATTAATTTAAACACATCAAGCGTTTCGCCTAGCTTATCCACTGTCATCAATCTCTCCCAATATTCCTCTTCCATACTTGGGGTGATGAGTGAAACATAGTCTCCCAGCCATTGCCTTCGTTCCACTGCTAGGTTAAGGCAAGATAGCACCAGGTGCCTGGTTGTTTCAATGATGTCAGAGTTTCTTTTTTTAAATTTTTTTATTGAATATAGTTGAAATTACATCAACTTTTTCAATTTATACATAGTAAAAATTTCATAAACATAAAACAAAAAAAGGTAATAAATATTCACAATAGAAAAAACATTCAGATAAATTCATGAGTCATAATTACAGACAAATTTAACATTATGAAGATAAACAGTGTGACACAATTTTCATTCCATGTTCAAGGCCTTTAAAAAATTTATGGTGGCAATTCTTATGCTCATGCATTCAGTTGCTGCCAAGGCGGCCCATCTATTTCTCGGGTCAATTTGTGCAAAGTACGCAAAATGATTAACAAAATGAGAACTTCTGAAGCTCGTGAGGGCTGGACAGTCCAATATTATATGTTGCAGATTTTCAACAATCGCTGCATTTTTACAAAACCTACACCAATTGAGGTCCGAGGGAATTTGCTTCCTTCTTGTTTTAACCTCACGAGTGGGCCAGATGTTGAATCGCAACCGTAGGGTAGCAGTTCTAATAGCAGCAGATGGTGCCAAACGTAAATAGGAGGCAGTATCTCTATCGTTTAGGTCCAAATATTGCAGAGTCAGAATCTTTGTAAGTTAAGAATTGAGCTCTAGTGTCAATCCAGTCCATCATATACACTTTCTTCTTTGCTTGCTCCGGGTGAAACACGAGAAGGTCAAGTGATATATCAGCATTCACCATAATTGTTAAAATATTTGTGCACCAGTTTTTTGGAAATACTTCTGATGAGTTAAGTAAATAACTAGAAATGGAAGATAATGTAGAGTTGTCACGTGTAGATAGCAAGCATTTACGAAATAAGGCACATAGGGCCTCATTACACGGAAGGCGGTAATGGTTAACGGCCACCGTTAATGGTAACGGTGACCGTTAACCATTACCGCCTTACTACGAGGTCCTTTAGCGGGTTGGTGCTTTAACGCCTGCTTTTTGCAGGCGTTAAAAACCAACCCGCTAAGGGACCTCGGAGCTAATTACGGCACCGCAAAATTGCGGTGCCGTAATTAGCGCCTTCCCCATTCCCATGGAGCCCTACGGGGCAGAAATGGGAATGGGGAAGGGCAATGGCGGAAGGGGGATTTACCGCCCCACCAACCTTGGAATGGGGCGGTAAATCCCCTTTCCGCCAAGGCGGTGCCGGTATTTTACCGGCATGAGCCATGGCACTAATAGCGCCATGGCTCACCGCCTTCCGTGTAATAAGGCCCATAGTCGCCAATTATGTAAGGCCATTAATGAAATTAAGCCTAATTCATAGCGCAACAACACACCAGGAGTACATTGTGGTAGATGTAAAATGGCACGCCAGAACTTGGCTTCTAATAAATTGAGGAAGCCTGTGGGAATGATTTGCGTTTCAAGACCGTAAAGGATAGTTGCTACAAAATTCTGATTCCAATATGTAATGGCAGACTTGATTGAAAATTTACCAAATTTGGAAACAATCAACCGTGTTTGACAGATCGCCATAGTTAGCTTCTGTTTGATTTTTTTCAGATGCAAATCTAATGTAGGACAACCATCAAAAATAAGGCCCAAATAAACATAATTTGGAACCTTCCTTATGGGGATACCCTCAATTTGCCATTCTAGCAAGTGCTTGCGTAAACCTTTAGGGACAAATGTGACAATCTGTGTTTTACCAGTATTTACTACCAATTCATTTTCTTTAAAGTAGTAACAAAGTGCTGACAGAAAATTGCGTACGCCACTCGGTGTTTTTGATACTAAGACAAGATCATCCGCGTACCACAAAGCACTAATTTTCACACCATTCAGTTTAGGCGCATCAGTTATTATTTTGTCAAAGATCCAGCATACATCATTAATAAAAAAATCAAACAAGGCTGACGCTAGAATACACCCCTGTTTTAGCCCTCTAAACGTGAGAATTGGGGAAGATAAGAGGCCCTCTGCATTTAATCTTATGTAGACCTTAGTTTTTGAGTGGAGAGCAAAAATAATGTCAACAAGAGTGGAAGGACACCCCGCCTTGATTAATTTATCTATGAGTTTTCGTCTTGATACCGAATCAAAGGCGGAATGAAGATCCACAAATGCAAAATATCTGGGTTTTCTCTTATTCTGCGCTTGTTGTCTTATGGCATTTAAAGTAATTAAATTGATGCCAGTGCCCAAACCAACCACAAAACCAGTTTGTGCTGGATCACGTTGACTTGCCGTTGTTGACCAGGCATTAAAGTCTCTGAGCACCAAACTAGAGAATATTTTTCCTGGAGCGTCCAATAATGCTATTGGACGATAGCTTTTGGCATCCATACGGTCACCTTTTTTGTAGATCAGAATAATCACAGATGAACGCCATGATTCTGGAATAATTTTAGTTTACAAAATGTGGTGAAAAGCATTGTTCAAGATTAACACCCATTCTTTTATATGCTGTTTGAACATCCAATTTGTGAGCCCGTCAAGGCCTGCCGCTCTTGATGAGGATGATGTTTTAATAAAATTTTGAATGATGTATTGTGTACAATGCAAGTCCCAACATTTCGCAGAGCTGCTGTTATAATTGTAATAGCTCATCTTAGAATCATCATATAGTGTTGAAAAATGAGTAACCCACACGGATTCAGATACTCCATTAAGTTGCAAGTGAACTTGGGGTGCTGTGTTACATTTATTTAGCAGTTCCCAGACCAAATCAGAGTTTTTATTACAACAAGCTGCTAGAAAATGTTCTCTATCTAATTGATATAATGCAGCTTTTCTTGACCGAACCCAATTTCGATATCTTGAACTAGCAATATTGATGGCTTTGATCTGGACATTCATGGGTAATTTCCGAAGATTTCTAATCTCTCTTCTATAAGCTTTCTTTCTCTCACAGAGAGCTAGATCAAACCCATGAACATGTCTCTTAAATGGTTTATTGTGGACAGGATATAGATTTGCAAAAGAGGTTAAAACATCTATGTAAGAATCAGCCATGTGTAACCTCTGACTGCTTAGAATGGCATCATTCAGTGCTAGAAGTTTATCAATGGACCACTTGAAACGATTTCTGCCATTATTGACTGATAGAGTCTGTTTATAACAAAGTGCAGTTTTTAAGTGATTTTCAATTTTGACCGACCAAAATAGAACTAGGAGATGGTGATCGCTAGCTGTCTGTTTTACAACAACAAATTTGCTAGTATTCATAAAGATGCTGTTAGACATGAAGATATAATCAATTGTGGATTTTGAAATACCTCACTCCCAGGTGTTCATTGGAGGGATGTCGCCTGTGATCGCACCATTTGCCATTTTTAAGTCAAGATCTTCCATGAAGGACATCCACCTCGTTCCCTCACGATTCTTAATCCTTATATTCGACTCAAAGCAAGAAAAGTTCAAATCACCCATTACTAAAATTCCAGAAATATTGCCTTGAGCAGAAATAAGTTCAAAGAGAAGCGAGAGAGCAGCATAAAAGCTATCATCGATGATGCCCACCGGATTACGATAGAGGTTAATGAGAGCGTATATCTGCGAGTTAAAGGAAATCTTAACCAATTGCATGAATTTGTTTGGTGCTTGCCAGGGAGAGATTTTAAAACCCTTGCTTGCTTTCACAGCAACTACCAGGCCAGCAGTAGGTCTCCCTTTACCACCTTGTTTTGCTGGAAGAACTATAAGCTCATGATCATCCCATATGGGAGGATTTACTAGCCACATTTCTTATAAGGCTACTATATCATATATATTCAACTGATCATTTAATGTCCATTGCAAGTGAGAGGAGCCTCGCGTATTCCAACTAGCAGGTGAAATTTCAATCGGGGGAATGCTTGTTCATGGTTATGAACGAGAGTTAGCAGGAAACAAGGAATCAGGAAATGATTCTTGAGTACAAAAATTGCAGGCGCACAAGGATTCAGAAGTGGTACCTACAATAGATTCATTGACATCAACCTTCTTAGATTGATGACGTGCTGGATCTTGTGCTAATAGAAAGCCAAGATTGAATAAATCCATTCTAGCATTCCATAAGTTGTTGCGAAAAATTCCAGACTTTATCCATAGTCTAACAATGGAGAGATTCTTGTCACAAAGAAATTAAATTTGATCCAAATCAGTGGAAGATTTAGCATCTAATCCTTCTATGTTCCCAAAGATATTAAGGACACTAGCACGGCATAAGTCATACTTTGGGAACGGCCCATCTCGACACTTCAAAATTATAGTGTGGAACAAATTGAATTTCTTTGACAGTGCAGCACTGGCATCATTTGTATGAGGTTTGGTGCCACCATTAAGAGATTCCGAATTCTTCCTGATGTTTTGTTTTGGGTGATCTTGATTGCGACGGCTATTACAAAGAAATGGTTTGGGATTCGTGCAGGAGTCTGTTCAGGTTTTAAGAAATGGAGTTTCATTTTCAGTGTTGTGTTGGGTGTTATGTGTATGAGAAGGCTGGTTAATAACATTTGATGCTTCGGGCAATACCTCTGAAATTCTATTCAGTAAATAAGAGTCTACTGCTGCTTTTAATGAGCTTAATCGATCATTAACGCCTGGTGTAGAAATGACAGAAGGAGGTAACTTGACAGCACCTGAAGAGATTACACCACAATGTGCGGTCAATGTCGTTTGTGCAGCAGGAGAGGGTTGTCTTGTTCGCACATTATCAGATATGACTGTTAACAAATGTACCAGCTCATTCAAAGGGTCATAATTAGATGAGGAATTAGGAGCCATTTTAGGAGCAATTTGGGGAGGTGGAGAATTGCACGGCAAAACTTTATTTAAAGGTGGCTCATTGGTCATAACGGCCATATCATTATTTGTAATTTCATCGCATATATCTATAGAAGCAACAGGGGTGCAGGCAGAAGTCTTTGCAGCACCCGAAGGGGGATTCGATTGGTATTGTTTTTTTATACCACCAGAAACTTTATTATTTATTTGTGTAGCCTTAGTTGACACAGATTTTGTTTTTCCATTATTTACAGATGTGCGACCAGTTTTTTGTGGATTTTGTTTGGAACAACCATGCAAATTGCAATTAGCAGCAAATTGGTCAGCACTTTTCACAGGAGAGTCAACACTGATCCAGGACTCATTATTTTTTGAGGCCAGGGCATCTTCTACACATTCAATCGGCCGAATGATCTTGGAAAATGCTGGTAACAGTGGATAGGTGGGCAGAGGGACTTTGTTTAACGCTTCTAGATTCGAGAGATGTTGCATGATAGATGCACCAGATTGTTCATTCAAGCTCTGAAGAGGTGACCAATGAGATTCAAGGAAAGTTACTCTTTGCTCCAGATTTTCTAAGGAGAGGCTTTTAACGCTTTTGGGCGAGTTGTCTCTCATCGAGTCACTTATAAGATCTAACTTAGTAGTTTGAGTGGCTATTTTCTGGTCTAAAGATTTGAAGAGCTTAAATAGACTAGATATGGTGGTATTAATGGCCCCCAAGGTGATTTCTAATAGGGCAGGATTGGCTGAGGATGCAAAAGCTTGTTTTTTCTTATCGATGGTAGGACAACGACGAGGAGTGGGTTGTAAAAAGGACACCTCCTCATCCTGTCTTGTTGAATCCATGGAGCATGGTTGTTCATAGTCAGTCATAATTGAGGCTTTTGAACTTTCTAAGTCCCTACACTCAGCGGGAATAGGACGGGGAGATGATGTAGACTTATTTAAGCTAACTTGACCCACATCTTCAATAAGTACTGAGGCCACCGAGATATTCATAATAGGCATATCTCGTGCTGATTTACTGCTATCTTTTAATAACTCTTCAATCTCATGAGTGGATTATTCTAAAACTGGAGCAAATGTTTGAACAGGTTTAGTGATTTTGATGGGAGAATGGGGTATAGTCAATAAAGTTTGATCTGAAATAGTGATGCTCAAAGAGGGAATATGAAGCTTGTTGTTAGAAGTAGGGAGTTTTGGTGGACTCAGAACACTTTGAGGATCCTTGGGCAAAGGCAAATCAGTTGTTGTACTCGCAAAAGATGCCAAATTGATCGGATCAGTCATCGCTCTACCACTTGGTGTTTTCTCATAAAATTTATGAATATCATGTTGAATAGGGGTTCTAATAATTGGTGTTAAAATGATATTTTAACGACCTTTGGACTTTTTGACTTATCCTGTAATTTAGAGGTATTCTGATTCATAGGAGTTTGTGGGAGAGGATCACGATCCGATAGATTTTGCATTGAACATGGAGGAATAACCATGGGATCTCTAGTAATCTCCGATGGCATACCTGTTTTCAAGGAGGACATGCAATGGTTCGCAAAAGATTATTAAGAATAGGTAGAGCTTTTCCCTTTGAGAATGATACAAAACAACACACTCAGTTATTTGAAAGCGTTAAAAGGTGAAATGGTTTCAAGCAAGCAAAGTCTCTTGGCTGATTAACTGACTTAACAGTGGTAGCGTGAATTGACAGTACTGAGACGGCATAGGTAAATCACTACCATCCACCTAACAGCCACACAACAGCCAGTGGGCTTGACTCCACCGGGCTTAACGCCGCAAGCGTGCCTGCAGGCGAGTTAAATACAGTTCCTGCTACGTGATGTGTCACGTGAGCGCTAGCGGGCTCCGCCTCCTCCTGAAGGCGAGCGTGCGTGTAAACTCAGCAAGAGTCTCCAGTGACTCGCAGTGCTGGTAGATGAGAAGAATAAGGCAGTTAAGCGTTCCCAGTTAGACACACTCCTGAAATGCTATATCATGCGCCGCT